>NW_026652287.1:28007824-28556470 GCF_009828535.3 Hylobates moloch | reverse complement strand
TGTGTGGAGAGGTCACGTGGAGAGAGCCTTCCAACCATCCCCACCATGGTGCCAGATATATGAGCAAAGCCATGCTGAATGTTCCAGCCCCAGCTGCCACCTCACTGAAGCCATACAAAACGCTTTGGGTAAGAGCAGCAGAAATGAGCCAGCTGGTCAGCCCACAGAATTGTGAGATGTAATACAGTGGTTGTCATTTTAGCTATTACATTTTGGAATGGTTGGTTATCCAGCGACAGATAACTGAGCAATCTAACATTCAACCCCTGTCAGAAGTTCCCAGGATAATGAAAGTAACCTGATTGTAGAGTGACATCTGCCCTTTTCTGGTCTTTGGGCACTTTGTTCCCACAAGTGAAGAGGAAAAAGTGAGCCTCTGCCTCCCTCTCTAGTCCTGCAGCCAATAGCCAGACTCTTCTGAGCCCAGCCAGACCCATCTCCGTTATGCCTAGAGCAGAGTTGGGGGCTTCTGTGGCTCAGGGGTGTGGACTCACATTCGCCTTTGCACCCCTACCTCAGAAGCATTTGGTGCCTGCACCCTGTCACCCCCTCCTGCCTTTTCTCCTGCTCTCAGGTTCATTCTAAAAACCACCTGTGACTTGTTAAGCTGCAGATTCCTGGGTTATGCTGCCACAGATGCCATTTCACTCAGTCTAGGGCTTGGCTGAGGAGGATGTGGAGTTTTCCACTGCAAATGACTGTGACATAGGACAATGATGGGACGATGTTCAGACCGTGTTTTCAGAAACTCTGCCCTGGATTCACAAGGCTTTTCTGGTGTTCAAGGGACATTTCTTTGTTGTGAGTTGTTCTTGATAAGTGAGAGTGAGCATGCATGAGAATGTGTGTGAGCACATGTATGTGTAAGCATGGGGTGGGAGTGAATGAGTGTGACTGAGCATGTGTGTGCGTGTGTGAACATATGACTATAGTGTATGGGGAGGAGGTGGGGCAGGGCAGCAGTCCTGGGGTAGGACACAGGGTTGGGTGTCATTGGCAGGAAGACACAAGCCCAAGATGGGGTGTAGGTGCCTGGCAAGGACGAGAAGGGCTGGGGGGATTGCACCAAATGACAAGGGTCCTGAGATGGGAGTTGGTGAGCTATAGGACAACGTGTTCCCCACACTTCTGGCCAGCAGCTCCAAGCAGCTGCTCCGCCTTCCTTCCCTAAAAACACATGCTCCTGTGGTCAGTCTGAGTCCAGAAGCCTCATGTTATAAAAAGGTATCCTGTGCAGGGTAATGGAAGAAAAGGGCAAAGAAAGACATATGGACCTGGGAAAGGATCTGGGCTGCGCTGGAGCTTGGCAGGCAGCTTGGCCCTCCCATGGCATGTGGCCACACGGGCAAACTGCGTTAGCTTTGGTGCTGGATGGGCCCAGCGGTGGGGGATTTTGCCCTTATTTTTCTACTGCCCCTGTTTAAGGTGGACTCCTGGTGCTTGAGGTGCATCTGTCTTGTGGCGTGCTTTAAAAAATTATCCGCTCCCATTTGGAAAGTGAAAGACATAATAATAGTAATAATAAAAACTGTTAGCGTTTATGGAGAAGAGTCCACCATTCCAGACATCACACGAAGTGCTTTTGGGGCATTCGCTCATTTAAATTTCAACCTGGGTGATCACAGACATCTTCTGGAATACTGATCCTGAAACCAATTTTAAAGCAAAGTATAGACATCCCCACTTAAAATATAAAACTTTTAAACAGAAATATAACACAGAGAAAAATGCACGAACCATAAGTGTGCCCCTCAATGAGTTATCACAGGGGAGCACACCTGTGTGACCAGGTGAGCCAGCTCAGCTCCCTGGAAGCCACCCTGGGATCCTGCACAACCTCTAACCCCGTCCTCCTTCCCAAAGGTAATTGCTGGTCTGACTTGGTACATCATGGGTTAGATTGGCCTGTTTATGGCCGGGCACGGTGGCTCAGGTCTGTAATGCCAGCACTTTGGGAGGCCGAGACAAGTGGATCACTTGAGGTCAGGAGTTCGAGACCAGCCTGGCCAACATGGTGAAATCCCATCTCTACTAAAAATACAAAAATTAGCCAGGCGTGGTGGCACATGCCTGTAATCCCAGCTACTCGGGAGGTTGGGCAGGAGAATTGCTTGAACCTGGGAGGGAGAGGTTGCAGTGAGCCAAGATCAGGTCACTGCACTCCAGCCTGGGCAACAGAGCAAGACTCTGTCTAAAAAAAAACAAAAAAAGATTTGCCTGCTTATAAACTTCACATGCATTGAACCATAGCCTATGTAGTTTTTTGTGGCTGCTTCTTTCCTCCACATGGTGCTTGTGAGATTCATTCTTGTGGTTGCCCGTGACAGTTTTTCCTTCATTTTCTTTCCTGTATAGTATTCTGTCGTGTGACTATACCACCTTTTTTTTTTTTTTGGAGACAGGGTCTCACTCTGTTGCCCAGGCTCACTGCAGCCTTCACCTTCCAGGTTCTATCAATCCTCCCACATCAGCCTCCTGAGTAGCTGGGGCTACAGGCATGCACCACCACGCCTGGCTAATTATTTTTTTCTTTCTTTTCTTTTTTGTTTTTTTTTTTTTAGAGATGTGATTTCTCCATGTAGCCCAGGCTGGTCTCAAACTCCTGTGCTCAAGTGATCTATCTGACTTGGCCTCACAAAGTGCTGGGATTACAGACTTGAGCCACTGTGCCTGGACTGTGCCACATTTAATGTATCCATTCTGGAGTTGATAGAGGATTTTTTTTTTCCTCCTGGCTTGGGTAGCTCCACTTTTTAGTGTTTTACTACTATTTTATGTCTCTGTGCAGCTTACAGTCAAAAGTGCTGGATTCATGTCCTGGATACTCTGCTTACCAGCTCTGTGAACCTTGGGAAAACTATTTAGCCTTTCTGAGTCTCATTTGTCTCTGCAAGCAATAAGGCCTAATTTCCCTTGGTTTCCTATTCAATCAGCAAGCATTTATTGGTCACCTGCTATGTGCCATCATTCTAGGAGATTTAGCAGTGACCGACACAAAGATCACTGCTCCACACGTTTGTACCTTTGTCCCTTCAGTTCCCTTTCTTTGGGAAGCTCTTTCTTCCCAGATCCATCCTTCTTCTTCCTTACTCCCACCCACATTTTTGCTTCGTTATTTTCTGCTCATCCTTCTAGACTGAAGTCTGACATCCTTTCCTTTCCTCTAGGAAGCCTTACGTGGCCCCTGGCAGAGCACTGGCCACTGTTTACTGAAATGTTGGGGGCTCGGTCTGCACACCTGTCTCCCCCGTGATCTGTGAGCTTCCTCAGGGCAAGGGCTGATTTCCTGCACCTTTGGCATCTGCAGTGTCTATCCCAGGGTTAAGCTCAGGGTAAAGTCTTGGTACAAGTTAAGAACTTTTGTTGTACTTATTAGCCAAATAAGCCAGTGTGATGGCCACTCAGGTCATACCTGCTGAGTTAGCACATCAAGACGGTAGTCCTGCCCCTGAAACCAGAACTTATTCCAGGTGGTTTTCAGGGGGTTCAGCCACATTACGGGGGTGATTAGGTATAAAGAGCCCTGGAGTTCTTTGGGCCAAAAAACTTGCTCTCTCCAAGCCTCTATTTTGTCAGTTAAATGGCTACATTTTCAAGGTTATCTGGGAGACTTAAAGAAAGTATACTCGAAGTGCCTGGCATCTAAGAATAATGATTTCATTGATTGAAAGCTTATTATATATTCAGCTTAAAAGGCACTTTACATATTTTAACTAATTTAATCAACACAATGGCCCGTGATGAAGGAGCTGTCACTATTTGTGTCAACTTACAAATGTGGAAACTGAGGCACTGAGTGTTTAAGGGACTTGCCTAATGCTACACTGACACAGCCAGTAAGTGGTAGAACTAGGAAGGAGACTGGTCTTGACTGCTACAGCCCACCTTGCCCAGAAGCTGCAGCCGCCACCCAGAGACCCAGCTCAGAAACTTCCAGACAGCATGGTAGCACAAAAGGCTGCAAAAACCTTCCTGATCTTTCTCTTCCCCTTTCCTTTAGGGCCAGTTCAGGCAGTAAAGTCGGAGCTTCCTTTGAAGTCTTCTCCCTTCTCTCCTGATGAGGCCTCAGGGAAAATGAGTCCTTTCCTTATCTCAGCAGCAAAGAAATTGTCCAAACACAGCAGTAGCATCTCCGTGGGAAGCTCAGGAATACTAATGATAAAACAAATTGATAAATTCAATTTCAAATGTGTTGATGAGAAAAACTAATTGATAAGCTCATTCATTTATTTAACAAGTATTTATGGAGTACCAACTCTATGCCAGTGTGGAGAATTAACTCTAAACAAAACAGCTGAGGTCCCTGGCCTGCTGAAGCTTATGTTCTTGAGTTGGGATGTTACCAGAGGCGAATCTGTAGGGGTCTGCAGCAACCTCAGTTCTTGCCTCTTTAGAAGAAAGAATTTGACTAAGGGGCAGACGGTAGAAGGAGAGACTGAGGCAAGTTTTAGAGCAGGAGTGAAAGTTTATTGAAAAGCTTTGCTGGCTGGGGGCGGTTGCTCACACCTGTAATCCCAGCACTTTGGGAGGCTGAGGCAGGCGGATCACCTGAGGTCAGGAGTTCAAGACCAGCCTGGCCAAAATGGTGAAACCCTGTCTCTACTAAAAATACAAATATTAGCTGGGCGTGGTGGCATGCACCTGTAATCCCAGCTACTTGGGAGGCTGAGGCAGGAGAATCGCTTGAACCCGGGAGGCGGAGGTTGCAGTGAGCCGAGATCGTGCCAGTGCACTCCAGCCTGGGCGACAGAGTGAGACTCTGTCTCAAAAAAAAAAAAAAAAGCTTTACTGCAGAAACAAAAGGAAGGAAAGTACACTTGGAAGAGGACCAAGTGGGCGACTTAAAAGACAAGTTTGACCTTTTGACTTGGAGTTTTATATGTTGGCATGTTTCTGGGGTCTTACATCCCTTCTTCCCTGATTCTTCCCTTGGGATGGGCTGTCCGCATGAGCAGCGGCTGCCAGTGCTTGGGAGTGGAGCATGCGCAGTGTGTTTACTGATGTTGTACGCATGCTCACTGGAGACGTTCTTCCCTTACCAGCCCAATGTCCGTTAGGAGGTCATATACCAGTTAAACTCCACCACTTTACCTCTTAGGGCACATGTGTGAGCCTACTCACCCAACTGCTAAGATCTTACTGGGAAGCTACTGATCACCAGTTTCAGGTTTTTCCCTTCGATAGGGCGACTGCGTTTCCCTGGCACTGGCTGGACCAATTATTATTTTAGAGAGACAGTTAACAACCACCTGATCATCACCTGATGGTCTCCTGACATTCCTGGTGGTGGGTGGAGGGGGGCCTTTCTTGCCCTGTTCATGTCTGACTAGCTACCTACTGTAACAGTATAAATATCTTTTTAACACTTTCATTTACAGGAAAGAAAATGCAAGAATGCTTGAAAAAAAAAAAAAGACCCAAATACCAAAATTTGGACAAACTAAACAAGTAAAAGAAGGAGAAGTGTCAGAAAAAAAAAAAAAAACTTAGACTTCTTGAAATAATTAATGAAAGGATGTTTTGAAATAGCAAGTTTGTCCGGTATAGGTATAATGAAATTTGATTTACCAAAATTCCATTTTTTTCCAAGAATTTGTGGTATAACATGAAGCTTACCTTTCACAGCAAAGGCAAGGTCATCCCCCACTTGGAGGACATGGTGCTGCTGATGACTCTTGAGACATCTCAACCTACAATGGCTTCAAAACTTATGCCTTCAGCTCTGCCTCCTCCCCACTTCCAAGCTTCGAACTCAAATATTCAGCTGCCTGCCTGTCTATAGATCCTCTTGGACGTATAATAGCATCTCAGCTTCAGCATAACCAAAAGATAACTCTTGATTTGCACCCAAATCTTGTTTTTGGTTTTTTTCCCCTTAGTCTTTACCACTTCCTTAAATGGCAACACTTATTCAGTTGCTCAAGCTAAAAACTTAGGAGGCAGTCGTATTCTTTATTGTGGCTATCAACAGCAAAGGCAGCTATTGTTTAACTGAGGGTAACAGAGACCCAAAATAACTGTGACTTAAAAAAATAGAAATCTACTTTTTTTATTTCTTCCTCCAGTAGAGAGGGAGGTAGGTAGTCCAGACTTCCTAGTGTATCTAAACTCCATGAACTCCTCAGGGATGCAGGCACCTTTCGGGTCATTGTTCCACCATCCCTGGATGTGATCTACCTCTTCATGACACAACATGACAGCAAAAGCACCAGTCATTGCATCATGGGTCCAAGTAGCGGGACCCCGTAGGAAGGAGGCATGGAAAAGGGCAGAGAGCATATACTAGCTATCTTTTAAGCAAGGTAATTTTGCTAAGACCTCATTGGCAGAACTTAGTCACATGACTACATCACCTAACTATAAGAGAGGCTGGGAGATGTAGTTTTTATTGTAGGCAGTCATGTGCTTAGCTAAAACTTGGAAGTTTTATTGTTATGAAAGAATAGACCAGATATTGGGGTTGGTAGGAATGGCCAAAAGTTCCTGCCGTATCTGGGTTGTAAACTCTAGGCTACTGGGCCCCTGCCTGCTATTTGACCCCACCTCCTTGACCATGTTCAGCACAATCTAGCCATTCTGGCCTCTTCTAATGTCCTTTGAATACACCAGGCTTATCCCTGTCTTAGAGCCTTTGTGCTGCCACTCTCTGCCCCTGAGATGCACCCTCCAGATTTGCACATGGCTGACTTCTCATTATTCCAGTTTTGGTCCAAATGTCAGATCCCTACTGGGCCTTCCCTTGACTACCCTTTCTAAGGCAGTGTTTCTGTACCAGCCAGCTTTGATCACATAACCCCATTTCATTTTCCTCAAAGTACTCCAGAGTCACTCTCTGAAAACATCTTCCACTTTGTGTGTGTGTGTGTGTCTCCCCGTTCCAGTGAGTAGCTAGTCAGACATGAGCAGGGCAGGAGAGGCCCCACTCCAACCCAAGCAGGAATGTCAGGTGACCATCAGGAGATGGTCAGGTGGTTAACTGCCTCTCTAAAATAATAATTGGTCGCAGCCAGCCCCAGAAAAAGGCGGTCTCCCTATAGAAAAGAAACACCTGAAACTGATTATCAGTAGCTACCCAATAAGATCTCAGGAGTTGCGAGAGTGGGCTCACACATGAGCACTAAAGGGGGAAATGGTGGAGTTTAACTGGCATATGACCTCCTAGGGACATTGGACTGGTAAGGGAATAACACTGTAAGTGAGCATGGGTACAACTCCAGTAAACACACTGCACATGCTCCCCTCTCAAGCACCGGCAGCCCACCCCAAGGGAAGAATCAGGGGAGAAGGAATGCAAGACCCTGGAAGTATGCCAACATATAAAACCCCAAGTCAAAGGTCAAACCATGCACTTGCCTTTCACGTTGCCCGCTTGGCCCTCTTCCAAATGTATTTTCCTGCCTTTTGTTTCTGCCGTAAAGCTTTTTAATCAACTTTCATTCCTGCTCTAAAGCTTGCCCCAGTCTCTCCTTCTGCCTTCTGCCCTTTAGTCGAATTCTTTCTTCTGAGGAGGCAAAAATTGAGGTTGCTGCAGACCCCTACAGATTTGCTGCCGGTAACATATTTCGGTACCATGTGACTTGGATAATTTTCACCACTAACAATACGATCTAAGAAACATGAAACTGCAGCATCAAAAAAGAGCTTTCTGATCCCGACACCTGCCTGGAGTGAACTCCACCTGAAAAATCCTGGTCTATTAGCCCTGGCAGGTGCTTCTCAGATCTACTAGGCCAGTGTTTCACAAGCGTCAATTTGTGGAATGGCCCCTGGATTTCAGGGAATATTTTCTCACTGGTTAAACTTTTAGTGCTGAAGTTATTTACATTTGACCCACCTCGACACATACGGACAAACACCTTATTCTCCATGGTCAAGCCAAAACTGGGAATTTTTATGGATCTATATATAAATATAATTTCTTTATGAGGATTTGTGGATTGTATTAAGGGTAATGAATAAAAAAGAAAGCTTAATAAAAAGTTCCTAAGTCTACTGAGGAATGTAATGTGTGCTTAGCACATTATTTGTCTGTGCTGAGACACACACTCACACATAACTATGTAATTTTCATGTGCAATGATCAACAATTTAGGAATTTTATAATTCCTACTCTCATCTGACATAAGAAAACAGGCCATCAAATGTGTGTGTGTGTGTGTGTATGAGATGTGTATATATGAGATGTATATATATGAGATGTATATATATATGAGATATATATATGTATATATAAGATGCAAGTGTATACATATATGTTAAATGTATATGTTAAAATATCTAAAAAACACACACTGGCCCTATCTCTTCCATATATATGCAGTCATCCACACCAACCCTAGGCTATGAGGCTTCTCTCTCCAGAGAAAGAAAGGCTCCTTCTAGAGCAAAAAGTCATTCATCAGATTTGGATATTGAAGTAGCATGAAAAGCCAGAATTTGCCAAGAGAGAAAAGGATTTCTCTATTTCCCTTTCATATATATATATATATATATGGAAGATATAGGGTCAGTGTTGACAGGAGATGGATCTGAGCATGGACTTGGTGCTGGAGAGTCCCAGGAACTGGCCTGAAGAGGGGGAGACCAATTCTTTGGTGAACTGATTGCCCCGTCAGCTGCTGAGTGGGGAGGGTAGAGGTGGACACACGGAATGGTGAGAAAGTGACATTTTACAACAACAATGACACGGTGCTTGAGTGTTTGTTCACATTACACCTACAAGTATCCAAAAATGTAGTGAATAGTAAGAGGGAGAGAAATCAACATTTAGTCCAATAAGTAATACACACAGCCTCTGGAAGGGACGCGTCTGTCAGCTCCACACTCAGTGGTTCAGATTCCATGCCACTCCTGCTTCTCTGCAAGAGTCAGCTGGGTGTATAGAAGAGAACTCAAGGGACATCTTGGAGGCAGGGGAAGAAGGGCCTGGGTCGGGGATCCCCACAACCACCCTCTGCTCCAAAGACTTGCTAGGAGGACTCATGGGACTCAGCATATAGTCACAGTCATGGCTATGATTTATTATAGTGAACGGGTGCAAAATAAAATGAGTGAAAGGAAGAGACACATGGGGCAAAGCTGGAGGAGACCAGGTGCAAAATTCCAAGAAGTCACACAGGGTATACTTAGTTTATTTAGAAAGAATTGTGACAGCCTATGTGGAATGCTGTCTACCAGGGAAGTGCCACTAAGCCTAGGAGTCAGTCCAAGGATTTCACTGAGGGTCAGTCATGTAAGCATCTGTGGCCTAGGATGTACCAAAAGTCTGGGCTTCCAGAAGGAAGGCAGGTGTTCAGCATAAACCACATTTTGTACAAAGAGTTCAGGTGCAGCGAGCTGCTCTTGTCCTTTCTGGGAGTGCTGGGAACCCACCCCAAATCCAAGTTTGTAGATGCCAGCCAAGGGCCAACCTTGCAAGCAGTCTCAAACTGGCTATGTTAACTCTTTTCTGCCCGAGGCCTCAGAGCCACATGTATCTCCCTCATCCCTGGACTGGAGGCCATTGAGTCACAATAGGTTCTAGGTCCTGCTGGAGGCCATTTGCTCTCTGAAGCCCTGTACATCCTGGGCAGGCCACAGAAAGTCAGGAGGGTGTGGCAGGCCATCTAGCCAGTCAGGCACTTCCTTCCACCAATGCTACCACCCTGGGCTGGATGTGACCACATGGGGACTTCTTTGCCATGCTCTCCCTTCCACTGGTACACATGGGGAAGTCTAGCATGACCTCCTCACTGTCTAGTAACCTAAGTGCCCCTTGGGTCCTGTCATCCATCTGTGTTTGTCCCGAGGTGGCGGATGGAAGGAGGGAACAAGAACGCTGGCATTTGAACTGCTCACTCGGCCTCTTTGTCTTTTCTCCTGCCCATAGAACACTGAGGTGGGAATACATGGCTTCCCATGTCTCCAAAGCCACAACATCATATCTGGAGTAAAAC
Organism: Hylobates moloch; assembly: GCF_009828535.3. Taxonomy (NCBI): domain Eukaryota; kingdom Metazoa; phylum Chordata; class Mammalia; order Primates; family Hylobatidae; genus Hylobates; species Hylobates moloch. Next base: position 28,546,535 of record NW_026652287.1, on the reverse strand, counting down.
TGGCAACTGGGTAGCCAGTTTTAGCTGTTGTTAATGTGTTAACACATTTTATGACCTGATGGCCACATAACATGACCTTGGGGAGTATAGAAAATCCTTTTTTCTCTTGGCAAATTCTGGCTTTTTATGCTCCTTTTTTTTTTTTTTTTTTTTTTTGGAGACAGAGTCTTGCTCTGTCACCCACATTGGAGTGCAGTGGCATGATCTCAGCTCACCACAACCTCTGCCTCCAGGGTTCAGGTGATTCTCCTGCCTCAGCCTCCCGAGTAGCTGGGATCATAGGCGTGCACCACCACGCCCAGCTGAATTTTTTTTTTTTTTTTTTTGTATTTTTAGTAGACACAGGGTTTCACTATGTTGGCCAAGCTGGGCTCGAACTCCTGACCTCAGTTGATCCACCTGCCTCGGCCTCCCAAAGTGCTGGGATTACAGGTATAAGCCACCGTGCCCAGCCTCATGCTACTTTAATATCTAAATCTGATGAACGATCTTTTTGCTCTAGATGGAGCCTTCCTTACTCTGGAGAAAGAAGCCTCATAGCCTCGGGTTGGTGTGAATGACTGCAAAGGTGAGTGAAATTTCATATCCCCCAGTTTCATTCCATGATTTTCATTCCAGAAATGATAGTTTGCATGTGTGAACGTGCTTTCATGAACTTTTGGTCATGATAACTCAGAGATTGAGGTAGACATGTCCATTATACAGAGAAAACCGTTGAGTCAAAGAGGGCTAGTTAATGGTGGAGTTTGGGCTTGAATTTATATCTTCACACTTGACTCTAGTAAACTTCTTGCTACATATTATTTGTTGTTAGCATCAGATCTTTATTGTCTCTTGTCATCTATGGGCAGGTGCAGATTCTGTAAAGAATATCTGTTCTTTCTCATCCACAAAAATGGCCTCTCAAATATATTCCTGTCCTAATCCATGGAACCTGTGATTATGTTACCTTGAATGGCGGAAGAGACTTTGCAGATGTGACCCAATTAAGGATTTTGAAATGGAAAGATTATCCTGGATTATCCGGGTAGACCTGATGTAATTACGAGCATTCTTGTAAGAGGGAAGCAGGAGGTGGGGTGGAGGGGAGAGAGAGAGAGAGAGAGAGAGGAAGAGAGGAAGTGAGGAGAGCAGGAGAAGAGAAGAGAGGAAGAGAGAGAGGAAGAGAGAGAGGAAGAGAGAGGCTATACAGTGGCTTTGAAGATGGAGGATGGGCCCATGAGGCAAGTGATGCAAGTGAGAGACCTCCAGAAGCTAGAAAAAAGACTAGGAAACAGACCTTTTCCCCACGGCCTCTGGAGGGGAGGCAGCCTTGCTGACACCTTGATTTTAGCCCACTGAGACTGGTTTTGTACTTTGGAACTCCAGAACTGTAAAATGATACATTTGTGTTGTTTGAAGTCACTAAGTTTGTTGTAATTTGTTACAGCAGCAATAGCAAACTAACACATGCAGTGTCCTCTCTTATTAACTATAATAGAATTCATCTCGGCCTCTCCAGGTAGTTGCCTCTTGGAGAAACCACCTGGCCCCATTCTTGGTCTGGTGATGTGAGTGGGGCTGACCCCACTCCTGGCTCCAGGGCAGAACATAGCCTCCAGGCCTGGGCAACAAGCATGCTACATTCTCTGGTCACAGTGGCTGGTCAGGGGTGAGCAAGGCCCTTCAGAAGGCAGCTCTAGACTCTTGCTGGAGCTGTTAGGAAGGGGGTGTGTCCTTTCTACAGTGGATACTGAGCTGGAGAGAAGTCTGGAACAGGCGGGCAGCCACTTGAGAATGAAGACAACACAAAAGAAAGCTGAGCCAAGGACTGGAAAGAGAGGCATTCTCCTTAAGACACAGCTAGAAACCCGAATCAGGTCATGTCTAAAGACAGCCTAAAGATCCCAATGACAGGAGCCAATCAAGTCTCTTTTTGTTTAAGCAAGTTGGAGTTGAAGTTCTGAAACCAGATGTTTCTGACTAATAGTGTTATGTGGTTAGGAGTCACCTAAATTGGATTATCTGATTATTGATTTCATGGAAGTTCAACACTATGGAGCACCATCCAGTACCACCCAAGAGAAGACATGTTAGTACCCAAATGCCATTGATCTTACAATTAAAACTGGGGAGAAAATTTGAGTCCCTTTCCCGCAGAGGATGTTCCTGCTGAGAGTTACTACTTCAGTTCTTTTCACTTAACAAATCCTAACCCTTGTACATCAGTATATTGCTTCCTCAGGCTTCATCTCATGCAGCTACGGAGACCCAAGGAAAGGCAGTGACTGGCTGCAAGGGAGTGACTGGCTGCAGGACACATGTCGGCTGGTGGCCAGGCTGGGATAAGCACTCTGACCCTAAGCGCTGTGTGCTCTCTGAAGCATGCTGCTTCGAGCTTTCTTGTGAGCATAGTCACTCCTGTTTTTATGGCTCTGAAAATTCACACCGTGCTGTGTGCAATTAGTTCTTGTTGCTCTCTCCTTGCTGATCAGCATTCTCAATTTCATTTTCAGAGCCTAGCTTTATCATTATCATAAAGAGATTATCTAACATATTGAATATTAAAAATCTGACACCACAGAGTAAGATTTGCATTCCAAGGTTATTGTTATTTACCAGAACTCATCACTTGACCTGCTGTTTTTTGAGAAACATCACTCCGAAGGGCAAGAGACAGCTCCCCACAGCCTCCCTATGGAGATCACATTTTAAAGGCTCTTCATCTGAGTTCCTAATATTGATGGCATTGATCTGTCACTTCTCTATGAACCAAGCTCAACTGACAATTCTAGAATCAACCAGAACAGGAAGGGATGTTAAAAGTTACTTGGTCCAATCCTTGCATTTTCCAGTTGGAAAAGTGAGACTTGGAAAATCAAGTATGTATCAGTCAGAGTTCTTGCTTAGAGGCAAGTACTCTGCTAACTTAAGAACATGAATGTTTTAAAGGTAGCTTACAGAAATTCCAGGAGGGTCAGAGAAGCAGGTATGTGCCTATGCAACTGGAAACAAGAACTGCAGGGGCTGCCCCAGTAAATATATCACTATCACTGTCTACAGTCGGTTGAATGGTGGCCATCAAAAAGATATGTCTACATCCTGACCTATACATGTGATCTTACTTGGGAAAAGCATCTTTGCAGATGTAGTTAATGTAAAGAGATGGTTCTGGATTATCTTAGTGGGCCCTAAATCAAATAACAAATAATAAGCCTTTATAAGATACAGAAAAGGAGACAGCACAGACACAGACAAGGCCATGTGAAGACAGAGGCAGAGAGTGGAGTGATATGGGGACAAGCCAGGGAACACTGGGAGCCACCAGAAGCTGGAAGAGGCAAAGAAAGACTCTCCCCTAGAAAGTTCAGAGGAAGCACACAGCCCTTCCAACATCTTAATTTCAGACTTCTGGCCACCAGAACCATGAGAGATTATATTTCTGTTGGCGTTTTGTAAGAGCTGCCTGAACAGATTGATTCAGTGACTTTGGGTAAATCACTTTGTCCAGCCTTGCCAACATGGTGAAACTCTGTCTCTACAAAAGATACAAAAATTAGCCAGGTGTGGTAGCACACGCCTGTAATCCTAGCTACTCGGCAGGCTGAGGCAGGAGAATCACTTAAACCCTGGAGGCAGAAGTTGCAGTGAGCCGAGATCGGGCCATTGCACTCCAGCCTGGGTGACAGAGCAAATGCCATAGACTGGGTGGTTCCAACAACAGACATTTATTCTCGTCATGCTCTGGAAACTAGAAGCCCAAGGTCAAGGTGCCAGCAGGGTTGGTTTCTGGTGAGGCCTGTACACGGCTGCCTTCTTACTGTATCCTCACATGGCCGTTCCTCTGGGCAGGCACAAAGAGTGAGCTATCTAGTGTCCCTTTCTCTTCTTGCAAGGATGCCAATCCTATTGGATTAGGGCCCCAGCCTCATGACCTCACCTAACCTTAATTACCTCCTTAAAGTCCTTCTCTCCAAATACAGTCACATTGTGGGTTAGGGCTTCAGCATATGATTTTCAGTCCATAACACTCCCACAGCTAGTTAGAGGCACGTTGAGATTTGAGCCTAGGCCTTCTGACTGTGAACCCACCTCTGAGTTCAACCCCAGAAGATTTGGGCAGGCTGGGTCACAAATGCATTTAGAAAAACAAAGGTATTTAGAAAATAGAATGATACTTACCATGACTGGTCTTTGGGTTCCATTTTAGCTTACTGCCTAGTAGCAAAGGGCTACAAAAGGGAAAATATCAATCTCCTTAGACATTGGTGGCTCAGCTATAGGTTCTGCCTCTCTGCCCAAACCTCGTGATCTGTATATTCAGAGCTCTTAGCTGCAAGCAACAGAAAGTATGATTTAGGCAAAAAAGGAATTTATTGAAAGTGTTGTGGGTAACACAGATAAATGCTAAAAAGGCTGGGAAATGGCTTGAAAATCAGCAGGAAGGAAGGGAGGTCAGCAACAGCCAAGATCACAGCACACGGCTGGTCCAGTGAGGCCACCATGGCCACAGCCATTGGATTTGTTGCGGCCATCACGAAAGTGGGTTCTTTACAAGCTCTGCCTCTTTGTACCACCAGCTCCTGTCCCAGCCCATGCCGCAGGTGCCTCTGAGTGCTCTTAGGTTTGTGTAGTCTTCACAATATCCTGAAAATATGTATCATGATTCCCATTTTACAGATGAGGAACCTGAGGCTTAAATATGCTAGGTGACTGGCCACAGGCAAATTCAGGCCTGCCTGACTCCAAAGCCCACTTTCCCAGTAATCACAGTGTGGTAACTCCATCCCATGGCTGGGATAAAAGAATTCCAAAGTATACTTCAAAGAGGTTGTTCCAGTTGCAATACTTGGGTGGCTCCTTTGCATTCCACCCTTTCCAGCCTCAAGGGAAATGTATTGTCTAACACACATCTTTGCTAATTTGATAAACTAAAATGGTGTCTTATTGTTTTGGTTTGCCTCTTTTTAATTATTGAGGTTGGATGCTGTATTAGTCTGTTTTCATACTGCTGATAAAGACACACCCAAGACTAGGAAGAAAAAGAGGTTTAATTGGACTTAAAATTGCACATGGCTGGGGAGGCCTCAGAATCATGACAGGAGGTGAAAGGCACTCCTTACATGGCAGCAGCAAGAGAAAAATGAGGAAGAAGCAAAAGTGGAAACCCCTGATGAGATCTCATCAGATCTCATGGGACTTATTCACTACCACAAAAATAATATGGGGGAACCGCCTCCATGATTCAAATTATCTACCACAACATACGGGAATTATGGGAGTACAATTCAGGATGAGATTTGGGTGGGGCACAGAGCCAAGCCAGATTAGATGCTTCCTTATATTTTATTATCTGCTATATTTCCTTTTTTTTTTTTTTTGAGACGGAGTCTCGCTCTGTCGCCCAGGCTGGAGTGCAGTGGCGCAATCTCGGCTCACTGCAAGCTCCGCCTCCCGGGTTCACGCCATTCTCCTGCCTCAGCCTCTCCGAGTAGCTGGGACTACAGGCACCCGCCACCACGCCCGGCTAATTTTTTGTATTTTTGGTAGAGATGGGGTTTCACCGTGGTCTCGATCTCCTGACCTCGTGATCCGCCCGCCTCGGCCTCCCAAAGTGCTGGGATTACAAGCGTGAGCCACCGCGCCCGGCCAATCTGCTATATTTCCTTTGTGTGTGTGTGTGTGAAAAATCCTGTCCATTGTTTTTGTTCGTGTGTCTATTGGGATGTTCGTGGGGTTCTCTAGTTGTCTGTATGAGATTTTTATATATCACAAAGAAGTTTTTCTTCCTTTTATTTTAGATTCATGGAGTACCTGTGCAGGTTTGTTACATGAGTATATTGCGTGATGCTGAGGTTTGGGCCTCTGATCCTGTCGCCCAAGTAGTGAATGTAGTAGCCAATAGGTAGTTTTTCGACCCCTGTGTCCCCCATCCCCTTCCCCACCTTGTAGAATCCCCAGTGTCTACTGTTCCCATCTTTGTGTCCTTGTGTACCCAATGTTTAGCTCCCACTTCTAATGGGAGATGTGTGAGCCTATCACAAAGAGGTTTAACCTTTTATCTTTCATTTTTCTTTTCTTTTTTTTTTTTTTTTTGAGACGGAGTCCCACTTCGTTGTCCAGCCTGGAGTGTAGCGGTGCGATCTCGGCTCACTGCAACCTCCGCCTCCCAGGTTCAAGCGATTCTCCTGTCTCAGCCTCCCAACTAGCTGGAATTACAGGTGCCCGCCACCATGCCCAGCTAATTTTGTAGTTTTCACCATGTTGGTCATGCTGGTCTCGAATTCTTGACCTCAAGTGATCCACCCGCCTTGGCCTCCTGAAGTGCTGGGATTGCAGGCATGAGCCACAGTGCCTGGCCTATCTTTCATTTTTCAATGAATATTTTCACCACATTTTTTATGTGCTGTTTAACTTTGCTCCTTTTCCTTTGACATACAAAAGTTTTACATTTATGAACAAATATTTAACAAATATTTCTCAGGCTGCCCGCATAATGCGAGGGATTGTTTTAGGCAAAAAAAACCTCTCTGAATACTTAGATAATTCCTGTTTTTGGACTCCCTGCTACCTCCCAGTCCTTTGGGTGAGCAGGTTTATAGAGAGCCCTTTCATCTTTAGAGAGAGGGCCAGAAAGAACTCTGAGAGGCATGCTTTTTCACTGCACTTTAGGGCAAAAAAAAAAAAAAAAAAAAAAAGACAAAGGTGAGAATTGTTTGCACCAATTATTTACAGAGACTCATTTTATCCTTCTTTCTAAACAACTATTTGTAGGCAAAGAGAAGAGGAGGACAGGGGGCTTGAAAAGTCACGAGATTTGCCCTGCGGAAAGTCCCTGGAAGTGAGCAAGTCTGTGAGTGAGAAGGGAGGACCCGGCTGCCTGGGGGAAACGCTCTCCTTTAATTGCCTGTTTCCTATCCTGCACCCCCGAGCTTCTCCCAAGCTCCTTTAAAGGTTGATCTTGACAAGAAGCCTGGAGATGGTGCTTGCTAGACATGGGTAGAACATACAAATACGAGGCCAAGTGCTGTGGTGGTTCACACCTGTAATACAAGCACTTTGGGAGGCCGAGGCAGGAGGATCGTTTGAGCCCAGGAGTTCAAGACCAGCCTGGGCAACATAGTGAGACCCCCATCTCTCCAAAAAATAGTAATAAAAAAATTAGCTGGGTGTAGTGGCCTGTACCTGTAGTCTCAGCTCCTCACGAGGCTGAAGTAGGAGGAGCTTGAGACTGGGAATTTGAGGCTACAGTGAGCCATGTTTGCATCACTGCATTCAGTGTGGGCAACAGAGTGAGACCCTGTATCAAAAAAAAACCAAAAAACCATATGCTGGATACTCTCAGACTCTCAGAAGCATGGGCCTTGCTGCCTTATAAACTTGGTTCAAATCCCATCCCACCTCTGCCAATTAACAGATGTGTAAGTGAGAGTGAGTCCCTTAAGCTTTGTGAGGCTCAGTTTTGCCATCTGTGTGAGGGGATACTCATGCTGCCCTTGTGTGATGGATGAGGATCAGTGGTCGTGTATGTAAAGTGCATAGCAGAGTCTGCCCCCAGTGGGTATGCAATCAGAGGCCATTCTAACATACCAGGAAATTAATCAGCAAGTTCGTGTGGGTCATCAATATGTGGTCAGCATTGCACCAAGTTCTGTGACAGCAGGTTCTAACAGTCAACCTGCGTGACCTTGTATGGTGTGGTCAAGGAGATACGGCACAGCTCACAAAATGACTCTGCAACTGTATATGAAGTGTAAAAGTGCCAAATTATAGAGGAGTGGTTTAATTCTTATAAGCAGAAAGATAACTCTATGGTTTGAAATAATTAGGGAAAGCTTCATGGAAGAAGCAGGAGTTTAAGTTGGGTGTTGATGATTTAAGAAACATATTCTTTGATTAGACAGAATATTTTTCCATCTGAAAATGAAAATAGCTACATATTTTTCCTTTTAAACAATAATATGTACTCTTTAAAAAATACTTAGACAATACAGTAAATCAATTAAAAAGTCTCACTGCCCAAGAATACCTACTATCAATAGTTTGTTGTATGAACATATATATTTGTACATAAATACAATTATGTTTGCTTATTTATGCAAAAAACAGGAGAATATGTCAATATTGTAGAATATTCCATTATCCAGAGGCTTTATAATTTGTTTAAATCCTTATTACTAAAACTTTAGGTTATTTTAGCACAGCTAAGTACACGAACGCCTCAGTTTCATAAATCAATAACAGTGATTTTGGTCTTCTGGCTGGATCACTTTCCAGAAATGTTATAAAAGTTGTATCAATTTATACCACCTTCCACCATCAGTTTATAAGGGTTCCCCTTTTCCTACACCCTTCCCAGTACTGACAATTGTCAGTGTTTTACAGTCATTGCCAAGCTGCCCGGTAAAAATTATATCACTCATTTAATAAGTATTTTTAGACGACTCTGTGTTAATCAGTGGTGATAAAGACATGGTCCTAGCCATCCCCTCCGAAAGCTCAGAGACCAGTAGGAAAAAGAGACATTAAACCAGGAAGTACTGTAAACTGTGATGAGGGGTGTTGTAATTTGCATTTCTTGGATTATCCAGTCAGGTCCTTAATGAATAAGGTAAAACAGGCCCACTGAGGTTTTACAGCGATGTGGCCTCTTGTTTCTTGGTGGACAGATGTTCTTTTTTGCCCGTTGTTAACTCATGGAATACAACAGCTAGCAGGTGAACAACAAAGAACATCCTGAAGGATTTTCTAGGGGAACAACATGAACTAGATTATGCTTTTCTGGCCTCATTTTTTTTTTTTTTTTTACAGCCCAGAGGTCCTTTATTATTATTATTTTTAACACCTATTATGCCATGAATTCATAGGGAATAGGTTCCAGCAGCTCAGGCTCCTTCCCATTGGTTCTCACAAAGTGTGCTTCTCTGGGTGGAGCAGGCTGGCGCTTTAGTTGAACCCAGGTAACTTTCTCTTTGGCTTCTTTCTTTTTCTGAGCATTTTCCTTCACGCATTTCAGGAAGCTATCTCGGCTCTTAGAGTGCTTAATGTGCTCAATACACACATTAATTCTCTTGGCAAGAATCTTGCCCTTAACTTGTTTGTTTACGACAATGCCAACAGCATGCTGGGTAACATTGTAGACTCTTCCAGTTTTGCCATGGTAACACTTGTGGGGCATTCCTTTTTGAACAGTACCCATTCCCTTGATGTCTACAATATCACCTTTCTTATAGATTCGCATATACGTGGCCAAAGGAACAACTCCATGTTTTCTAAAAGGCCTGGAGAACATATATCGGGTGCCTCTCCTCTTTCCCTTTGTGTTTGTCATTTTGGTGAATTACTGCAAGATGGCGATTCCGGCCGAAAGGCTTCTGGCCTTATTTCTACAACATCCTCAGAATCTTAGATCTATTACGGATGCCTTGAGGACCATATCTTGCCTATGAGGATTATGTCCCAATGTAGCATACTCTAATTGCACAATACAGGATAAAATAATAACACAATAAAATGGTGCTAGAACAACTGGATATCAGTATGAATTTAAAAATGGGCAAATGATTTGAACAGCCATTTTATAAAGAAATTCATGAATGATTAATAAACATGCAAAGACACTCAACACCACTAGTCATTAAGGAAATGTAATTCAAACCATAATGAGATACCATGTCACACTCAGTAGAATGGCAAAAATTAAAAAGATTGACAACACTCAGTGTTGGTGAGGATGTGAGACTTTCCTACCTTGCTGGTGGAAATGCAAAGGGATATAGCCACTTTGGAGAAGAGTTTGGCAGTGTTTTATAAAGTTTCCTAAGTATTCTCCCAAGATAAAATATTTGTCCATACAAAACCTTGTATGCAATTGTTCATAGCAACATTTTTTGGTAACAGCTAACAACCGGAAACAGTATAAATGTCCATCAATCAAAACCAAATTATGGTAAATCCATGCTCAGCAATAAAAAGGATTAAATATTAATACATGCAACAAGATGAATGAATTTCAAAATAACTTTGCTAAGTCAAAGAAGCCAGACATGATGGGCTGTGTCCAGTATGTTTCCCTTTATAAGAAATTCTAGAAAAGGCAAAACTATAATGAAAGCAAGATGATCAGTGGTTGCCTGGGTCCAGGGTCTGGGCTGGGGATCAATAGCAAAGGGGTAAGAGGGAGCTTTCTGAATGACGGAAATGCTCTGTGTCTTGGTTATGGTGATGAGGGTTTGTATACACCTATAGACAATTGCCAAAACTCAGCAGGCTGTATATTTAGAATGAATATATTTTATTTATGTAAATTATATTTAAATAAAGCTGAGAGAAAAAAACATTAACAAATCTGAACTTTGCTCTTATAAAAGGTATTTCCTTCTTGATTTATTATTATTTTTTTGAGACAGAGTCTCACTCTGTCACCCAGGCTGGAGCGCAGTGGTACGATCTCGGCTCACTGCGAGATCACCTCTGCCTCCAGTGTTCAAGTGATTCTCCTGCTTCAGCCTTCCAAGTAGCTGGGATTACAGGTGCCTGACACCATGCCCAGCTAATTTTTGTGTTTTTAGCAGAGATGGGGGTTTCACCATGTTGGCCAGGCTGGTCTCGAACTCCTGACCTCAGATGATCCTCCCAAAGTGCAGGGATTACAGGTGTGAGCCAATGCGCCCAGCTTCCTTCTTTAGTATTATTTCTATTCTGAATTACATATGGGAGTGGTACACCATAAACTCCCAGCACTCAGAGGTTCTCAGCATCTTAATCTGGCCCTGGCACCAGAGCATGATAGGCCCTCTTGGCCCACACGAATCACCTCCAAGGCATCTGCCTGGCTCTGTCCTTGAAGCTCCCTCAGGTCAGCAGTTCTGTGACTTTTGTGCCATGCTTAGGGCACTGGAATCCCTGGTGGCACTGGGATCACTGTGCCAGGTTTTAGCCATCCCAGGTACTAGTACCTATGGAGCATCCACTTCCCAGGCAAAAGGGGGCAGGGCACTCACTTATTCCTTCACAAATCCGCCCCCAACACCCCCTTTTCTCCCTGCCATTATCTCTTCCACAGTTTTAAATTTTTCTCCCAGGAAGCCTTCATCAAATCCCTCAGGCAAGGTGGCACAAAGCCTGCCTGAAATGGAGGGGGCGTGGAGAAGTGGAAATAGGAGGATAACACACACAAATGAATATTTCAATAAATTATCATGCCATGAATGTCAAAGTGTGCTCAAGAAATGCTAATGTCCTCACTGAGGAGCAGCAAGAGGCAGGCAGGGGGCCTGGAAAGACTCCATAGAAAGACCTGGATGATCTGGTGGATGGGGCCAGCAGAGGGGCTGGCAGGGGCAAAGTGAAAAAAACACAGTGAAGGCACCTGGTGGGGTGAGGAGGGGTACTGAGGTGGGTGGAGGGCCAGGAGCTGGAGGTTTCCTAGTTATGCAGATAGAGTTTAGGAGTTGATCAGGGGGCACCAGTTGAGAAATATTTGAGAGGGTTGAGCGGCTCATGGAACTGATTTCTGGGCTGTGCCTGGAGACAGGGAGGTGGCCAGGGCTATCCAGAGGGCAGCTGGAGTCGGCTAAGGGTAGGGCCCAAGGGTCCCAAAGACCTGGTCCTCAGTAAGGGAGGGAGAGGAGTCTTTCGGGCCTAAACTAGGTGGAGGAGCAAAAACAGCATCAGAAAGTCAGACAAGGCCTGGCACGGTGGTTCACGCCTGTAATCTCAGCACTTTGGGAGGCTGAGGCAGGCGGATCACTTGAGGCCAGGAATTGGAGACCAGCCTGGCCAACATGGTGACACCAATCTCTACTAAAAATACAAAAATTAGCTGGGCATGGTGGTGCACGCCTGTACTGCAGCTACTCAGAAGACTGAGGCAGGAGAATTGCTTGAACCTGGAAGGCGGAGGTTACAGTGAGCTAAGATCACGCTACTGCACTTCCAGCCTGAGTGACAGATTCTGCCTCAAAAAAAAAAAAAAAAAAAAAAAAAAAAAGAAGAGAGACAGAATAATGAGGGATAGTCCTTTCCTCCTTCCTCTCCTCCCTCCTTCATTTTCTTCTCTTCCTTCTTCCCTCTCTCCTTCCTCCCTCTTCATCTTGTCTTCCCGTCCTCCCTCCCTCTCTCCTTTCCTTCCTCCTTTCTTCTTTTCTCTCCCTTTCCCTCTCCCATCCTTCCTCCTTCTCTTTCCCAGGCAATTCTTTTCTTCCCCCAACCCTTTGTCCTCTCCTTCCCTCCCCTTCATCTCTTCCCTTCCCCTCTTTTTCTCCTTTTCTCTCTCTCTTCTTCAATCCCTTTCTCTCTTGCTGTCTTCTTTCTCCACCTTGTTCAGAAAAGCCTGCAAAGCAGAGCTTGCTCTCAGAGTCATGCCATGAGCAACCCACTTGTGTTATTTGCGGTTTACCTACCTGTAGAAAATTTGTACCCTAAGATCTCCACATACTGCGGGCAAATGGTTTATAATTCAACTCCACAAATATTTACTGTGCTCTGGTTAACTGAGTGTCCTTTGTGCTAGAGGTGCCAGAGAGATGCAAATGGCAGCGCCAGTCCTTGGAGGAGCCAGTCTGGGGCCCCTGGCTGATGTTGGCAGAAGACACATCCCTCTCTCCCCTCAAGGATGCTAAAGAGCTCTCTGTGTACTAGTACCCTGGGCCCACTTTTCTCTCCAACAAGGTGCAGAAAAGGGCATCGTTGCCAGGTTTGCAAGATCTTAACAAGACAGTACATTGTAGGTATAATCTGCAGGAATGAGGAGGAGCTCAGCCTGTGCGGATTGGAAGGGCCACATACACATCTGTCAGTCCATTGCCAATGGCACCCACAAGCCTGAATTGTGACTTCACACCGATTTCTTCCCCTGCTATAAATTCTACAAGATCGTCAACATAAATAAGACTTTCTCCTCAACCAGTTTTTCAGGGCCATGCCAGGCTTTAAAATAGGCAGGCCCCTGGCCGGGCGCGGTGGCTCATGCCTGTAATCCCAGCGCTTTGGGAGGCCAAGGAGGGTGGATCGTGAGGTCAGGAGATCGAGACCATCCTGGCTAACATGGTGAAACCCCATCTCTACTAAAAAATACAAAAAATTAGCCAGGCGTGGCGGCACGTGCCTGTAGTCCCAGCTAGTCAGGAGGCTGAGGCAGGAGAATGGCGTGAACCCGGGAGGCGGAGCTTGCAGTGAGCCGAGATCGTGCCACTGCACTCCAGCCTGGGTGACAGAGCGAGACTCCGTCTTAAAAAAAAAAAAAAAAAAAAAAAGGCAGGCCCCAGTTTCATTTGCATGTTGTTGAATTTGGAGAGTCAATCAATCAAGCCAGGTCCCACAATGAGCACAGGGCCAATCTGCAGAATCTTTCAGGGCAAAAGGGAATTTAGAAAGATGAGGGAGAAAGGATCTGAAGACTGATCCGTTCCTCTTTCAATGTTCAAAGTATAAAATCTTCTTTCTCCTCAATCTTATCAGTTAATACTGTCCTTTACTTGGCTAATATTTGTTATATAGCATAAGATGTAACAAAATTTTCTTAGGCTAGGAATGGAAAGAAAGCAATGATTCTAACTGTAGTTGGGCAGTTTAGAGTGTGATGAAGGAGAAAATAGAATTTTTCCATCACCCCTCAATGTGCATAGAACAACAGAATCACAGACCATTACCACTGACCTTTGCCATAGATTTTAGAGGTGATCTAATTTGACTTCCTAGTCCAAGTAGTCATCACCTCTCTGCCTCTGACTTATTTGTACCTACTATGTACCAGTCATTGTGCCGGGCATTAGAAAGAGACAGAGATGAAGACAACTTGGATCTCCAGGAAGGAGTTCAGCCTAGTGGGTACAGCGGCCCAAAAGAGGTTTGGACCTAGTGCTCACAGCACAGAGGAGGAAATATGCAATTTCAGGTGAGAAAACAGCAAAGACTTCTTGGGAGAGGTGGTAGCTTATGTGTCACAGCCGTAATCCTCACTGTGTTTGGGCAGGTTCCTGATTGTGGGAATGCAAGAATGGATGCTGGGCATGATTCACCATCCTCCCCCACCATGTGGGCCAACTCCATGATCTCTATGACTCACAGGGAATTTTAGACTTCTGATCTCTCCCTTGACCCTGTGACTTCCCAAACTGCCTTGTACATGTCCAGGCTTTGGGGCAGGTAACTGAAGTCTTTGCCCTATGAGGTGAGAGGTCACTTGGGTGACCTGGGAGTAAATCCCTTCTCTTCCCTGGCTCTGTAAAGCCAAGTGTTAAGTGAGAGACTGATATTCTAGGCAAAGGCTTTGTGCAAATGCCCATCTAAGCCATGCCCCCTGCAAGGAATCCCCTGTCTTAGTGATGATGGTGGGGAGGTGGGGAGGGTGCAGTGCAACTCCCACTCCTGATCTCTTTTTTTTTTTTTTTGAGACGGAGTCTTTCTCTGTCCCCCAGGCTGGAGTGCACTGGCGCGATCTCGGCTCACTGCAAGCTCCGCCTCCCGGGTTCACGCCATTCTCCTGCCTCAGCCTCCCGAGTAGCTGGGATTACAGGCGCCCGCCACCAGCCCGGCTAATTTTTTTTTTGTATTTTTAGTAGAGACGGGGTTTCACCGTGTTAGCCAGGATGGTCTCGATCTCCTGACCTCGTGATCCGCCCGCCTCGGCCTCCCAAAGTGCTGGGATTACAGGCTTGAGCCACCGCGCCCGGCCTCACTCCTGATCTCTTAACACCAGAGCAGCAGAATCACTGGAGAACGACTCTGTCTGAAGCTTGTTCAGCCTAGCTTCCTTGAGCAAGCAACTCATTCACAGGTCAGTCCAAATTAATACAGCACACACCGGCTACATAAATATTGTGCTTTGATTGTTTTCTGTAATCAAAGGCAAGACTGCTGAGTTTGTTACTTTCCCCACCATGCAACTGCTGGAGGAGAACTCTGGGGGAAGGGAACTGAGGTTGCCCAGGTGGTTTTTGTTGCATGTGTCTAACTGCAAGTTGTGTCTCTGTCTATCGAGGGGAGGATAAGGCCCATTACATTCAGATTCAATAAGAATTTATCAAATGCCTGTTTTGTGAGGCGTTGAAAGACACGGTATCTTATTTCATTTTTAATTGAATTAGTAATGACTTGATAAGGCACAAAGGTTAGTCTTTACAATAACATTTTTTTTTCCTGACATAAAAGTGATCCCTACACTATTGGCTGTGTCCACTTTATTGATTGTGAAACAGCCTAAATGCATGGAATTGGAAACTGGAAGTCATTTTGCACAATACAAGAAAGCAACACCATCTTTCCATGTACCTGCCAGTGCTATGGCTGGCTTGGCTTTTCCAGCAGTTTTCTGGACTTGGGTGAGGTGGCTTCCTAGGGGCATTTTCTCACCCCCTCCCAGCTAAGACTGCTGTGAATTTTGAATAATTTGGAGGATGCTCTACCCTTTGGGGTAGCAGAGTTTTGCAACCCACAAATTCCTTTTACCTTGAAGAATGGTGGTGATGGTGGGTGTCAGAGATTCTGTCTGTATAAGTCCCCGGGAAAGCTCAGCTGTCGCCTGACCCGAGGGTCTTGCAGTTTCCTTAACCTTGACTTTAAGTCAGCCCTCTTTAACCCCGACTCCCAAGCTGGGCTGTCCTTTGAAAGAAAAACGAAACCACCCAGTTCTGAGCGTCGGAAAATGGGCACTCGCTCCCTGGGGGTTTGGGGCAACTTCCCCGCTACGTCGCCCAGGGATTTTAAATAATTGCCAGTCACCAGAAACCCCCTAACCCTTAATTCTCCCCTCCGAGACCCAGCCCGCTCCTTGCCACTTCCCTCTCCAAACGCTGGCGGGGGTGGGTGGCAGCACCGAGGCGATTTTCTTCGTCTTTTTTTCCTCCGGGTTTTGTCATGGAAACGCTGACACAACCTCCAGACGGCAGCCGAGCCCGGCCGGGGACTGAGGGCTTTTGGGACCCTGCGGGAGCGCGGCGCGCACACCGCACTCCCGGGGCAACAGCTGGACGCGACCATATCCCGGGTAGGGGCGGGGGGAGCGCGACGCTCCGCCCCGGCGCTAGGGTCCCTCCCTCCTCCCAGCTCTCCGCAGGCGCCCTCCCCTCGCCGGGGGCCGCGAGTTGCATTTGGTAAAACCCAGCCCCGGAATATATAGATCGTTGGAGCGCAATGAAGTAGCCTTTGGAGAGACAAGAGAGGGCCCGTCGGAGAGCCACAGCGGTCAGCCCAGCGGCAGCGGCTGCGGCACCACCATCACCGCTCGCACTCCAGCCGCCCGGCCCGCGACCAGGCAGCGGCGGCCGCCGGCGGGATCGGAGGAGGCGGCGGAGCGGCGAGGAGGAGGAGCAGGAGCAGGAGCGCGCAGCCAGCGGATCCACGCATCTCAGCACTTCCAGACCAACTCCGGCACCTTCCACACCCCTGGCCAGGCTAGGGGCTCCGAGAGCGGCCGCGAAGCGAGTCCGATCCTCCCTCCGAGCCTTGCTCAGCTCTGCCCCGCGCCTCTCGGGCTCCGGTCCGCGCGGCGGGGTCCCTGCTCCTGCGCCCCGGGCGCGCCTCCCGGACACCCCGGTCCCCGCAGCCAGGACAAAGCCATGAAGCCAGCGCTGCTGGAAGTGATGAGGATGAACAGAATCTGCCGGATGGTGCTGGCCACTTGCTTGGGATCCTTTATCCTGGTCATCTTCTATTTCCAAAGTATGTTGCACCCAGGTAGGGGGCGCGTTAGCGTGGTTTTGTTGGATATTTTCTTCTCTCTCGCGCTCTCGCTCGCTCCGCCTGATTTCTGCCTTTTCCAACCCTACCTCTCCGCTTCGGCCTCTTCGGGGCTCCTGGCTGCCCAGATCTACCCGGGTCACCGCGTCGGGATGGGGAGGAGAAGGGAAGGTGCGCTTCCCCCTCTTCTTCCTCCGGGCTCCGGGCTGGAGGATGGGACCAGGAGGGGCGGTAGTTTTTTTTTTTTTTCCTTCTTTTTCTTTTTTTTTTTTCTTTGTGTCCCTTGTCTGTCTGTCTACGAGGTAGCAGGGAAACGGAGAGGTGTGGGAAGCAGCCGGGGGTGAGGGGCTGGTTTGAGGAGAACGAAACTCCCTCCCCGCTGCTGCCGAGGCTGGAGGATGAAAGAGTTACCCGGAGCCCGCTGCTCTGCGCCCGGGCGAGCTGCCTCTTCCTGGTTGCCGGGCCGGGGGCGAAGGGTGTACGCCCCGGCGAGGTTGCGAGTCCCTGCAGCAGGCTGGGAGCCCGGGACTGGGCTCCCACGTGTCCCGGGCTCAGCGCAGAGCTAAGCAGGTGTGGAGAGTGGTCGGGTGCCCAGCGTCGCCCCTGCACCACGCGCCGGCCGTTTGCCCCCGGGGTCCGGCTCCGCAGTGACCTTGCGGCTGGTGCCCCGGGGCCTGCTCCAGCCCCCAGCCCCTGAGCTGGAAACTCCGAGCTCCTGGGTCACGCCTTGACCACTGCAGTTTTGGAGGAAACTTTGGCCAGGTCCTGGGCTGACTGTCCGTTTGCATCCCCCACTTCTGGGATCCGAGCAACGGGAATCCCCCGGGCGGCGTGGGAATGAACCCCATTCCTCCGGTCCCTTGTGGCTCAGGCAAAGTTCCACGTCCGAAAGCTGGACTGGGGGAGGGACGAGGCTTGTCGCTTCCTAGGGGCGCCAGGGAAAGTTTGGGTTCTGGAGAGGGAGGGGCGCCCTAGAGCGCGGCGGCCGGGGGTGAGCAGCTCGGCTGCGAAGCCCAACAGGTAGAACGTTCCGAGAAACCTTCCAGATAACGCGGGTCTCCCCGCCAAGCCGTGGCTCCCCGGCTCCCTTTTACCCTCCCTTAGCAGCCCCCTGCCGGGCCACGTTGGCTCAGAAATCCATTTTCTACGCCTCCGAGTTGCCTTTCTCAGCGTAGTCACAGCAATAATTTGCTTTTCTAATTGCAAGGAGGAGGGAGGTGGAAACGCATTTCCTTCCAGGGAAGTGGGGTTGAGTTGGTGTTTTTCATTTTTGCCTCCCGCCTTCTCCTTTCACTGTGTATCTAACACTTTAAGCAGACGCAGTCCCGAATTCATCAAGCCTGCGTTTGGGTCGATGGCAGAGGAATAAAGCTGTTCTTTCCATCAAACAGGCAGGGCTGCAGGCTGCAGATTCCTTGACAGCGCAGGGACAGACGGCCCCTTTGCCCCACTCGGTCTGGAGCAGTTGTTAAGGCAGCCACACTGCCAAGGATATGGTCCGACTCTACCACATGTAACCTCAGGACGTCCGAGCCAGCCCTGTTAAAGATGGCTTTTGTTTGCAGCTGGGTATTTTTAGTTTAATGTCAGCAAACTACAGCGGTGTTTGTCTCCTCACCCAAACCTGCGGTTGTGAAACGTCCAAAGGAATTTAAAAATGGACCTGGCTTGCATTCCGGCAGGCAGGCCTTGGTTGCAGTGGGCAGGACCAGACAACCAGGGGTATCTCAGAGTGCCAAGCTCCTGGGGCCACCGGAGACCGGGACAGACTCACCCCAGAGCGCCAGGGGACTGGTGGTGTGCAGATACACTGGGGTTCAAACAGTTTAAACAAGGGGCCGGGTGATTTGATCTAGACTCTAAGCTGTGTTCAGGTTTTGATAGGACCGTGAATGCCAGTAAGGCTCTGTATAAATGCCCAGAACACGGATGAGTGTCAGCCTTCAGCAGGAATGCGCTTGAGCTTCTGTGTACCTGTTAATTGCCCAGGGAAATACAATTGTCACGGAATTCTTTGTGAGAATTGGGAAATAACTTTCTAGCCAAAGATACTAGGAAGAAACTTCCAACTTGTAATTGTCACTTTGTGAAAATTTCCAGCTCTTGTTAGAGTCTTAAGTTGACTTGAAAGTGACATCATATCTTTTCAGTCTAGCCTTTTGAAAGAGGCAGAGAACCTTTTCTAAGCTTTTGCTGAAAAAGATCCTCTGTCGATGATCCTGCCCCATCCTTTATGTCCCCTTCTAGTCCTATTTTCTCCCATTGTTTATTATTTGGATCTCTATAAATATACTTTTCTGATATTTCCCTCCAGTCTATAGCAAATACTACTTTCTTTTTTTTTTTTTTTTTTTTTTTAGACGGAGTCTCGCTCTTTCCCCCAGGCTGGAGTGCAGTGGCGCGATCTCGGCTCACTGCAAGCTCCGCCTCCCGGGTTCACGCCATTCTCCTGCCTCAGCCTCCCGAGTAGCTGGGACTACAGGCGCCTGCCGCCGCGCCCGGCTAATTTTTTGTATTTTTAGTAGAGACGGGGTTTCACCGTGTTAGCCAGGATGGTCTCGATCTCTTGACCTCGTGATCCGCCCGTCTCGGCCTCCCAAAGTGCTGGGATTACAAGCGTGAGCCACAGCGCCCGGCGCAAATACTACTTTCAAAACATTCTGTTGAATGTAGAATTACAGATAGTTCAATTGAAAGGCCTTCCTTATTTCAAATTACTTACAGTCCACAAAAACTCTGTGTCAACAGTTTATCATTACACGGGGCATAAAAATATACTTTCAAATTCACATTAAACATTTTCTTTTTGGGGGGTTCATTTTATTAAGCTACACTGTTGATGACCGCTGATGTGGAATCTCTTTCACTGGTTTGAATTTCTTTAAAAGTTAAAGATCCTTGCTTCTCTGAAGTATCTTGGGGTAAGGAGAGCTGATCCTTCAGCCTGGCTCTGCAGTTTCTGTCTCTCCAGATCACCCTGGGAGAGGCAGAAGGGACCACAGCATGGCACAGATTGTGTAGCTAAAAATTTGGAGGCCTTTGGCAGGGGTTCCAGATACCTACATGTGAAATAGAAAAATAGTATTGCAAAAGCAATGGGTTCCAGGCTTTGTTGGTGGCTGGAAGGTGTGAGAGGAGGGAGAGAAAGAAAAAAAGGAAGGCGGGGCGCGTTGGCTCATACCTGGAATCCCAGCACCTTGGGAGGCCCAGGCAGGTGAATCACTTCAGCTCAGGAGTTCGAGACCAGCCTGGCCAACATGGCAAAACCACATCTTTACTAAAAATACAAAAATTGGCTGGGTGTGGTGGCACACACCTGTAATCCCAGGAACTCTGGAGGCTGAGGCATGAGAATAGCATGAACCCGGGAGGCAGAGGTTGCTGTGAGCTAAGATGGCACCACTGCACTCCAGCCTGGGTGACAGAGTGAAACTGTGTCTCAAAAAAAAAAAAAAAAAAAAAAAAAAAGCTGGCTGTCCCTCTCTCTGATTCTAATCTGGGGCCCATTATCTTTTCTAATTCATAGAATTGATTAATTTGCAAATTTGAGTAATTGACCATCAGTTGCACAAGGGTTTAGCAGAAGTGGGCCTTGTCAGTAGGATAGTTACATTTAGAAGTTTTTGATACTCTGAGTTAATAGTCTTCCTTAAGAATATTTTATAGGGCAAGGACCAGGTTTTAGACTCCATTTTAATCCTGATGTTTTTTGCACAGTGTCTAACAGCAGTGGGTTCTTAATAAAATATTTGCTGGATGAATGTATGAAGTGGTTAAACTCAGAAGTAGACCCACTTCTCTGGTTTTCAGGAAGGTCACTTCTAGCCTTGCCAAGAATGCCTGGTCAATAACTCTGGATCTGTCCGGTGGTGACACTTCCTGCCTTCCTGAACTCTGACACGGACCCAGTTTAAACTAATCAGGTGCCAGACAGGAGCTTTCACCGTGGCCTAAATTTGCAGCCCGTGAGGTGTAGGCAGCTGAGGCACTGCTCTGTGTCCTGGATTCTGGAGAAGGTTGGCCTTGTTTAGCCACTAAGGAAATCCATCCATAAAACAGACACCTTCTATGGCTGTGAACTATTCCTAAAACTAGGGAGAATGGAACCACATACCTGTGGTTTCTACACAGGTTTGAGTTCACCAATGAATGCTTCCTATGAAAGTTCATCAGCTTACATTAAAATGTCTTGCATACCTGCCCCAGATGGCTGGGTTTTGATGGAGCTGTGTCATGCAGTGCAAAGCTGAGAGGCCCCCCAGGCTGCTTGGCGCAGAGTGTGTAAAGGCAGCTCTTCAGAACCTTCCGTTTGTGTTACTCCATAGGATTGTGGTTTTTGTTGAAATCTACTGTTCATAGAAAGAAGCCTTCAGAGGAGAAAGCCTTTTCTCTCCTGTTTGCTTCCTCTCTATTATTTTTATTTTTGCAAAATGTTTATTTTCACTGTCACCTGGGATTTCTTTGCCTCGGTTGAATGTATTGAAAGATTATATCCTTTATTTAAAGATGTCTCAGTTTACCCCCTTGCACTTTCACTTGATCAGGTTGAATCTAAAGTGCATTTTGTATTATAATTTTAAACTAATTGTAAACATAATATGTGCTTATTTTAGAAAATTTAGGAGGTGGTCAGGTGCGATGGCTCACACCTGTAATCCCAGCACTTTGGGAGTCTGAGGCGGGTGGATCACCTGAGCTCAGGAGTTTGAGACCAGCCTGACCAACATGGTGAAACCCTGTCTCTACTAAAAATACAAAAAAAAATTAGCTGGGCGTGGTGGTGCAAGCCTGTAATCCCAGCTACTTGGGAGGCTGAGGCAGCAGAATCACTTGCACTAGGGAAGTGGAGGTGGCAGTGAGCTGAGATCGCGCCATTGCACTCCATCCTGGGCAACAAGAGTTAAACACCATCTCAAAAAAAAAAGAAAAAAAGAAAAAAAGAAAATTTAGGCGGTAGAGAAGAAAAACAATCATTATTCCACCACCAAGAGGCAATTGATACTTTAAAAATATATTATAGAATATATTTATATATATTTATATATTCTATATTTTTCTCAACTATGCAAAACGCATATATATAGTTGAGATAACATCATGCATTTTGTATCCTGTTTGATAATAAGTATTTTAGACAAATACATCATTATCACAACTAGTTATTAAAGTTAAAGACAAAGTTTAACCATAACTGTTTAAATGTATAGACTTGCATGTGTCTGCACCTCCCACCCTACCCCTTTGCAGGATGTCAGTCTGGTATTATTTTTTTGCTGTGGTTGCACAAATTTAATGTTACGTTACGGAATCTTTTTGCTTATACATGGAATAAGTTAGGAGTTGTACCAGTTTGTAGGGGCTGTTCTTATGTTATACACCTGAAACTTCCATTGAAAAGGTGTCAAGAGGGTTTCAAATATGAGATTGTCATGAATTCTGAAAACAACATTGAATCACTGAAGGATCTCATGTACCCCATAAATATATACAACTACTATGTACCTACAAAAATTAACAAGTAAAAAAATAAGTGAAGGAGAAGACATTTTTAGCATGGGGTCTCCCCTTGGTCATTTAAATGTTTGCGCCTCGATGGAGCATTTTCATAGCTGTGCTCAGATGAGACAGACATAGGTGATCTCCTTTGATTGTTACAGTCCTCATTTTAATTGCCTTCCAAAATAAAAGGGGTGATCAGGCACCATAGAAAGGGTGGTTGGGGGGTTTCCATGGGGTGAGGGGTGAGGGAATCCATCCTTCAGCAGAGGTATCTGCTGTTAGTATTTGTCTGGTTGAAAAATCATTTTGTTCATAGCTTTATCAGCACAGTCATTTCAAAACAGGAAGTCAAAGGCTCATAAGCAAAGGCACCACCCTTTCCCTTCTTAAACCCACCAAAAGGACCTCTCTTTAATCTGGAGGTCAAGTGAAAAAGGCTCTCATGAAAGTCATTGCCAGCAGGCCTCTTCTAAGTTCAGACTCTGAGGAAAACCAGAAGTCATTCTGCTGATTCATTTTTTTTTCTTTTTAGTTTTTCTTTTGAATCTTTGGGATACCACCTTTATAACAAATAAAAGGGGAGGCAGTTCTTCCTATGAGGTCATTGAACAATCTGATCTGTCAGTTAAAATTTCCTAGAACTTGTAATTTGATGCATCTTAGATCCAATGTGATTGATTGAAACTTACAAGCAGACTTGTTCTCCTCCTCCCCAGCCCCCTCTCTGTCTGTCTCTCTCTCTTTTCCTTTCTCCTACTCTGTGCCAGATACTGTTCTTGGCACTGAAGATGTAACACATACATCTCTGCCTTCATGGAACTTAGATTCTAGTGGGGCAGACAGACTTTAAGCAAATGCAGAAGTGACATATATGGTATATCAGATGGTGTTAAGAGAAAAACAAAACAGAGAAGATGTTTGAGGGATGTGAGAGGCAGGGGTTGCAATATAATATAGAGGTAATTAGGGAATGTCATTGATAAGATGACACTGAGAGCAGACACCTGCAGGAAATGAAGCAGCCGGCCATGTTCCAGGCAGAGAGCAACACAAGTTCAAGTCTGGTTCCTGAGGCAAGAACATGCCTGGCAAGGTGGTCAGAGTGCCCAGAGCAGAGGGACGGAGGCAGCCAACAACCACAGTGGGGAGAGACACAAGTCGGAGAGAGACAATTGTTTTGAGCCTTGGGTTTAACTGTAGATGGGAGGGAAGTGCTGCAGAAGCTTGAGCAGAGGACTCTTGGGGCAGGGAGGTGAGGAATAAGGGTGGAAGCGATATAGCAAGATTGAAAATGAAGTCTCCTACATGCACTTTGTTTTTTTTTTGAAATGGAGTCTCGCTCTGTCACCTAGGCTGGAGTGCAGTGGTGCAATCTCGGCTCATTGCAACCTCTGCCTCCTGGGCCCAGGCAATTCTCCTGCCTCAGCCTCCTGAGTAGCTGGGATTACAGGCATGCACCACCATACCTGGCTAATTTTTGCATTTTTAATAGATACTGGGTTTTGCCATGTTGGCCAAGCTCGTCTTGAACTCCTGACCTTAAGTGATCCACCCTCCTCGGCCTCCCAAAGTGCTGGTATAGGTGTGAGTCACCGTGTCCAGCCCTACTTGTGCTCATCTTTGGGCAGCCAATAGTATACTTTGGTTAAGTGGTCGTCATATAAGTCCCATCTCTCCTCTACCACCTGCTCCCCCTTGACCCCCAACTAGACCATCTCCTTTTTCAATTTTTTAAAATTTATCTTTATTTTTAAAAACAGGGTTTTGCTCTATTGCCCACGCTGGATAGTGGTGAGATCATGGCTCACTGCATCCTCGAACTCCTGGGCTCAAGGGATCCTCCTACAGCAGCCTCCCAAGCAGCTGGGACTTACAGGTGTGCCACACACCCAGTCCCATTTCCAATTTTTAAAGCAGTAATGAAGAGATCTGAAAAAGAGATTTGAGAAAAATTTTGACTGAGCTTGTAGTGGGAAATTCGTAATATCTTCAGGGTGCAATCGGTGGCATTTGTGAATAAAAATATCCAGAAAAAGCCCAGACTTAAATCGGCACTCAATAAAAATATAGCGATGAAATGGATCAACGCTCTGGGAGTGGAAGACCCGAGTCCAAGTCTGGGGTCTCCCATGTCCTATCCCCATAAATTATTGTGTATTATTGATTCCAGGACATATTTTTTCACATTTTAGTAATTATGCAATTTGTGTTGTGATTGATGGCATCTCCGCACCGTGCTGCCCTTTAATGAGCAGCTGTTTTGTTTCTTAGTGTTCCATCAAATAGCAGTGTGCCTTCACCATAGATGCCTTCTGAGGCCAGCTCTGTAAATTCTGAAAGTACTTTACGTAAACTGTGGCACACTTTATAACCTCAGTAAGTGTTGAAAAATGGCATTCCTCCAAGATGCGGAGTCTGAGGGCTCAAAAGTACCTGGTTAGTCTTGAGTACTTGCTTCTCAATGGCCAGATTGGCATGCAGTCTGTCCAAGTCTTTTTAACTTTGCCTGGCACTTATTTTCAGAGCCCAGGGCTTGTAGTTAGTATTTCTCTGATTAACGATGAGGTTGGTTAAGAGTTAGAATGGGGAGGGTGGGAAGTAAGTGATTTAACTTGGGGCTTGAACCCGGAAGTTCATCTAGAAATAGACATAAACATTGCCCAGGGAAAGTGTCACCTGTGGATTTTTGCTTCTTTCAAGGCTACTGAGCTGTCATGACTTTGTCATTCCTCTTTTCTGGCCCTTTTAGAAATGTGCTGTAGTTGTTTGTTTTTTTGTACATCTTCCTCTTTTGACACAGCAAGGCATGGATTCTGTCAGGTTCATCTTTATAGCCTCTGACCCTGGCCCAGAGGTGCCTAGGAAACATTTAAAGAGTAAATAATTGATTCTCAGATATAAGCCTTTCCACCTCGGTCACCACCCAACCCATGTGCCCAGAACTCAGAAGGAGGAGCCAGGTTGGATTGTCATGTACAAACAGCATCTGCTGTGGTCTAGTGCATTTGTCTCCCAAATCTCTTTGCTTCTGTTCTGCTGTGGTTCAGGGCAGGAAATAGAAATCAGTCTAGGTATTTTATTTTTTAATTTAATTTAATTTTTTTTTTTGAGACAGTCTCACTCTGTCGCCCAGGCTGGAGTGTAGTGGCAGCATCTGACTCCTCTGCCTCCCGGGTTCAAGCGATTCTCCTGCCTCAGCCTTCCAAGTAGCTGGGATTACAGGTGCACGCCACCACGCCCAGCCAATTTTTGTGTTTTTAGTTGAGACGGGGTTTCACCATGTTGGCCAGGCTGGTCTCGAACTCCTGACCTCAGGTGATCTGCCTGCCTTGGCCTCCCAAAATGCTAGGATTACAGGCATAAGCCACCGTGTCCGGCCCCAGTCTAGGTATTTTAAGCAGAAAGATATTTACTAGAGGGAATTTGGTGCTTATAAAGGCATTAGGGGGCTGGAGGAATGGGGCTCCAGGAATGTCTCCCAGCTAATGGTAGTAGTTTATATAATAATTTATAAAGAAACGTATGTTGGCATGGCTGTTCAAAAAAAAACAAAAAACAAAAAAAACTGACTCACCAGGGGTGCTACACCCTCTGAGACCATGTCTGGAACTATTGAGTTCAAGAACAAATTGATGGTAAAGCCAGAGAGTGGACCCTATAAGGCTTGCTTGCCAGCGGCCAAACAGCCCCAAAGGCAAGAAGATGGCCTCTCTGCCTCACGTCTGCTTTCTAAATCTCAAGTGAGTGCTTCTGTTTGGGGGAGCCAAATTCACATCTAGAACCTTAGCTTCAAAGAAGCCTGGGAAATACAGCTTTTCAATTACCAGCCTCTGCAGGCTAGAAAGCTTTCTAGAAGGAGGGTAGAATGAATGATGAGCAAATAATCACAGTACTCACCACACCCTATTGGTAAAACATATTCGAGCAGCCATCCCTCAATATATTTTGTTTATAATTTCTGCATATTACTACCATTATCTACATATCTAGGATAGGATCCTTTCTGACTAGTGACTGCAAACCCATATGTCATTATCTGTTGGATAATTCTGTTGGCTGACTCTTTATCAATTCTGATTCTTTCATCCTTTTGACCTTGTAATGTTGTCCACAAAGATACGATGGAGAGCTGGTACTCAAGAGGGAGGAACGCCATTTTCTCATGTGCCTGGATTGTGACAATTATCTTCAAGTTGTGGTTTCTTGGCTGGGATCTCTTTAGGCCTCAGTTCTATTTTGTGAGGAATAGGATAGTTAAAAGTAGATAATGTAATCTGTAAATTTACTTAGGATTCAGTTGTAAATGGTTATTCATTGAAATATGCTGAGAATGGTGGAATTACTGAGGTGGTCACTCCAGTTCATTTTGTGGTTGAGGATACCTGCCTGAGTTTCATAAGTGACATGTAATTTGATATGACAGGTTAGATGGGGTTGTTTGTGGCCATTTGTATTCTTGATGTAGTTAAATTTTTTTTAGGTTAACTGAAAATGGAAGGTCTAGTGTTTAGATGAACAAAAAATGGAAAGTCTGATGTTTCCTTCCCAGACCCCTTTTGTGGCACAATGTCCACCAGGATTTTGGAACCCCAGGACTAGACCTGCCTTGAATGTCATTGGTTATTGTCAGACCTGCCGTTGTCAACTCTGGGTAAAAGTACAGTGTTAACCTGGTGCCAGTTCTAGCAGTGGTGGAGGCTTAGTTTGGCTTTAGATAAGCCGTATGGGGAGGGCTGGTATTTCCAGCATCACCAGGACTTGGGTTCTGTCTCATGTAGATATGGATAGAGACAAAGAAACCTGGTAATGGAAGTGTTTCAGTCCTTATCATTCTCTGGCTTGAATGGTTATCTTAAATGCCTTGGGAGAAAAAACTCACAAAGGCAACTCAAGTGAAATAAGCTGGTGGCTGGGTTTCTGTTAGAAACTGTTAACTTCAAAGAATCTCAGAAGAAGGAAACCACAGAGGCCCCTCTAAGGTAGTGTTGTAACAGGACACTTAACATTTCTTAACGGTTGTCACATTTTACCTTTAATATCATTGCATATGGTCACTCATTATAGTGAAAAGAGCACAGAATTTGGAGTCTAGACACCAGCTTTTAGGATTTGGCTGTTCCCTATATCCATTTGACATCATTCAAGATATTTTTGTTAAATGCTTACTAAGAGTTAAGCTCTGTTCTAGGTGTAGAATCAAACAGGTGAAAATCTATGTCCTCATGGAACATACATCATAGTGGGGGAGACACAATAACAGATGCATATTAAATTATAGAGTATGTTTGAAGGTGACAAATGCTATGGGGGGTGGGGAAGCAAGGAAGGGGGATGTGAAGTGGCAGTGGTGGGGGGATTGAAATTTTAAATAGGATTGTCAGGGAAGTTCTCTCTGCAAAGGTGGCTTTAAAGATTGAAGGAGATGAGGGTAGATGGGAGATGAACCAATGAAATAATAAAGATATTTATTGGATATTATTTACCGAAGGCCAACTTGGGTCAGACATTGAATATAGATTACTCCCCCACGGGACTCTTATAATGTATACGCTATAATTACCACCATTTTACAAGGGGGGAAACTAAGCATAGAGCATTATCAGTTGTCTAAGATCCCCAGGAGAGGAATGGATGGAATAAGAACCAAACCCAGCTGTATGACTTCATATCTGCTGCTCTGAACATCTGGGAGGGCTCTCATTTGGGCATTACTCTTCCCATCCACCCCAAAGATTGGTGAGAACGATTGCAATTTAGTGATAGACATTCTGCGAAGGGTGGGACCTTTCTGCCCATCAAAGAATCATTCTGCCCAAATACCACCAATGCCCCTCCTTGAGAAACAGCTCAAGACTCTATGTGTAAACAGCACCTGGCGTAGTACTTGGCTGCATCCCATGACTTGGGCAAGTGCCTGGCAAGTGTAGGGGCTTAATAATTGATTGAATGAGTGACTGAGTGAAATTCGCAGACAAGAGATTTGTTCCCCTCATTTGCCAAGTGAAGATAGTAATATTACCTCTCTTATGGGTGGCGGTGGTAAAGATTAAATGAGAAGTTAGATGTGAAAATGCATTGGAAATGGATGTAAACCTATGTAACAAAACTGCATGTCCTGCACATGTATCCTGGAACTTAAAATTAAATAAAATTAAATTTTAAAAAAAGAAAAAATGAATGTAAAAGTAGTATAAACATATTGTTGTTATGATAAATTACCTGTGTGGTTCCTCGTTCAAGGATGTGAATCACCATGTCAACAAGATGCTGTTGTATTTAATTCTGTTTGAAACCTGAGCAAGTTTTTATCCTTTTAACCTGTGTGTCCTACACTGTAAGATTCACTGAAAGGATCTGACTTCTATAAGTATGAGGCTCCTGTGAATCTCTTCTCTCTGTATGTGCTCACCCTCTGTCTGCCATGCTAACAGGCATACCCTCTGCCAAGGCCAAAATTGTGTAGCAGTTTGCAAAGCAGAGTTTATATTTGGTCAGAAATCAGCCTTGTGTTTTTTTGCTGAATGCAGTGACCAGAGCATTTCCTCCCAATTATGCACTTAATTACTCCTCAGGTTCCCATTAGCTTTAACAAGTGACACTTGGGAAATAACACAGGCACTGGTCAATGCCATTTCTGAAGCTGAACTCCGAGGAGGATGAAAAGCAGTCATTTCAGAAAAATAACAGTGGTAGCATGGCAGCCCGTATGTGAGCAGTTGTTGGGTGGGTTAGCATGGCTCATTGCACAGGATAGCATCGATTGGCCCTATGTCTCCACATTGGGCTTGTTCTGTGCTGAGGAGGACTTTAAGGGCTCTTCCTGTATAGGGGTCAGTCCTTCCCACTGGTTAACTGCAGGTGTCATGGAGCTTGCTCTGTGGTTGGCATTCGTAGCTGGGGCACAGACCCATTTCCACCCTTCTTCACCAGACCAGGTGCTGAAATTTAGTTCAAAGACTCCATAACCCTGATCTGGGCTAGGCCCAGCATTCTTCAACCTGAGGCCAGGCTCACATTTGAAATAGTCCCTGTTAGGCTGCAGAGTTATCATAGAGGAAGGGGAGCGTGTTTGTCAGGGTCACATTTCTTTACAAGTTGAAAAAGTTTCTATCTTTTTAAGCACCCAGACCTCTTTCCATTCCACCTAATCGTTGATTTAGACTATTTGTTTGCAACTGGTTTGGGACCTCCTTCTTCCCCCACAGGGGACAGGTGGCAATGTCTGGAGGCATTTTGGGTTGTCATTAACTGGGGAAGGTGTGCTACTGGCATTTAGTGAGTGGAGGCCAGAGATGCTGTTAAACATCCTACAATGGATAGGATAGACTTCCCGACAACAAAGAATAGGCCAGCTCAAAATATCAATAGTCGGGAAACCCTGTATTAGTCTGTTCTCATGCTGCTGTGAAGAAATACCTCAGACTGGGTAATTTATAAAGGAAAGAGGTTTAATTGACTCACAGTTCTGCATGGCTGGGGAGGCCTCAGGAAACTTAAAATCTTGGCAGAAGGCACCTCTTCACAGGGCAGCAGGAGAGAGAATGCGTGCAAGCAGGGGAAATGCCAGACACTGATAAAGGCATCAGATCTCATGAGACTCGCTCACTATCATGAGAACAGCATGGGGAAACCATCCCCATGATCCAATTAACTCCACTTGGTCCTGTCCTTGACACGTGGGGATTATTACAATTCAAGGTGAGATTTGGATGGGGACACAGTCAAACCATACCAAACCCTTATTTAATTCAACATTTTTCTGATGCTTTATGAAAAAAAACCAGTAACAACAGTGACCATTTACCAAATACTTGCTCTGTATCAGACAGTATGTCAGCTGCTGTATTTGGATTATCCATCCTATTTAATCCCCACCACAACCTTGTGAGATGCACATTTACCAATCCCATTATACAGGTGAGGAAACTGAGGCTTAGAGGGGTGAAGGAGCCTGCCTAATTGGAAAGCTGGAACAGGATCCTGGCTCAGGTCTAACTGACAGCAAACACCGTACTCTTCACCTCACCAGTATGCCCATCTCCATGTTCTTGGTTTCAGATAATCAGGTCAAGAAGTAATTATTTCATAAAGGCCTTAAGCTCAGCTGTAGACTCAGTAAGTGGGACATTCAGTGATAGCCCCTTCTCTTCTTACTCTACACTCTATCCCTGGTGAGCTCATCCCCTCTTGGGGCCTGGGGTATCATCTGTGTTTAGATGACGCTCATGTCTTTCTTCAACTTGGATGTGACCTTGGGTCGAAGTCTAGTTCATGTATTACCTCTTGTATTACCATCCATCCCCTTTTGGTCAGAATGAGGGGATGGATGTCCTTCCTCTCATCCCTGTGGTACTTTGTGTGTGTACATCTCTAATGTTACTCATTCTGATACATTGACTCCTTCAGGGAAGGGGCCATGTCTTGTTTAGCACAATATCGCAACATCTACAATAGAGCCTGGTACATAATGGTCACTCAGTAACTATTTGCTAAAAGAACGAATACACTGATGGTAATTGGTCACTAAGAAGAAAATCCCTCTTTTTGGGATAGCGGGTATGGAATTTTCAATGCTGATTTGATTTTCATTTCGATTCTATGGTGAGCTGTCACTTAAGAGAGCCAAGAACAGCCCCTAAATGTGAACAGCCAAAAAGTGAACAACTGTCAAAGTTGTAGGAATTGCATCACTGTAACCACAAAGGTAATTAAATGTGTCCCAGAAAGGGATCTGCTAATTTGGTTTGCAATGGGAGGGTCTGAGACAAGACTTTGTAGAGCAACACTGTCCAGTGGAAATACCCTGCTGCTGCACACAAAACTAAATCTCCCGGTAGCCATTTTTACATTGAAGAAAGTAAAAAGAAACAGGTGAGATTAATACCTGAAATATTGCAACAGGTACTCAATATTAAAACTCATTGCAATATTTTACATATTTTTGGTACTAAGTCTTCAGAAATCCAATGTGTATTTTTACAGGACATCTAAATTCAGACTAGCTGCATTTCAAATGCTTACTAGCCACATGTGACTAGGGCTACTGTAATGGAGAACTTTTTCTACATTGAACTAGGGCTTTTTTTTTGTCTCCCCTCACCCTAATTTAAAAAAAAAACATTTATGGTGACAGAATCTTGCTCTGTCACCCAGACTGGAATGCAGTGGCAGGATCATAGTTCACTGCAGCTTTGACCACCTGGGTTCGAGCAATTCTCCCACCTCAGCCTCCCACGTAGCTGGGACTACAGGTGTGCACCATCACACTTGGCTAATTTTTGTGTTTTTTTTTTTTTTTTGTAGAGACAAGGTCTAGTTATGTTGCCCAGGCTGGTCTCAAATGCCTGGGCTCAAGGGATCTTGCCTTAGCCTCCTAAAGTACTGGGAGTACAGGCGTGAGCCACTGCGCCCGCCCCTTCCATTTTCTTAAGGGGATGTTGTCTTTCCTGGGTTTTAGCTATACCCTTTGGGAATAATATTGATTATCTTAAGGCTCAACATGTTAAATACGAGATATTAGCTGCAAAGTTTTATACACACACACACACACACACACACACACACACACACACACACACACACCCCTAAAGTCATTTCAGGCCTCTAAGGTATCTTCAAACTCTTCTAGTTAATCAGTCGCTATCTGAAGCTTGATTGTGCTATTGAGATCTTGACACAGTCTGCTGTGTAGCAAGCGCAACTGTTACTAGCTCCATTCTACAGATGAGGCAATGGAGACTCAGAAGGATTTAGGGAATTGCTTAAATTTTGTTTCAAATGGTTCTAACACCAACGTTTAGCTGCGAAGTCTGGCCCAAGGAACATTCATTCTATTAGGGTGGATGTAAACACACATACTTCACTGTCTTATGGGGCCAGATGCGATTGCTGTTACAGAGACAAACTGTGAAAGAAAGGGAGAGGACGGTGATTGATTTTGGTGGTGGTGGTGATGGTGGTGGTCGTGGTGGTCGTGGTGGTGGTGGTGGAAGGAAACCTTCCAGAGAAAGTCGAGGTTTGCACTGGGCTCTGAAGGATGAGTAGAAATTTGCTGGCAGAATCTGGGAAGGGGGAGGAAAGACATTCCAGGTGAGGACGCCTGCCAGAGCAGGGAGTGGGGCAGTGAGGAGAGTGATGACTGGGAATACCCTTGGGCTGGAGAGGTGAACCTGGATGGCTCTGAATGCTCTAAAGTTTGAGTTTTATTCTTGGTACCAGGGAGCCACAGAAGGTTTAGTGTCTCCTGTTTTTCAGATGATGAAATTTAAGCTGAATTTAAACTCTCTTGTTTCATTAGAAAGGCAGTAGTTTCAAACTCACTTTCTCAAAATGAACTCGGGGCCATTTGGAAATCGTTTCTATTATCGTCATTTAATGGGAGGTAAGAAGATTATTCATGAACGACTAAAGTGCAAAGTAAGAAGGAGCTTAAAAGCACTCTGTAGTGGGGTTTGAAACTCCTCTGTTCTGCGCTGCTCGGGCCAAAATTATAGGCCATGGAGGTTAAATTTCAGTCTCTCAGTTGCTGATGGTGCCCTAGCTTCACCCTCAGAGGGCCCTGGAAGCAGTGGCAGGAGAAAGGGAAAGTGTGTAAATAGTCCCAGGGAAGAGAGTTTCTTGCTTCAGTGGGAGCTCTTGGGTGTATCCGGGTCAGGCTGCACCTGTTGGGCTGCCCTAGAGATGAGCAGTGAAGGATGGAGAACAAAGTCTGCTGCTTCCTCCTGGAAGCGAGACCCAAGTGCACTGTGTGTGGGGTCTGAGCGCATTGCCCCCCTGAAAGATGCCGCCCGGTGTCCTCTTTAAATCAAAAGACTGCCTCTTTTTTAGGCTCCCCTTCCTGGGCTGTGGGAGAGGGCATGGGGCTATTGTAGAGCTCATACACAATGTAAAAAGGCATCTCTCTGTGGCTTTCACAATCACTTCTGGGGGCCATTGTGCTTGGTACAAAGCTGAGGGCTGCCTGTATTTTCTCGGCTAGACTGTAGCACTTGACACCTGTCGATGAATAATTGAGAGCTGGTTTTCTCATAGGGGCATCTCACCACCTTTGATCCCCTTTATTTTCTATTAAAACATCACCATCACCACCACCACCACCACTGCCGCCACCGCCACCACCACAACAGGGAGAACTCTTCCAAAGGCTTAATTGAAAAAGAAAATAATATAATGTAATCACAGATATGCAGTGTGTTTTAAAGGAGGCATGTGGACAAGCAAGCTAAAAGGGTTTCTAGATTTATGCTTGCAAACTTATAAAGATTTAGGGATTAGAGATTAGAAGGTCTAATTGAGGTAGTACTTATTATTGGAAGCCTATGCAAAGGTATTGGAATGGAGATTATTTTGCAATTGGAAGAATTAGTGAAATCCTTTAAGAGCCAAGGTTTCATTATATGTAGGGTTTTCTGTATAATTTTGCTGTTCAAAAATGGAAGTGCAGGTTTGAGATCAGAAACTGAACAGGCAATCTTTTAGTTAATTGTAATAAAACAGCTTTTGTTGGAAGAGTGTGAGCCATCATCTGAATGACAATTACGTGCTTAAAAATAGTGGCCTTGCTCACTTTAGGATGATCCATTGCATTCAGGAGGGGAGCGGCTCAGGGCTCTTTCTTGGGACTCTGCAGAGAATTCTTTCAAGGCTTATGCTGACTTTGTTTCCTGTGCCTGTAAAAGCAAAATGAGATTTTTAAAAATAAATCCAGGGCTGATAGTAAGTGCCTTCCTGCAAATGAGATTTGAGGGATGTGCAGGATGTTGTCATTGGAAAGTCACAGCAACATTCCTTTTTTATTTTCATGGGAAATAAACAAGGAATGGATTAGGAACACAGAGGTCATTGCTGAGTGTTCGATCTGTTATAAAACTCCAACAAAGTAGAAAGGGCATTGGGTGGGCATTGGGTGGGGCATCAGGGATCTTGGATTCTTGTCCTCGTTCTTCTACCCTCTTTGGGGACCCCACACGTGTTACTAACAAATGTGGATGTTGGCGGTTTTCAAACTACTCCTCTAAGCCCAAGCATGGGGGAATGTCCTTGGAGGGGGCTACGGGGTCCCAGTAAACCCCACCCCCATCAGAGTGGCTCCTTGCTTATCTGTTTCATATTTTGGGGGTTCTGAGTAAAATTTTGTTAGAATAAAGTATTTCAGGGCTAAAACCAACAATTTTGCACTTGACTACTTAGACTATTTCTAAGGTCTCTTCCCAACTCAGATCTGATGCTATTAGCAGTTCTCAGAATCAGTACACATTTACATGAGGGTTAAATCATAATTAAAATTAATAATTACTGTTTATGCAGTAGTATGAACTGTCTGACATCTGTCCACCCCTCCATCCAGCACTCAAACATTTATTGACCAAATATTTATCTGACCAAAGAGACAAATCTAAATAAGACTTAGTTCCTGCCTACAAATAACTTGCAATTTAGCAAGTGGTGACAGACCCATAATTGTTAGCTGTAATGCTTTATAATAATGGCTATGGGTGGCTAGGAAAAAAAAAGATTAATTAGTTTAGGGGAGGTCAGGGAACTTGACAGAGGAAGGAACATTTGAGCTAGGCTCTGGTCGTTTGTTCAGTTATTTAACAAGCATTTGTTGAATGGCTACTGTTTGTGCCAGGACTGTTCCTGTGCTAGGGAAACAGCAGGGGACAAAATAGACAATGATCCCTATCTTAATAGAGCTCACGTTCTTGGCATAAAATTTATCAAGGGGCAAGGTTGGTGGCCCCACTGGCTCCTTCACCATCATCTCCCTCCCCTGCCCTATGATGCCTCAGAGTAAAGCAGTATTATATATATATATATTTCTGATTATGAAATTAATTCAAATGTATCATAGAGAATTTTGAAAAAAGGGACTTACTTCCAAAAAAGTTACCCCAATACCTGCCATATATATGCATATATATATATATCCATGGAAAAATAGACCAGAACGTCAAGAGATTTTTCCTGGGTGGCAGGGATTAGGGATGAATTTTTTTGAAAGTAGGTCCTATATATATATATATATATATATGACTTTTTTTTAGAAGTAGGTCCCTTATATGTATAATATATTTACAAAGATATATTTTAAAAACTTATCCCTCATGTATTATTATAAGTATATAATAATATATGAGGTAAGGAGAGATTTCACTTGACATCTGGGAAGAGAACAGAACTTTCTTCACATGTCACAAAGTGTCTTATTAATGGGCTTCCAGGGATGGGGGGATTCTTGAATGGACAAGTAGCTTGCTGTAAAGCCACCTCCACACCCTCAGTGCCTGTCCAAGAGTCCTATAATAGATCATCCTTAGGACTCAAATTCAATATATTATATATTATATATAATATAATATACTATAATACATATATAAATAAATATAAATAAATATAATTATAATTGTAAAAATTATAATAAACACATACAAAAACAATATTACATATATGTTATATGTAATAGCATATATTACACATATATGTAATATATACACATATGTGATATAATATATACATATATTATACACATATATAATAATATATACACATATATGTAAAATATGTAATACAGATGTGTATATGTATTTAGAAAGATGAAATCATCAGGCTTATATTATAGTGTATTTTGCTTTTGCCATGTAGCACCGAATCCTGGGCATTTTCTCATGTCATTCAGTTTTCTCTGACAACACTGTAATATTCCATCAGATGGATGTATTTTCATTTCGCCATTCTCCTTTGTTGAACATTTTTGAAAAAGATTTTCCCTTTTAAAAAAATACCATGTTTTTTTTTTTGTAAACTAAACTTTTGTCTGAGTTTCTTAATGTCTCTTTCAAATAAAATTTCAGAGGGGCAATTCAAAGGTTTATAACCTGTCTCTTGATAAGTGTAGCCAAATTATTTTCTAGAAAATTGTATCTATTGATGCCCCAACCAGCAGTGTGTGAAAATGTCCATCTTACTATATCCCAGCTCCTTTGATTAAGCTGTCAGGAGCCTTCCTCTATCTCAACATTTATGCTTTCATTGAGTTTTTGGTCCACACTAGACTGTAGGCTTCTGGAGGCCACAAACTGTGTCCCCAGTCCCTGGCGTATGACAGACTTGTAATAAAATAAATGTTTGTTGCATACATGCTTGCATGTCTGAATGAATGAGCCAAGGAAGGTAAGGAGAGGTTTCACTTGATATCTGGGAAGAGAACAGAACTTTCTTCAGATGTCACAAAGTATTTTATTAATGGGCTTCTAGGGATGGGGGGATTCATGAATGGACAAGTAGCTTGCTGTAAAGCCACCTCCACACCCTCAGTGCCTGTCCAAGAGTCCTATAATAGATCATCCTTAGGACTCAAATTCAATGAAAAGATACATTTTCACTGCTACTCACTGGGTACCCATTACAGGTGTTAAATCATTTAGTCTTCTCCACAGCCTGGCAAGGAGGACTGGCTTCATCCTCATTTTTAGGTGGGACTCAGAGAAGTTTTGTAATTAACTTAAGGTGACACAGCTAGTAGTTGGTGGAGCTTGGATGCCCTGGCTCATCTGACTCCAAGTGCTCTAATAAGAACTTCTCTCTGCAAAGCGTGGGCTAGCATCTGCGAGAAAAATTTCTTTTTGTGATTTAGGAGGAAAAGCACGGAGAAACCCTATTGTCTGAATGCTGTGTCTCTCCCTAATTCATGGGTTGAAACCTAATCCCCAATATGAGGCTCTTAGAAGGTGGTGGTCTTTGGGACATGATTAGGTCATGAGGGAGCCCTCATGAATGGGATTAGTGCCCTTATAAAAGAGACCCCAGAGAGACCCTCACCTCTTGTGTCATGGGAGGACGCAGTGAGAACCAGGGAGTGGGAACTTTCCAGACACCAAATCTGCGAGTGCCTCGATCTTGGACTTTCCAGCCTCCAGAACTGTTTGAGCAATAAATTTCTGTAGTTTACAAGCCACCTAGTGCAGGATATTTTGATATAGCAGTCCAAATGGACTAAGACAAGGAACGATCCTTGAGCTGAAAGGAAAATGAACACTTGCTCTGCAGCTGGAAAGACACAATGATAGCTCTAGGAGGCATTGTGCACTCAGTCGTCCCCAACTGATGGGAGAAAGGAATTCAGTTATGAGGAAGTTCATTTAGTGAGAAGGTCTAAGAGCTCTTCACATGTCTCCGATGACTCTAAGAAGGGTGATGGCTGGCAGCACCCTGAGAATGAAGCCTCTCCAGGGAGCTGTGTGTTGATGGGGCTCTCAAGTTTGGGAAACAACCCTCCTAACAGGAAGTGGGGGTGGGAGACAGGGAGAGAAAAACCAAAGCGAACCCATAACTCAAACTGTATCTTTCCTCTTGCAAAAGTGAAAGACATTGCTGATAGTTACACACATACACACACACACACACACACACACACACACACACACGGCAGATAGAGCTTCCTGTGTAATATTTCTGTTACTTCTATCTCCAGAAAGAAGGCCTGGGTATATTTTAATTTTATTATTTTCTTTTCTTAAACATTAAAAAAATGATTTCCACTAGCCCATACCAGATGACCCCAAAATACACTGTAAGTAAAAATGTGATATTTGCCACATGAATGCAGTGCCAGCACCTCTCTTCCACCAGGTCCACGTCCTAAAGCCTTTTTATATCTGAATTCTGGAGTCTCCACTGACCCCTTCCCCATAGTCTCTTTTATGTACACCCTGACTTCCCAGCAACAGAGTGCTGAGGTGGAAGCGGATGAGGGGAAGTGAGAATAAGTCTAAAATAGCTGTCTATTAGGTTTCCTGTTAAGTAGGATGTGGTCAGTTAGCTTCGGTTATCTGTAAGTCTAGTTCAGGCTGTTCCTGTTAACAGCTGAGTATTCACGGGGCCCCAGAGCATGGAGGTGCTTGCCTGGGAAGGAAAGCAATTATCAGAAATGTTGGGACACAGTCACTACCTTGAGGAAAACCAGTGGGATTTAGCCTTTTGGGAAATAAAGGTGGTGTTCCCTGTGGCCATCAGCAGCAGTGGCAGGCAATTTCAAGAGCTTCAGGAGGTGATTGGAACCATCTAGTCTCTGGTCATTTGGGGGATGCGATGACATGGTTTGGTTCTTAACGCATAGTGGGAGAGGCAGTGAACTGGTGCCTTCATTCTAGGGGGTTGTTGAAAAGGAGGTTTTTAAAACTGGAAATGACAACATGGAAGGAGCCTTTAAACAGTGCATTTCCAAGGCATGTCCAAGGAAAAGCCATTTTCAAAAGAGTCACCTGTCTTTACTTGGCATTTCCAAACTTGCCTCAGATATCTTTCTGAGGGACTCTTAACGTCTTGGTAGGAATTGGATGCAACTCCTTCCTTTCCCAACCCAATTCAAATTGGTTTAAGCAAAAATACAGTGCCCTCCCCGCCCCCGCCTTTTTTGGCTCAGGGAACTGAGCCAAACTCAGTGTGGCAGAGACCAAGCACCCTAGGATGTGATTGTTCATGCTGTATCTGTATCCTCATGGTGGCAAGATGGCTGCCTGCGGTTCCAGCCTCCATCCCAGCCTTTCAGCATTCCCGGTAGAAAGAGAGAGTACTTCTTTTTTCCAGCAGTTTCCACAAAAGTCCTGGAATGTAAAGTTCTTAAGGGCAGGGATTTTTATATTTTGTTTACTGTCATCTCCAGCTCCTAGGACGGTGCCTGTCTTACAGCAAGTGTTCAATAAAAATGTGTTGAGTGAGCAAATCTCAATGGTGTGGCTGGGATCACATGCCCAGTTTGAGAGTAAGGCTGGGAGTGAGAGAAAGAAAACTGGAGATGCTCTTATCCAAGATAGGCATCGGATCTTGTTTTTCTGATGAATAACAGAACCAAGAGAGGCAAGAGGTAAAACATATATAATTAGATTTTAAAAAGTCTTGCACTCGTAGGTAGTAGGTAGTATGCTTGGAAGTTTTTTGCCACTAGGAAAACCTATTTGGATTGAAAATGGCTGCATGAACTTTTGATTCTGTTTACCTCCTGTTGCTAGACGGCAAATGTGTTCCTATGACTTGAAGAAGCCGCAGGACATATTTTTCTCATGTAAGCGTGCCACTTGTTGAAGATGGCTCACCACCATGTTTGCCTTCCTGCCAGTGGGAAGAGGGAGAGAGGTCTGGCGGAGGGCATTCCCCTTGGATCCATCACTTTTGCTTAAATCTCACTTAGCTCCAGCCATTTATGTCTGCAGGGGAGGCTGGGAAATGTAGTCTTTGTTCTGTGTGGTCATGTGCTAAACTTATGTTTTCTTTATTTTAAAGGAATACAGAGAATGGATATTGGGGGTCAACCAGGAGTTCTGCTGCAAAAGGTTCTATACTTTAGTTGGTCATTGCTCTGAGCCCCTGTTGAATTCAGGCCTATCTTTCATAAACATCTGCTTAGTCAGTGCACTGAGTTGATAGTGTCCCCCGCAAATTCATGTCCTTCCTGGAACCTCAGAATGTGACTTGACTTGGAAATAGGGGCATTGCAGATATAGTTAGTTAAGATGAAGTCAGCTGGGTACAGTGGCTCCCGCCTGTAATCCCAGCACTTTGGGAGGCGGATGCGGGTGGACCATGAGGTCAGGAGTTTGAGACCAGCCTGGCCAAGATGTTGAAACCCTGTCTCTACTAAAAAATACAAAAAATTAGCTGGGCGTGGTGGCAGGTGCCTGTAATCCCAGCTACTCCGGAGGCTGAGGTAGGAGAATTGCTTGAACCTGGGAGGCGGAGGTTGCAGTGAGCTGAGATCGTGCCACTGCACCCCAGCCTGGGCTACAGAGCAAGACTCCATCTCAAAAAAAAAAAAAGATGAAGTCGTATTAGAGGACAGCATGCCCTTAATCCAGTATGACTAGTGTCCTTATTATAAGAGGAGAAGAGACACAGAAACACACATAAGACCGTGTGATAATGGAGGCAGAGACTGGATTGATGCTGCCACGAGCCAAGGAATGCCAGGAGCCACCAGAAGCTGGAAGAAACAAGAAAGGATCCTTCTCTAGAGGCTTCAGAGAGGGCCTTTAGAGGCCTGAGACAAGATTTTGGTCGTTTGAGCAAAGTAGGAGTTGTTGTAGTAAGAGCTGACAATTATGGAGGACCTAGTGTGTGCCCAGGGCATGGGCCTGCCGACGTCTTGATTTTGGACTTGGGGTCTCCAGAACCATGAAGGAATACATTTCTATTGTATTAAGCCACCAAGTTTGTGGCACTTTGTTATAGCAGCCCTGGGAAATTACTGCAGTCTGAAGGAACACATTTCTTGCCTTGACCCAGTAGGGATTCTTTCCAGTTGTAATCAGGGGATGTGGCTTCTTAGCTTCACCCCTGTGCCGGGATGTGACTCAGCAGAGGTCACTTAACCTCTCTGTGCCGTACTTTCCAGCTGTAAAATGGGAAGAGAGCTCCCTTTCTGCTCTGCTGTAACATTGCAAAGGTACAGCCTTTCATGACTTCTCATTGCACCCAGAAGAGAAACCCAAATCCTTAGCCTGACTTCAAGGTCCTTCCTCACTGAGGCCTGCCTGGTCCCACTTCCTTGTCCCCCTGCCCAGCTGGACTTGCGCCACTCTGCCTTCTTTCAGTGCCTTATGAGCACCACGCTCTTGCCACGTCATGAATTTTGCACTTGCCGTTCCCTGTGCTTGGAGTGCTTTTCTTTCAGGTCTCGTTTAATGTTGCTTCCTCGTATTGGCCTTCCCAGTTGGGTGCGCTGGAATAAGTTATCACTTAAAAAAAATAATCTACTGTCATACTTTACAATTTTTAGAATTTGGCCCAGGTTTTTTAAGCCACTGAAAGAAATGGTTTCAAAAACCAAACCTGGCTGCAGTCACCTGAGCCCACTGTTCCAGCTCATGGCTTCCTTCTATAGGGAGCGGTCACGGATCCTCTCACGCATCGTTGGGGGCAATGATATCAGAAATGGCAAAGATTGGCCAAGAAAGGGAAGGCATTTTTGGAAAGGGCTTTGGGGTTTCTGATACCTAAATGTCTCATCCAGGTGAACAGAGTATTTACTCGTCTATGACTTGAAAAAAGAATATCTTTTTGATGTTATTGTAAATAGGATGGTTTCCTTCCTTCCTTCCTTCCTTCCTTCCTTCCTTCCTTCCTTCCTTCCTTCCTTCTTCCTTCCTTCCTTCCTTCCTTCCTTCCTTCCTTCCTTCCTTCCTTCTTTCCTTCCTTCCTTCCTCTCTCCCTCCCTCCCTCCCTCCCTTCCTCCTTTCCTTCCTTTCTCTTGCATTTTTTTTTTTTTTTGGAGTTTTGTTCTTGTCACCCAGGCTGGAGTGCGATGGCACGATCTCAGCTCACTGCAGCCTCCACCTCCCATGTTCAAGAAATTCTCCTGCCTCAGCCTCCCGAGTAGCTGGGATTACAGGAACCAGCCACAATGCCCGGCTGATTTTTTTTTTTTTAAGCAGAGACAGGGTTTCACCATGTTGGCCAGGCTGGTTTCAGACTCCTGACTTCAAGTGATCCACCCCCCTCAGCCTCCCCAGGATTGTTTTCTTGATTTTATTTTTGGATAGATCGTTGCTGATACAAAGAATGTATGGCTCTTTTTTTTTTCCTATTCCTCACTACCTTCTGCCTTCCTTTCGCCTTCCCCCATCCCTTCTCTTTGCTGAAGACGGTGCGCCATCTGGGGTAGCCCTGGGTATTTACGAGCCAGTGGAGGCTGCTCTGTCACCTGGGGCCGGCTGGGCCCCAGAGCCACATCAAACAGGGAGCCCCTCAAAAAAATGAAAGGAGGCCATGTCAAATGTGCAGCTGGTGTTTACTTCTTTTAAGTTCAGGCACATCCTTTACATCCACATGGCTTTATTTCGTAGGCAAGTGGGCTCACCACTTTCCTAGACCAAGTGGCCACTGCCTCCCTTCCCTTTCCCCACCCTCCGTGTCATTTTGGCTTTTCCCACAGAGGAAAGGCTCACAGAACTCCAGCGTGGTTCTGCTTGCTTAGATCGATGAGACAAGATTTTGGTCCTTTGAGCAAAGTAGGAGTTGTTGTAATAAGAGCTGACAATTATGGAGGACCTAGTGTGTGCCCAGAGCTTCATACACATTGCCTCAACACCCACACCTACCCTTTCATGACCTCCTCTTCTTCTTTTTTTATTTTTGTTTTTTTTTTGGTGATGGAGTCTTTTTTTGTTGCCCAGGCTGGAGTGCAGCGGTGCGATCTCGGCTCACTGCAACCTCCGCCTCCTAGGTTCAAGTGATTCTCCTGCCTCAGCCTCTTCAGAAGCTGGGATTACAGGTGCGCATCACCATGCCCGGCTAATTTTTGTATTTTTAGTACAGACCTGGTTTTACCATGTTGGTCAGGCTGGTCTTGAACTCCTTACCTCAAGTGATCCACCTGCGTCAGCCTCCCAAAGTGCTGGGATTACGGGCATGAGCCACCGTGCCTGGCCAGCCTTTCATGACTTCTCATTGCACCCAGAATAGAAACCCGAATCCTTCACCTGACTTCGAAGTCCAGCCTCACCTAGGTCCGCCT
Source organism: Hylobates moloch (assembly GCF_009828535.3). Classification (NCBI taxonomy): domain Eukaryota; kingdom Metazoa; phylum Chordata; class Mammalia; order Primates; family Hylobatidae; genus Hylobates; species Hylobates moloch. The sequence continues at coordinate 28,503,868 of NW_026652287.1, read as the reverse complement.
GGTCTCACTTCCTTGTTCCTCTGCCCAGCTGGACTCGTGCCACTCTGCCTTCTTTCAGTGCCTTATAAGCACCATGCTCTTGCCATGTCACGCATTTGCACTTGCCATGCTCTCTGTTTGGAGTGCTTTTCCCTCAGGTCCTGTTTAATGTTGCTTCCTTGTATTAGCCTTCCCAGTTCCTGAAGGCAGGTCCCTTGGTTACAGTCTCTCCCCATGCATTTGGTTGTTTTTTGCTGAGACAGAGTCTCGCTCTGTTGCCCAGACTGGACTGCAGTGATGTATCTCAGCTCACTGCAACCTCTGCTTTCTGGGTTCAAGAGATTCTCCTGCCTCAGCCTCTCGAGTAGCTGGGATTATAGGTGCCAGCCACCATGCCCGGCTAATTTTTGTATTTTTAGTAGAGACAGGATTTTGCCATGTTGGCCAAGCTGGTCTCGAACTCCTGACCTCAGGTGATCGGCCCGCCTCGGCCTCCCAAAGTGCTGGGATTACAGGCATGAGCCACCGTGCCTGGCCTCCCCATGCACTTTGACTTTTTTTCATTGCACTTCATTTGTCCATGCAGCAATCCCTCAGGATGTGATTCATTCAGCCTGCCGATTTTGGATAATAAGAGAAGAGAGTTCAGATACAAACTGCCCAATGTTACCTGAATCTCTTTGGTTCCTGCTTTTGGAGAGTAGGGGGTACCTGAATTTGTTTTATGTCTCTTCTTCAGTATTCTGCTCCACAAGCTCCACGTGTACTTATTCCTCGGTACGCCCCCTTAGTGAGTTTGTTCATTGGGTGACTGAAAGGAACACATGAGTAGATGAATGACCCAGGTGAGGCCTGGGGCCGGGGAGGACTGTGGCTCTTCTTACCTGCTGATGAAGCTGGCCTGGTGGAGGAGGCTGGAGGCAAAGGTGGAGACGTAGGCTCTGTAGCTTCTTCTGCAAGTAGAGGGTCTGCTGCTGGGGTCAGGGAGGATCTGAACCTGGGCCTGCTTGACTCTACAGTCTCTGTTTGTTTCTACTACTGTCTGCCAAGGTCTGCTGTTTCTACTGCTACATAGTCACCTGCATCTAGATCTTCTTTTTGCCATTGTTGGGAATTGGCATAAGATGGGATGAGATTAGATGACATCATGGTCAGAGTGACCCATTTCCTAATGGTTCCTCTCCTGGTTAGTGGCTGGAGTGGGCGGCAGAGACAAGTCATCTTTCAGTGGGTCATTGCCAAGGAGGGAGAGACTGGGCTTGGAGAGCTGTGTGCAGGCTCCTGGGAACAGGCATCCTTGGCTTGAGATCACAAATGGGACAGCCCCATCGTGACGATTCATGATCACATTAACATACTCAGTGCTCTGGGAAGTCCTGCCGTTAAGAACCCCAGTTAACCCAGAATTTCTTAAACTTACACAACCACAGAATCTGTTTTGGGGACTGGAGAGGTACCACTTCATTTATTGATTAAATAGTTACTGAGCACCTACTCTGTGCAGATGCTATTCAGACCTGAGATATGGAGGTGACAAGGCAGACCTGGCAAACTTACAATGTTCTCATCTATAAAATGGGTATACAGGAGTGTCTACCTTGCAGGGTTATGGTGAGGTCTACATTTAATGAGCTAATGCAGGGTAAGTGTTTGGCACAGCCCAGGGACATTGTAAGTGGTCAGTGATACATATGTATGATTGTTATCACCCTAGTGGAGGGTCAGATATTAAACAATTAAACAGGTATCTATTTAGTAACAATGGCGGTAAGTTATACAGAAGAGAAGGACAGGGTGTCAAGAGAGCACATAGCCAGGAAACCTAATGAATGTTGGCAGGTGGGATGGGGGTTGCCAGTGGTCACGGAAGGCTCTCTCCTGAGCAAGCCACGCTGAAGCTAAGACATGAAGGATGTGGGGGTTGTTGGAAAAGGGTGGGAAGGGAGTGAGGCTTGCTTGCCTTGAGAAACGTGGCCTGAATGTCAGGGGCTTACACACACGGGTGCCGTCTGGGGAGTTAAGTTCTCTGGACTGTCTATTTCAGAATTAGGGAGGTAGGGGCAGGCTCTGGTAGGCTGTGGGGTCCAGAAATGAATATCTTTAAAACTTACCCCAGAAATTTGGAGCACCCTTGGGAATATTTTTTGGAATTGGGGCTCCAGGACAGCAGGCCTCAGAGGTTCATGTGCTTAGAAATGACCTGAGTCTCACTCAAAATGCAGCCGTGGGGCCTGGGAATCTATTTAACAGACACATCCTGAGGCGATTCTGCTGCAGGGGGTTCCCCAATCTTGCTTTGAGAAACACATCTCTAGAAGGTTGACTCTTCTAAAAAATCTGGAACACGAAGGCATGACAGCAAATGATTCCAGCGGAGAATATACAGGGGCACCTCCGGAGACTTTGTATTTGATCTTAGAAAGTACACACGGGCAAGAAGAGTGGTATGCAAGCCCATGTCAGGAGAGCTGCAGCTGGCAGGGAGCAGGGCTCGGAGGGGCTGCGGGTCCTAAGAAGGATCCACACGGCCCTTGGGAACCTTGCCGTTCCTGGCCTTCTGCTCACCGCAGAGGGTGAACTTGCCATCTGACACCCAGCCCAACTTCAGGGTTGTTCAGTGTCTGTGCAGTTGTGACAATGGCAGAAACAATCAGTTTAGACTTTCTCTGCAGAAGATAGACTGACTCGGGCACCTGTCTATGTTCCCTGACATTGCCAGGCTTAGGAGTTGGTCGTGGGAGCCTTGAATTCAAGCCCAAAGCAACTTTAACATTCATAACCACAACGCATCTGTGATCAGCGGGGCTTATCGTGAGTGCTTGAGCTGCAAATGGAAACGGTGGAAACTGAACAGGCCTCCTGCCACAGACTTCCTGCTGACCCACCTCCCTCCTCCCTTCGGGGCGCCTTGGGTTGTAATTACTGTTGCACCATTGTTAGGCGGCAGGGTGATCTAAGGTGAATTGGGCCTTTGCACTGCCTGCTTGGTTAAAAGCTGGAGCATAAGTCATTGCACCATTCTGTGTGCGTGTGCATGTGTGTGTGGGCATGTGGGTGCGTGTGTGCACGTGTGTGCCTGTGTGTGTACGTGTGTGCCTGTGTGTGTACGTGTGTGCCTGTGTGTGTGTGCCCATCTTTGTCTTCCCTCTCCTCCCAGCCTTCCCTGCCTGGACTTTGGGGCTCCCTGCACTGTGAATTTCACTTTGTTGGGTTGCTTCCAGTGCGTGCTGCTAGTCATTCTGCTAGTCATTCTTGCTTGACCTTTAAATTTTTCTCTTTAGGGAAAATATGATCATTAGTCTGTGTTCTCCAGCAGATGTATACCAGTCGCGGGCAGTCTTCCTGCTTCACTTCACATCCATGGGGAAAAAGTGTTTTAAAGTCAGTGTGATTTTTTTTTTTTAATGACACAGAAATGAATATTTGATGAGAGGACCACTCTGTCGAATGGCTGTTTGGACAGGAATCGGGAAATGCAGTGGGGTGCTCCCAGCTTTCAGAAATGATGACTTCAGCTGTTTGGGGGTCTGACTTCTTGCCTGTTGGTGACACAGTGTGGCTGGACTGTGGGGTTCACCAGCCAGAGCTTAATCCTGGGCTTCACAGCCCATGCATGCACGAGAGAGTTTGACAGATGTGGGCTGTGTTTTCTGGTACGTCTGGATGGTGAGATTGTCTAGAAGGGTGTGTTTCTGGAACTTTCCAGTCAGGCTTCACCATGGTGAGTATTTAATGACCACACACGAAAGCCTCATTGCCAGGGCCGCTCCCTGGGACAAACCGAATCATGGAATCATGGAATTTCAGAGCTGGAAAGAGCCCCTGAGCCAACTGGAGGGGAAGAGAACTTCCCTGGGAGTAGGAAGACCCAAATTCGGGGCTCCTGCCCTACTCCCGTTGCAGCTGAACATGATTTCTGAGGGAAGAGCATGTTTAAAACGAATGGGGGGCATACTAGCCTTCTACCCTTTGTTACAGAAATACATAATAGTCCAATTCAGCAATCCAACAGCGCAAGGTTTTATAAAGAGGCATACCCAGATAGAGTTAGGGATATACCAAGCAAAGCACATTTCTGGTATGAGATATTTTAAAGTCCTGTCTTGGTTTTCGGTGAATCCTTTGGTCGATACAGTAGACTTTATAAATGAAGAACACAGGCTTGCCAGATTATAGTTTCTGTCTGCCTAAAAATAGCCTTCTTTCCATCCCATGACTGTCAAGAACTCTTGCTTGTAATAACCCTGTTATCAACATTACTAGACTCATAAGAATGACTGTCTCTTCTTGAGTGCCTGACACATGCTATGCCAGGTGCTTTAGAAACAATATCTTGGTTTTTCTTTTTTTGTTTTGTTTTTCTTGAGACAGGGTCTCACTGTCTTCCAGGCGGGAGTGCAGTGGCATGATCATAGCTCACTGCAGCCTTAACTTCTTGGGCTTAAGCGATCCTCCCACCTCAGCCTCCCAAGTAGCTGGGACTACAGGCACATGCCACCACACCTGGTTAATTTTTAAACTTTTTGTAGAGACAAGGTCTCACTATGTTGCCCAGGCTGGTCTTGAATTCCTGAGCTCAAGCGATGCTCCCGCCTCAACCTCCCAAAGTGTTAGTATTACAGGCATGAGCCACTGCTCCTGGTGTTGTCTTGCTTAATACAACTTTAGAGATGTTTTCATTGTCTTTATTTTACTGATGAGGAGGTTGGGCTTGGAGAGGTGAAGATAGTTATCCGAGCTCACCAGCTGAACTTAGATTGCTGGCTCCTTTAAGAATCCTGTAAAAATGCATACAAAACAGTATGTACCTATTTAAAAAAAAAAAAAAAAACAAAGTGGAGCTTCCTGGGTGAACATAGAGTTGTGCATCATTTAATTATTTGTATTCTCTTGCATGTCTCCTTGCGTGGTTAAAATACTGGTACATTTTTCTTTTTTTTTCTCTATTTTTTTTTTTCACAAGGAGATACCACTTCGTACATCTATTAGAAGATTTATTTTTATTTTTATTTTTTGAGACAGAGTCTTACTTTGTTTTCCAGGCTGGAGTGCAGTGACACAATCATAGCTCACTGCAGCCTCAAACTCCTGGGCTCAAGCAATCCCCCTGCCTCAGCCTCCCAAGTAGCTGGGACTACTGGTGTGTGCCACCACGCCTTGTTTAAAATCCTGGCAAATTTTTCAAAAACAAATATTATCTGGCAACTAATTTTTTTATATGGATGATTTTTTTTTTCTTTTTAATTAAGCTAGCTTGTCAGGGGCCCAGGGCTTCTGAGAACCGGCTTTGCACATAGGAACCATGTTCAAAGGAAAGAGAAAGATGTTGCTGCCCAAGATGGCAGGTGCAGGTGGAGGTGCTGTGGAGGGTGAGGATGTGCTTCACTTGCAAAGCCCCTTGGGGAGCCTGAGAGTAGAGAGGTCTGTGTGTGTGTGTATGCATGTGTGTGTGTATGTGTGTGCGTGTATGTGTGTATGCATGTGTGTATGTGTTGTGTGTGTATGCGTGTGTGTGTATGTGTGTGTGTATGCATGTATGTATGTGTGTGTGTGTGTGTGTGTGTGTGTGTGTGTGTCTATACACATACCAAGCCTGTTTGGTTGTTCACCGTTGTGTTAGTTTGCTAGGGCTGCTGTAACAAAGTACTGCAAACTGGGTGACTGGCAGTTCTGGAGGCTGGAAGTCCAAGATCAAGATGTTGGTAGGTTGGTTCCTCCTGAGGCCTCTCTTCTTGGCTTGATGGCCACCTTCTCACTGTGTCCTCACATCCTTATATGGTCTTTTTCCTCTGTGCACCTCCCTGATGTCTCTTTCTGTGTCCTAATTTCTTCTTCTTCCTCTTTTTTTTTTTTCTTGAGATAGAGTTTTGCTCTTGTTGCCCAGGCTGGAGTGCAATGGCATGATCTTGGCTTACTGCAACCTCCGCCTCCCAGGTTCAAGTGATTCTCCGGCCTCAGCCTCCCGAGTAGCTGGGATTACAGGCGCCCGCCACCATGCCCAGCTAATTTTTGTATTTTTAGTAGAGATGGGGTTTCACCATGTTGGCCATGCTGGTCTCGGACTCCTGACCTCAGGTGATCTGCCTGCCTCGGCCTCCCCAGGTGCTGGGATTACAGGTGTGAGCCACTGTGCCCGGCCCTAATTTCTTCTTCTTACAAGGACACCAGTCAGATTTGATTAGGGTCCATCCACCGTTTTGACTTAATTACCTCTTTAAAGGCCCTGTTTCCAAATATAGTAACATTTTAAGGTCCTTGGGGGTAGGAATACCCCATCTTTTTTTTTTGTTTTTTTTTGTTTTTTTTTTTTTGAGATGGAGTCTCACTCTGTTGCCAGGCTGGAGTGCAGTGGCATGATCTCGGCTCACTGCAACCTCCCCCTCCTGGGTTCAAGCGATTCTTCTGCCTCAGCCTCCCGAGTGGCTGGGACTACGGGCGCGCACCACCACACCCAGCTAATTTTTGTATTTTTAGTAGAGAGTTGGCCAGGATGGTCTCGATCTCTTGACCTCGTGATCCACCCACCTCGGCCTCCCAAAGTGCTGGGATTGTAGGCATGAGCCACTGCTCCTGGCCGGAATACCCTATCCTCAAACATGAATTTGGGGGAGGGGAGGACATAATTCAATCTATAACAACCATCACTGGCTGATTTTGGCAGAGGCCTGTGGCCTCCAGTATTTTGAGGGAGCTGAGGGCCATTGATCTCTCCGTATACTCTCAACATCATGGGACTCGTAGGATGAAAGCAAGCCTCAGACCAGATTCTACCTCAGATACATTTTCTAGCAAGCAGGCACACAAACATTCATGCAGCTTCTACTTGGAGCCTGATGAAGTTCAAATTGTATGTCCTCTGAGGCTCTCTTTGCATGAAAATTTCTCCCATGACAGATGAGAAAGTTCTGGGGCAGCATTCAGCTTTCTAGTTGGATTAGGCAGCAGAATCCTTTGAAAATGTCTGTGCACAGACCAGGTGGCTCTCTGGGCCAGTGTACTCTGAAAGATGTGTGTCCTGGCCTAGCTGGTTGAGGAAAAGCAGGGCAAGACTAGCCAAATCACACATCTTGAACAGCCCTCATTCGTTATACTAACTTTCCCACCCTCTGGTGTGTGTAGGAGATAAAGATGGCAGACGTGCTATTAGGCTGCCAATGGGAGTGGGCTCTGATACGGTCTTTCAAATATGAATCACCCCTGGCATGTGTGTTTCCTGTTTAAGGTTCTCAGGTATTACCCAACTGCACCAATATTAAAATGGACACATACTGTGTCACGCAGTTGGTGCCGAAGTGTTTTAAGGGAAGTTGTAGGCAATATGAGTTTATCAGAAAACTTCACCATATCAGCATTTTGCCCTGAGCTTACACCATTCCCAGATCAAGGTACAAGCACAATGATTTCCTTTCTTGAAAAATTCGACAAAAGCAAGAGAGAGATTGGAGTTGATGCTGCATTTTTATTCTGTGTTAAGTCTTGAACCTGCTTTTGCTGAACATTGGTCAGGGGAATTTCAGAAGTGGAAAGTGGGCTTTTTTCACCCTTTGAAAAGAGAGGATGAATTCTTCACCGGAACTGACGTTTAAAAAAAGTCAGCGTGGCACGTTTTAGTATGTGTGGCAGATCTAAAGAGACAACATTTCGATCTCAGGAGTGTTTGTTCTTGAACCATTTTCAGAACTCTCAGATTTGAGAAATAATAAAATATTGACCATCCTTCAAAGAGGAAAACACAGGGCGATCTTTGGCATAGCCTGTCGTTTTGCTCACATTTCACTTCTCTCTCTATCCAACTTCAGAGCCCCTGCTGTGGAACAGGTGCTGTGCTGGGTGGCAGGGGAGGTCTCTGGCTTTTTTTTGATCTCCGTCTTAACATCTAGCCTACTGGAGAAAGTGTATTTAATCATCCACTCATCTGTTAACAATTATCTCTGAGGGCCTGTCACATTCAGAGAAGATTCTAGGTTCTCTATAAGTATCCTCTCACTGTGTACATACTAAATCAACATCCTGCTGGATTTCCCCCAGACATCTCCCTTCATCACCATTGGAGAGTATCCTCTAATTGCCAGCCCAATTCACCATACTCATCTCGTTTGATCTGGAGTTTTCTGAGAGTGACGGGGGGTGGGATGGACAGGAGAATTTAGCAAGAGTGTGTAAGTAAAATCTATATAATAAAAGTTATCTCCCCATGCCCCCCACGATCTATTTTTTATGTAGCAGTCTGAATGAGATTTTCAGAAACAAGAATCACTTTACCTTAGTCTCTTCTTCTTCTTCTTCCTTTTTTTTTTTTTTTTTTGGTATTATTGGGATCTGGCTCTGTTGCCCAGGCTGGAGTGCAGTGGTATGATCTTGGCTTACAGCAGCCTTGAACTCCCAGGCTCAAGTGATCCTCCTGCCTCTGCTTCCCTGGTAGCTAGGACTACAAGTTTGTGCCACCACACCTGGCTAATTGAAAAAAAAGAAATTTTTTTTCAATTGAGACAGTGTGTTGCTATGTTCTCAGGCTGGTCTCAAACTCCTGGCCTCAAGTGATCCTCCTGTCTCATCCTCCCAAAGTGTTGGAATTACAGGCGTGAGCTACCATACTCGGCCAGTACCCTTCATAAAACACTCCAGCACTTCCCATTGCACTTGGGTTGAAATTCCCACCACTCACTGGGGCCCACAAGACTCTTCAAGACTGAATCCGTGCTCAACATTGTGACCTGCCCCTTACCAACTGCAGCCTCACTTGCTGTGCCCCAGCCATGTGGATTCTCCTCCTGTCTCTAAAACTGCCTCAGCTCATCTGCACCTGCTGTTCTTCCCAAAGGCTGTGTGATTTCCATCAGTCTCAGCTCATATACCTCCTTGCAGACACCTCTTCTGACCAACCAGTCCAAAGAATCTCCTCTTATCATGTCACTTTGTTTTATTTATTTATTTGTTTATTTATTTATTTATTTAGAGATGGAGTCTCACTTTGTCACCCAGGCTGGAGTGCAGTGGCGTGATCTCCGCTGACTGCAAGCTCTGCCTCCCGGGTTCATGCCATTCACCTGCCTCAGCCTCCCGAGTAGCTGGGACTATGGGCACCTGCCACCACACCTGGCTAATTTTTTGTATTTTTAGTAGAGATGGGGTTTCACCATGTTAGCCAGGATGGTCTCGATCTCCTGACCTTGTGATCTGCCCACCTCTGCCTCCCAAAGTCTTTTATTTATTTTTAAGGCATGTATCACTCTCTGAAAATTAGCTTCTTTCTTCTTTTTCCTTGTTATCATCCATTTCCCCCAACCAGAATAGAAGTTCCTGAGGCCAGAACTTTTGTCTTTCTACTCCTCACTATGTGTCTCTGGCACATACCCCAGTGCCTGCCTGCTCTAAAGTAAAATCTTAGTAAATATTATTGTTGACTAAATGAATGAATAAATCCCTTTTAATGCCCTTTGGAAGTTGCAAGTAAAGAATGGGATCTCTTTTTACGATTACACTTTTGGCTATTGATCTGTGTGTCTGGAACAAGATACAGTTTGAAGATACTACCAGGGGACATGACATCAGTTGTGCTGATTAAGGTTTTAGTAATAAGAATCCAGGATATGTCCAGGTGTGGTGGCTGATACCTGTAATCCCAGCATTTTGGGAGACCGAGGCAGGCAGATCATGAGGTCAGCAGTTTGAGACCAGCCTGACCAACATGGTGAAACCCCGTCTCTACTAAAAAATACAAAAATTAGCCGGGTATGGTGGTGCGCACCTGTAATCCCAGCTATTCAGGAGGCTGAGGCAGGAGAATTGCTTGAACCCGGGAGGCGGAGGTTGCAGTGAGCCGAGATCACGCCACTGCACTCCAGCCTGGGCAACAGAGAGAGACTCAGTCTCGGAAAAAAAAACAACAACAAAGAATCCGGGATGTAACTGAGGAAAATGAAGTGGAAATGAAATGCACACTTACCTATAACTATGTTTCCTGCTCTCAGTTAGGTCAGATGTTTTTGACCAAAAAAAAGATTGGAAAGTGAAATAAAACTAATGGAAATGGTGTGCGATGGCTCAGTGGTTTGCAAGCAATGCAGATGGCTTCAGCCATTCACATTCAGGCAGGAGCCGCTGATCCTAGTGTTTACCTTGGAGCTGGTATCCAGTAATGTGGCAAGATGTTTATTGCTTTCTCATCAGATGATGGATGTGGAAGAGAATGTTTTTGCCCTGGAACCAGGTAGGCCTTGGGCTACTTAATTTGCTCTTTAATAGACATAGGTGTTCTTGAAGCACACCTGTCATTCCCTTAACAGAGCACCTATGAGGTGGCAGGTGCTGGGGGTTCGTTGGTGAATAAAGTACACTTTCTGGCTTCTAATCCAGTGGCTTTGGACATGTCCTGGTGAGAGGGGTGGAAATAGTGTATGCGAATATGTGTCAAATGCCTCAGAAGTGGGAAATGGAGGGAGAGTTTGAAGGCCTGAAGGCGTTCCATCAAAGCTTCCTTCCTTGCCGTCTCTACCCTTCCCTCAACTCTGGCTCAGGCAGATACTCAAAGTGACTCACCCTGGTAGGCATGGAAAGACAAGAGAGACTTGGATGTAGAAAGACACTTTATGGTTTATGGAGGGCTGTCCCTTCGGATGCATTTCAGCAGTGGGCGTGATGCTCACTGTGGTATCACTTGTGCAGCAACAAGGTGTTCGGTTTTGCTTTTTGAGACTGGGTCTCGCTCTGTCACCCAGGCTGAAGTGCAGTGGCACCATCTTGGCTCACTGCAGCCTCCATCTCTTGGGCTCAAGTGATCTTCCCACCCCAGCCTCCCAAGTAGCTGGGGCTAAACACACACACCACCATGCCCGGGTAATCTTTTAAGATCTCACTGTGTTGTCCAGGCTGGTCTTGAATTTCTGGGCTCAAGCAAGCCTTCTGCCTTGGCCTCCCAAACTGTTGGGATTACAGTGTGAGCCGCCGTGCCTGGCCTAACAGGATGTCTGTATGTGAAGCCACATTCCTGGCCCATCCACAGTCACGAGGACTTGGGACTACAGGCTGGGAGACAAAATTGAGCTGATTTCCCCAAATCTCCAAGGAGATCCCCTCTGAAGAGATGCCATGCAGATGAGAGACAGAGCCTGCACCACGGAGCAAAGGCAGGAGCTTGTGAGCTTGTGAGCTGACCCGTCTGGCCTTGGCCTCTTAGTGTCTGTAGCCCGTCACTGCCTTAAAGCCACCACATCACGTGTCACTGTTCTTCAACACTGCTCTTATTTGAATGTCTCAGTGATAACATCTCAGAAATGAAAAACAGGGTCTCCACTTCTGAGGATGTGACAAGTGAGTTGGAGGCAGTTTCCCAGGGGAAGGATTTTTGTCTCAAAGCATTAAAATAGAATCCGTTCTAAGTCAGAATATTCCTTTTAAAGTTAACTTCACAAAACTTCTCCGATCTTGATCCTCTTGCTAGCAGCTGACTGCCGAGGATGGGTTCTAGCGCTTCTCAGAACAATGTCGTAGGCGTATTAGCTCTGTAAGTCACCACGAATTCAGAATAATAACTGTGGGGTGGGGTGGGGGCTCACTGATTGACTTGGAGGCATCTAGAGTTCATTTTGTAAAACACTTAAACAATTCAGGGTGTTTTGTTTTGTGGGTAGATTTTTAAAAATAATTTTAAAAATGTAAAATTGTGGTTAAAAAAGCACAATGTAAACTTTACCATTTTAATCCTTTTTAAGAGTACAGGTCAGCAGTGGTAAGTATATTCATACTGTTGTGCAACAGATCTCCAGAACTTTTTTGTTTTGCAAAACTGAAATGCTGTACCCATTAAACAAACAACAACTCCCAATTTTCCCGGACCCCCTGAGCTTCCAGTAACCACCGTTCTACTTTCTGTTTCTATGAGTTTGGTAACTTGAGATACTTCAGATGCGTGGAGTCATACAGTATTTCTGTTTTTGGGACTGGCTTATTTTGCTTAGCTTAATGTCCTCAGAGTTCATCCATGTTGTAGCATGTGACAGCATTCCTTACTTTTTAAGGCTGAATAATTCATTGTATGTGTACACCACATTTTGTTCATCTGTTCATCAATTGATGGGCATCTGGGTTGTTCCTGTGTCTTGGCTGTTGTGGATACTGCTGCTGTGAACATAGGTGTGTAAACATCTCTTTGGAATCCTGCTTTCAATTCTTTGAAAGAATTGAAAGAAGTGGGATTGCCAGGTTTTGTGGTAATTCTATTTTAAATTTTTTGAGGGCCCACCACACTCTTTTCCATAGTGGTCGTGCCATTTTATATTCCTACCAACAGTACACAAGGGTTCCAGTTTCCCCACATCCTTGCCAACATTTGTTACTTTCTGATTTTATTTTTTTTGATAGTCAGAGTCCTAATAGGTGTAAAGTAATATCTTATTATGGTTAAACAGTGTAGTTTTATTATTTATACTTCATGTAACCAATACATAAATTAGTACTAATAAAAATTGACTACTATTTATTGAGTGCTTATTAAGTATTCTAAGCATCTTGCATGACTTAATTCTCATTACATCTCTATGAGGAACAGGTTCCATTTTTACCCATTTTATAGATGAGGAAATTGAGGCTTGGAGAATGTAAGGAACTCATACAAGGTCACACAACGAATTGAGGCCTGTGCCTGGATTTGAACCCAACCGTCTGGCTACTAGGGTGTTCTCAGGCTCTCTTTTCCTAATTGACTATGCTCTTTAAAATTCACATCTTCAGCTGACCCATATCAAGAAAGTTATAGAAGATAATGACATCCTGACTCCTGAATGGAGTTCCTTGAAGTGCCCAGGAGTGAAAACTTGGAATAAGGTCCATGCCTCAGTCATCACTGATGCCTTGGATAGCAGACTTAAGTGAGGGCTTTAGAAATAGTGGCATAGTCTCCTAAGCCCTGGGCTTGTAAAATACTCTGTACTTTTTTGGTTTGAATTCCCTCGTTAGGTAAATAACAGAAAATGTGAGGAGAGAGGCACAACATTTTTTCCTTGACACTATTCCACTTTGAGTTTGGTTTCTTTTCCAAATCTGTGTGTGTGTGTGTGGCGGCGGGGGGCGGTGGTGGGGGTGGGCAGGAGGTGTGTTGATGAGTTATTGTTGCATTAGAAGGTTCACTCTTAGAGCCACCAGATTTTCTGGAAAGCCATACATGGTGCTATAATGCCTGTCAAATAAAAAATCAATGTGACACAGTTGGTTTAATTTTTGTTAATCTTTATCATATTTAATTTTGTTTTCTGACTAGACCTAATAATGGGCCAGAGGCCTTTAGGCACTGTTGAAGTGACTGCTGGCCACAATTCCCCATATCAGCTGTAATGTTTGTGTTGGATTATTGTATTAACAAATGCTTCAAATTACATTAGAAAAAATCCGTTATGTTATTTTAAGTTGGGGGACCAATTCCACACTCACATCTGGTAATCCTATCAGTAAATAATGGCACAGGGCCATTCTAACAGGGCCAATTAAGTATGCAGGGCCTCTCTTCACTCTTTGATATGTTTTGTGAACATTTTTCTTATTTTGGCGCTACGAAATGAAGTCTCTGTGAAGAGCTGAAGTCATAGACTAATCCTCAAAACTTTTTTTTTTTAAACAAGACAAAGAAAATATGAGATGTTGTTTCCTGCAACAAAATCGTAGAGAGTTTGTAGGATGTTTTATGTCTGGTGTGTTTTGAGGACCGTGGAACTGAGAAGTCCACAAGAATTTGTCATCCAGAAAAACTTTCCATTGGAGGTGGGGAAGAGGGGCCTGCTTGACTCCCTCATGGGCTCAGGCCTACCTCTGCAGTTATGATTGTGGATAATTTAGCCCCTCTCGCAACAGTGTGGTACTTGCTAACCTCTGACTTGTGGATGAGAATACCTGCCTCCTGGGACCTCTCCTGGATATCAAGCCCCTGGTATCTGTCATAAGACTTTCACTTAACAGGTGCTATACCTCAAAGGACAGATATTGTCATTTTTGTTTTCTGCAGCCTTAATTTTGTTCCCCTGAAGTTCATATGTTGAAGACCTAACCCCCAGTACCTCAAAATGTCACTACATGTGGATATGGGGTCTTTAGAGAGACAAATAAATGATTATGAGGTCATTAGGATGGGCCCTAATCCAACCTGCCTGGTATTCTTGTAAGAAGAGAAAATTTGGATGCACAGAGGCACCAGGGTTGTGCACGCACAGAGGAAAGACCTCATGTGAGGACACAGCAAGAAGGTGGCCGTCTGCAGGCCAAAGAGAGAGGCCCCAGGAGAAACCAACCGTGCTGACACCTTGATCCTAGACTTCCAGCCTCCAGAACTGTGAGAACATAAAATTCAGTTGTGAAAGCCACTTACTCTGTGGTATTTTGTTATGGCAGCCCAGGCAAATCAATACATGATTAAACTCCTCTGATGCTTAAGTACCTCATGTATTAAAAGAAAATGTTTACATCCCGTTTTCTCTACACTGTTTCCTTGGTGGTTTCTTCTTAAGTTGTTTTCTGGGGTTTTCCATGAGGAACCAAAGTCTCTTGGTCTCTGCTAACTTTCTTACCGTATGTCTACATCTGTCTTCTTTCTCCCCGCCTTGCTGAGAACCCGGGTCTGTGATAGTGGGTGACGTGGACTGGAGAGAGGGGACTGGATGGTAACAGTGTGATCAGCCTGCTGTTTCTTCACAAGCTGATTACATGCAGACAGGTGCATATGGGGCAAGTGCTCAGGGTCCCGCTCCACCCTGCATGTGCTGAGTATCTTCCTGCCACCTTTTTTTTTTTTTTTTTTTTTTTTGAGACAGAGTCTCACTCTGTTGTCACCCAGGCTGGAGTGCAATGGTGAGATCTTGGCTCACTGCAACCTCTGCCTCCCAGTTCAAGCGATTCTCGTGCCTCAGCCTCCCGAGTAGCTGGGATTATAGGCATGTACCACCACGCTTGGCTAATTTTTTGTATTTTTAGTAGAGATGGGGTTTTGCCGTGTTGGCCAGGCTGGTTTTGAACTCCTGACCTCAGGTGATCCACCCACCTCAGCCTCCCAAAGTGCTGCGAGCTGGGATTGCAGGCATGAGCCACTGCACCAGGCCCTGTTCCCTCTCTTGTTCTGTTCTACAGCTCCAGGACTGTTAGGCTCCACCTGTCATCTTAATAACAATTGCCATCTCTGGCACTCTTCTCCCTCCTGGGCTGGGAGTGGAGCAAATGTAAGCTTCTCCACTTCCCCAAGCATATGGGTCCATTTTATTTTAAAGGTTTTATTGCCAATCGTGACTGGGGAATAGACAGATAGGATCGGAAGTGACTAGACTTTAGGGGAATTTTAAACTGTCAGTGGGGCTTAACCTCAAACCAGTAAAAAGCCAGAAGAACAAAGGGATGTGCACAGGAAGGCTGGGGATGGTGTTAGTGCCTCATGACTGCGATAATCTACTGTGGAGTTCACAGGAGGGCCAGGCCTTCAAAGATGCTTTTATTGAAAACGTCCCTATAAGACCTTTTTCACTGAGAGTTTCACATCTGGGTTATCCTACTTGTTGGGAAAGGGTCTTGGTTATTTGTGCAACTCTTAATGATTTCCGAGAAAGCCTGCTCAAGCAGATGTGGGGTGGGTTCAGTTCAAAGACCTGGAACACTTGAATTAGCCGTTGATTTTAATCGTCTTTTGCAGCCGATAGCATTAAGGGTTTCTTTTATGAACCTTTAATACAATACTTTTTAGGTAGTGGGAGAGAGGAGTTGTTTTTGTTTTATATGCTTTTCCAGAAGAAGAAGAAAGGTGATTCAACTTCGAATTTCCTTTGATCTTTTCTTGATCTTCTTAACCCCTTTTCAGAATGGCTACCACTCTCCCTCTCCAGAACTTTCAGTGGCTCACTATTGCCAGTCCTCATTCTTTTTTCCTCCCATGGCTGCTTTAATTTAGATCTCCCTATCTGGAATTTGATTTCTTTGCAGCAGGGACCATGATTCTTGTTTTTCAATTCACGTGGATCCCAAAGAATAGAGTAACACTCAGCAAATACTTCTTTTTATGGGAGAGGGTGTTAGGTTTTTAAAATCCTTTTCTCATAGGCTGTTAGATTTGATTTACTGCTTCATACCTGGGCTTTCTGTTGAGGCCAAGGGGTAGGAGTGTCTTTGGGACTGCATCAGAGTCCGGGTGAGGCCTGTGACCAGCTAGTGGGGCCCCAGAAGCTGAGTTAGAACTGCTTGTACCTCCTGGTCCCCTGCCTTCATGGAGTGGAAAGGGATGAATTAGGGACTCCAAGTCCAGGTACCTGGGCTGTTCTGCAGCCCACCCTAAGCCTGAAGCGGCAATTGGTGATTGGGCCATTAACTTTATGTAGTTCTGGGGCCAGACTGTGCATCCTATAACCTTGGCCTCAGCAAGAAAACATTAAAGGGGAGACCTGGAGAAAACGTGCTTTGATAAACAGATACAAATTCATCCTGGTGGGTCACGAGTAGAAAGAAGTCATTATTATGTAAATCAAATAGACACTTCAGTCTGGACAGCAGGTAGCCCAACACTGGAAGAGTTCACACCAAAAAAAGAAGGAAAAAGGTCAGGAAGGGAAATGATCAAAAATAGGGGTGGGTTTTCTGGGCCTGGGGCTGCCTCCGGTCCTCAGTACCACCTTCCCTCATTCTGCCCCTGTGTTCTCTTGCTGTCCTCCTTCTGCCCCCTGTGGCCATGGGACTGCCCCCACAGGTTCTGGGAACATTTTCTGAGCCCCCTGCACCTGGTACAGCCAGCCCAGGGCTCAGTGGGGGAAGTGCTCCATCAGTATTTTTTTGATGGTGGTAAGTAAGATTCACACAGCTTTGCAGTGTTTGATTGTGGACTTTTAATCTGGCACCCCAGGTGACCCTTAAGCTCCTTCTATTTTTCCCGTAGCTGTCTTTTGAGATGCATTTGCTGGGCCTTGTTAATGGTTTGTTTTTTCCCCTTTTGATTTATTAGATTAGAAGCTCAGTTCTTGGCCTCCCCCTTCCTGGGAGAAGTTCTTGCTTCATCTCCATAAAACGTTGCTGTTGGGCTTTTTCCTGGTTTTATTACTTTGCATTAATACCTGGCAGCTTATATCTGAGCTCTCGTTTTATTTTCTTAACGTATAATATTGCCTCTCCTCTGGCAGCCTCGGTGCTTGCAAAGGGTTCGGTGGCCTCTTGTTTTTTACGTTGGGAGGTAAGAATTTAGATTTATTAGTCCCAGCTTAGCGATGAGCGGCACAGAGAATTTTAAATGATTTGTTTTAAGCCATGTAGCTAATCAGGGGACAAAACGAACCAAGGATACTAGAAATGAACGAGCAAGGAAGAAGGCAAATGAACTTCTGACTTCTTCTGCCCTTTGGTGTTTACCAACACAAGACATTTGTTTTTTAGTTTGGTATTTCTCTGTAAAATGGGCAGAAAGAATGACATGAGCTAAGAGAGGAACAAATAGGCAAAAGATTTATGAACACAGTGCTCTGATGATGATGACATTGGCTCTCTTGGAGCTACATCTATCTTAGAAGAGGGGTTGCAAATCCCTTGTAAGGGAGGGTTATAGTTGGATGCCAAAGTGGTCAGTTTTTGACCTGGGTTTGGTGTGGGGCGTGTCCACAGTTTTAGCTTTCAGTGCATCTGATTCTGTGAAAGAAATAAGAACGGAGTAGTGGAAATGAACTGTTGCAGTGGGTTGGCAAGTAAGTCTGGTGACGTTAGGGAATAAACTGGGAGGAAGTTCCCCAGGCTCTGATCTCTGTAGGATCATGGGTGGGAGGGCAGGTTTGATCTCTGCCCTTGTTGTGAGGAGGTTGGATGGAGCCCTTTGATTCTATCCCTACCTCAGCTAGCTCAGCATTTACGGCAAACAGCACCTGCTGTTCAGGACACTTCATGATGCCTTCAGAGTCCTTCTGGATCTTGAGAATCCGAGGGTCTCTAAGTTTTTCTGCCTTATAAAAAAGTGGAAGAGTTTTTCAGAGCATTCTAGAATAAGAGATGAGACTGGAGTCTGGGAATGGAGTAGGAAGATGCTCAAGGAAGGACTCCCCTTCCTTGTTTCCACAGCTGGGCCACAAGCCCAGGTCTCTTTTGCCTTTGACTGTACAACCTGCTGCCTGGGAGTTCCTGGGAGGGACAGGTTTTAGAGTGTGTCCTTGATGGACACATAGTAGAGCCCTGGGATCAGGAAGTAACAAGAGGGCACTTCCCAGTCCCTGAAAGCAAACACCTTAATTTTGCTAGGTAATTTTGGGGAGGCACCAAACCTGAAGGTTCAAGATCTGAAGTACTTTTTCTCCCTCTTAGGAAATGTGGCCTAGCATTTGGTGGTCATGTTCAAATCCTGGCCCAGTCACTTACTAGATTTCTACCCTTGGGCAAATCGCTTAGCTCGCAGATGCTCATTTGACCTGCAAAATCAGCCCAAGCTGACACTCTGAGCACCCTCCTTGGCATTTGTGATTTGTAATTATTAAATTCCGTAATGCAGGTAAAGTGCTCAGCCAAGAGCCTGGCCTGGTATTTATAGTCAGCCTGGAGAAAATGAACTCATGAGTTATGGTCTGCAAATGGTGAGCTCCTTCAGGTCCACCCACCAGATGCTGCATGAAGGAGTCAGCCTCTCTCTAGCAAGGCAGGGAGGCTGAGAGCTTTTGCAGAAAGAAAGTCATTGGCAAGTCAGAAGTGCCATCCAGTAAACCCTGGCTTCAGTCACTGTGGAAATTGTTAATCAGACACATGGCCCTTGCCGATTTTAGGGTAAGGCACAGCTATGAGCAAACAGTTCACCTCTTTCTCTTTCCCTAGCAGCACATGAGTGGACAGAGGTCACCTAGGTCATCACATGTGTGACCTCAACCGTTCTTTCCTTATTTCTTCCTTTTTACTTTTTTTTTTTTTTTCCAGGACAGTGTCTCACTTTGTCACCCAGGCTGGAGTGCAGTGGCATGATCATAGCTCACTGCAGCCTTGAACTGCTGGGCTCAAGGGATCCTCCTGTCTCAACCTCCTGAGTAGCTGGGGCTACAGACCTGTACCACCATGCCTGGCTAATTTTTAAATTTTTTTGTAAGGACCTGGGGTGTGGCAGGGCAGTGGTCTCGCTATATTGCCAAGGCTGGTCTTGAACTCCTGGCTTTAAGTGATCCTCCTGCCTCGGCCACCCAAAGTGCTGGGATTATAGATGTGAGCTATTGTGCCCAGATTCTTCTCTTATTTCTTCTAAATGCTTGGCTTTTAGAACAGTCTAGGAAAATAATAATTGGCCAGATGACTCAGTTACTAAAGATGTACATTTTTCTGAGTACCCATTGGTTGCTGTGGGGGAAAAAAGTCATCTCCTCAGCTTGCTAGTAATTTAATTGGAAGGAAATCAGTTGATTTGTGAGTGACAATTTATTTCCACTCCCTCTGCAATTAGTCTCTTAACTTCTAGCCCTACTCCCCGCATCTGAGAAACAAGGTGATCCAGACGAAGAGAGCACCAGGTGTTAAATTGGGTAGCTGATCTACGTTCCAAGGAGCTCATGGTGCAATTCAGACTGTCAAGTGCAAACTGAGTTAAGAGAGACACCAGTGTGGGACATCATCAGGAAAGAGTTCATGAAAGAATTTTAACAATGGAAAGTTATAAATCTTCAGTTAGAATCCAAACACTCCCCAGGCCCAGAACCCAGGAGAGGAGAATTCAGAGGCAGGCCCTTCTACTGAGTCAGCAAGAAAAGTGCCATATCAGCACTCCTCACATCTGCACATGCATAGGAATCGCCTGGAGTTCTGGTTAAAGTGCAGGTCTGGATTCAGTAGATGTGGGGCAGAGCTGGGATTCGGCCTTTCTAACAAGCTCTCAGGTGATGCCGATGCTGCTGGCCTGAGGCCACACTTTGTGTAGCAAAGTGTTACGTGATATTTAGTTAGACAGTAATGTATAGATGCAGGTAATGTGATTAAAGGTGCTCATTACAAGAGAGAAGAAACTGTTGGTAGATGGGAGGAATATGCCTATCCAGACATCGTCAGGGTGGTGTGTGACATTGCCTGTCTTTATTCTAACCCCAGATCTGCCGCTGCCTGGCTGTATGACCTCGGACAAGTCATTAACAGGTAATGTGATTAAAGGTGTTAGTTACAAGAGAGAAGGAACTGTTGTTAGATGGGAGGAATATGCCCATTCAGACATTGCCAGGGTGGTGTGTGGCATTGCATGTCTGCATTCTAACTCCAAATCTGCATTCTAACTCCACACTGCCTGGCTGTGTGGCCTCGGACAAATCATTACACTATCAGAGCCTCATTGCACACCTGCATGTTGGGGCTGGCAATTAATACCAACCTTCTAAAGTGTGTGCATGTTTAGGAATAAAAGAGCAAATCCATGTAAATGCTTGGAACAGCTCCTGGCACACCTCAAGTAGCCAACAACAAAAGTCTTTCCATTCTCTCACTTGGGAGCTCCTCTTCTTACTGGGACTTGACCAGTGAGACCTTCCATGCCTGGGCCCTGTATCTCATGTCCCCTAGAGGCCCTGCAGGACTGGGAAGCTGACCTCCGCTCTCCTGATTATGATGGTGCTTCCTGATCTTCCTGGGAGTTCTGGCCACCACCAGTGGGACATCAGCATGGGACACAGTTAGGACCCGTTTGCTTTCTCTGTGGCCAGGGATTGCTTCAGGAACTGACCAGCGGAAGCCAAGGAAAGGCTGTGAATGAATGCATGAGGACTTATGGGGAGAAAAAGAACATTTTGTGTGGAGAGGAAAAAAGGTCATCAGGCAGATTCCTGATTAAAAACGGTAAAATGCTTTTGGGCTCAACCTTGTATGTTTGGGCTCAACCTTGTATGTTTGGGCTCAGAAAGCTGGTGAAATGAGATGTAAAATGCCTCAAAAGTTGGACGCACCCAGTCAATGTTAAGCTTTTCTTTCTGGCTCTGCAGAGAACATTCCACTGAGTTTGCTCCAGTCAAGACAATGATTCTCACTCTCTAGGTCTTACCTGGATGTACCCCACACCCCCAGGGCAGCATCCGTGTCATCAGCACCTTCCTGTGGGCAGAGTTGGTGGCTGGGAGGAAGGGCTCCTCTGGACCCACTTCAGTGCCTCCTGTAGTTTTGCAGCTGCAGAAAAGTCCCATTTCTCCCCAACTGCTCATGGCTGAAGCAGCCCTGCCTTGCCCAACTTGATCGAGCTGTGTTAATGTAATTAGCTCACTGGCTTCTCACTGAGGTGGACTCAGACCCAGTGGCATGTGTGTTAAGAAAACCAGATGCCAGACTCCTGACTCTGGCACTGCTGAGTCCCGTTTCTTCGATGTCACCTCAGTGGCAGTGGGTGGGCAGCCCGTACTGGGCTAGATGGCTGCCCTGGGAGTCTGAGGACTCTCTAGGGTCTGGTGACTTCAAAGTCAGCTGTAAGTGACACATCTGGGTAGGGAGGAGGCCTGGGGCACAGAAGGTCAAATCCTACAATTTAGGGTCCCTGGGAGTGTTCTCGTCTAGTGATTCCTAAAAGCCTGTTCATGGCCTAGGTACATTTGGATCTTTTGAAGATCTTGTTTAAAAAGCGGGCGGGGGCTGATTGTGGTGGGTGGTGTGTGCCTGTAGTCCCATCTACTAGGGAGGCTGGGGTGGGAGGATCCCTTGAGCCCAGGAGTTGGAGACCAGCCTGAGCAACATAGTGAGACACCCATCCCCCTGTCTTGAAAAATAAGCAACATCTGGGGCCCCACTTGGAGGTTCTGATTTAGTTTGGGTGGTTGGAGTTGGGGGGAGCCTTAATCAATATTTTAAAAATGATTCCCAGGTGATCCTCATTGGCAGCAAGGTTTGGGGAAGCCATGCCAGAGTCCAGCCTTGCACTGGTGCTGAATGCAGAGGTGCAAGTCTGTGATTCTGTCACCAGAGCATGTCAGTGACAGACCTGTGGCCAAACCCAGACCTTGGAACTCAGAGGCTCTTTTTCGGCTTACAGACACCTATTAGACTGGCTTCTGTAATTTTTGCCCACAAATCCCAGATTTATGCCAGAAATTTCAGCCTGGCAGAAACAGCGCTGTTATAGACACCAGCAGTTCTCTTCTACCTGGGGGCTATTTAACTTTCCCAGGGGATGTTTAGCAATGCTGGAGACATTTTTGGTCATTATGACTTGTAAAGCGGTGAGAGTTGCTACTGGCATCTAGTGGGTAGAAGCCAGGGATACTGCATGGGACAGCACCCCCCACACCCCCCCAGCAGAGACTACCCTGCACATGATGTCAGTAGTTCAGAGGCTAAGCAACCCTGTTCTAGATGAACACTTCTCAGACTTAACTGCACTCACTGGGTCCTGATTTAATAGGTCTGGGGTGTGGCCTGAGAGTCTGTATTTCTGAAAAGCTCCTGGGTGACGTTGATGCTGCCTGTCTGGGGACCACACTTTGCATAGCAATTATTTTCAGAGCAATTGATTTCAGAGTGACTCAGGAGTGGGTTGGAGTCACAGCTGTACCATTAACTAGCAGCTTGATCTTGGGCAAGTTACTTTAACCTCTATCACCTAAAGTTTATTCATCTGCAAAATGGAGATCATATCACTTAGGGCCAAATTAGATAATATGTGTAAAGAGCTTAACACAGGTTATTGGCCTTGGCAAGCATTCAGCAAATGTAGCTGTTCCTTTCACTCCGTTATTATTTGCTTAGCAGTTCAGCTTTAATTGTCCATTGTTTCATTATTTACCTATTTTGTGTCTCATGCTTTGCTATAAAAAAATAAGATGAGGTGGGAGGTGATTGAAAGCATTATCTCTGTGATGGTGAGTTATAAAGATTACTAGCGTTGTTTTAATAGTAAGTCACCCCACCTTCTGTCACAGGGTGGGAAATGAGGCTGGAATAGGACTTAAAATCAACTCCAAGAGAAACATTTTGAGAACTGGGGACATCAGCAAGTCATTCTTCAAATTCTGGAAACATGGTAGTTATTCTCCACTCACTCAGCAAAAGTGACTGTGGAAGGAATGTCCCAAAAATCAGGTGTCTGATTTGTGTGTTTCCATTCACCATGGTTTTAGGGATCATAGAGAAGCATGACAAGCAAATGCAGATATCCAATTTCATCAGCGTCCTGAAATACTCAAGTCACCTGTTGCAGGAGTATTTCAGAGCGAGTTTTGAGTATGGGATTGAGCTTTGTTCAAAGTCCAACATTGCCATGTATTAGCCGTGTGACCTAGGGGTTATATAACATCACAAAGCCTCAGTTTCCTCATATCTAAAATGGGAACAAAATAGTATCTGCTTCTAGAGTTGAAGTGAGGCGGAGGTGAGATGATGCATGTAAATTACTTGATGACTTGACCAGGATGGATGGTCCTGCACATTAGAAAGGCTGTTTTCAAATGCTGGAGTGGGACAATCACTTGGAAACTTATCCAGAGGTCCCCCTCAGATAGACAATTCATTAGGGCCAGGATGAGGCTTGGAATCAAACAGGCACCCTCAGGGATTCTAGCTGTGCTGTGCCACTTTGAGAAACCTAGTCCAGGTGCTAAATTTACAGTGATCACTTTTGGGATTCTGGTGTCCGACAAAGATGGAAACTTCGCAGGAAATGTTCCCCAGGCAGGAGGGCTAAGAGACACAGTAACTCTTGAGAATTGCTCCGACAGACCTTTTATTTTGGCAAGGGCTTGTGCTTTCTTTGCCAAGCCGTCATTCGTTACTTGGCTAGAGGAGGGACTACAGGGAGGGGAGAGGGGACATAGACAGCTGGCTGTCAGAACAGTCGACCTCTAAATGGGATAACCTCAGAGCCAGGCATAAGCAATCCGGAAACAAGGAGGGGAGGTGATGGAAGGTGGGAGCAGAGGCAGGTGCTGGAGACATTGCTGCAGACTTCCTGGAGGGGGCTGCCAAGCCGGGAAGATTCAGAGGGGAAGAGCGCAGCTGGGGAGAGAGCCCCTGCTGGCTCCAGGTGCTGGCCCCAGAAGGCATCTTTGGAGAGAAGGGTCTGAGCTGTGACGGTTCGGTGCAGGGACAGGTGGGGTAAGCTCAGGTGTGCCGAGATCCCTCTGCGTGTTGCAGAGCTCCTGGGGAGGGCAAGGACGTGAAGTGCGAGCAGATGGTCTCCGTCACTGCCAACCTAAATCAATGACTGGAGAGGGCGAATGCTGCCAATTAGCGGGATATCCAGAGCCCCTTCTCCCAGCCCAGCGGCCCCACCTGGGAGCCAGGCAGCATGCTTTGCCTCCTGCTGAGACAGATCCTGCTTTTGCTGCTTCCTTGAGAGAAGTTTTAACACATGAAAATGGCTAAGGGCAAAGGCTTTGGCACCACTGCCTGCTTTCAGATTGTCGCTTTTGCTAGCCATGTCATCTTGATCCTGTTTCTTCCCTTCTCTGGGCCTTGTTTTCCCCATTTGTAAAATGGTAATGATGGCAATAGTACTCATCAGTTATTGCCACCACAATGCTGCCCAGCAAACTACCTCAGTAACACACAGTAGTAAGTGTTTGTCGTTCACACATCTGGGCTGGCCAGAGGGCTTTGCTGGTTTTGGCTGGCCTTGCTCATGTGTCTGGATGGGTTGGGCTGAGGGGAATGACTGAGATGATTTGTCTCAGCTTCCTGTATCTCTCTCATCCTCCTCTAGTGGTGTAGCCCAGGCAAATTCTCATGGATCTGGCAAAGGTACAAGAGCCACTGAGCCACTCACGTAACTGCTTTTAAGTTCTTTTCTCACCCGCAGCCCACCATGTTTGCTGCCATCCCATTGGCCACAGCAAGTCACATGGCCAAGCCCAGCATCAAGGCTCCTGGCAGACTGCCCTCCCAGGATGGCACTGCAGAATCACAGTGCCAAGGTATATGGAATTGGGGTGTTTTTGCAATCTACCATGAGTACTAACCTCACAGTTTTGTATGCAAGCAAACCCTCACCCACTTACCAGTCTTAGGACAGAGGATCCTCACTGGTCTCTTTGCCCCTGAGCCACACCCAGATTAGGAATTCTTTTCTCCTCTGACTTCTTGTAGTTCCCTCCATATAGAGGGAACTGTTCTATTTCCCCCATCCATGACACCTTTGTACTGCTGTTCCTTCTGCCTGTAATGCCTGCCCCTTGGCTTACCCATCTGATCAACTCAGCTCTGGGGTCAGACTGTTTGGGTTTAAAGCTGGTTCATGTCATTTATTTAAAGCTTCATGACCCTGGCAAGTTTCTCACCCTCTCTGGGCTTCAGCTGCTTCCTCTGTAAAGTAAGTATCGTAACCTTCTTCCTTCTCTGCCAGGGTTGTCGTGTGGATTAAATAAGAGTTGTAAAGCATGTATCAGTGACTGCAAAAAACAAAAAGGAAATGCTCAATAGAGGTTTGCTTTTGTAAAGCAGAGTTTACATTTTGCCCTGTTGCTGTTGAAGCAAGGGTGTGCATCACATTCAATAACTGGGAAAAACAAAGCAAAATAAACCTTTTTAACCTTGAGATGTGTCAGAAATAACAGGGTCACTCTGTCTCATTCTGGTCCCCTGAATAAAGGAAATCTTGACCATTTTCCATAAGCCTGGATTATCCAACTGATGGTTTATCCTTAACTTGGCAATGATGATATGATTGCTTCTTGTGGTTACGATCATATATGAGAAATGTGGCAGCGGCAGAGGTAATTATCTCTTGTGATTATGTGGTGTGACAGTGTTTCTTATAGCTGGTCCCCCTGAACCTCTTTACAAGTAAGATTTTTTCTTTCTTAAATGCTTTTCTCTTCCTTCTATGTGTTGCTGCTACTGTTACTCCTGCTGTTTCTACCACTACCAAACCACCACCACTGCCACACCACCACCACCATCACTCCCACCACTACCACCATCATCACCACCATCACTCCAGCTCAACCGGAATGACTATAATCCTTCACACCCCTGCCAGGTCATCTTCCCTGTGATGACTTTCTTAACGAGCTTCCCCCAAACAAGTAGTAACATTTTCCCCACCCAAATCCATCTTGAATTCCCACGTGTTGTGGGAGGGATCCCGTGGGAGGTAATTGAACCATGGGGGCAGGTCTTTCCTGTGCTGTTCTTGTGATAGTGAATTTCCTGTGCTGTTCTTGTGATAGTGAATAAGTCTCATGAGATCTGATGGTTCTATAAGGGGGAGTTTCCCTGCCCAATCTCTCTCTTTGCCTGCTGCCATCCATGTAAGATGTGACTTGCTCCTCTTTGCCTTCCTCTGTGATTGTGAGGTTTCCCCAGCCATGTGGAACTATAAGCTCATGAAATCTCTTTCTTTTGTAAATTGCCCAGTCTTGGGTATGTCTTTATCAGCAGTGTGAAAAGGGACTAAAACAGCATTCTATTATTTCGTGTCTTGTACCTGCTTCTGTTTTAACACAGCGTATTCAAAGTACAGTTTTTGTTTGTGAGTCTCCTGTTTTCTCCTATATAAGGGGGGCAGAAAACATGTCTCTGTACCTTAACATCTAAGAGAAGGATCTGGCATATAATAGATGCTCAATTTATACCTGTTGAACATTGATAGAGGAATTTCATCTTACTCTCGTGATATTCTTGTTCTAAAACCAAAAATTGCAGTAAAAGGCCCCTGCCCCCACAACCATGGTTGCAGAGGTATAGAATAGAGTAGAACTCATGAATGACATGAGGCATTGGAATTCATGGATAGGCACATGCTAGCAAGCCTGAGATCCAGTGGGGCCTCTAATTTTGATATTTATAGATGGACTTTCCATATGGCCTGTGTTATTTAAGGTAACATGAACTTCTGTAACATAAGCCCCAAAATCTTGGTGAATGAACACAAGAAAAACTTATTTCCCACTGATGTGAATAGCCTGGAGTAGGTGTTCTTTGTTGGGGAACTCTCCTCCATTTGGTGTTTCAGGGACCTAGGCTCCTTCCATGTTGAGAATCTTCCATCTTTAACACAGGCTTTCAAGGCCACGGTGAAGGTCATCTACTTTTTTGGCATCTAGCTGGAGGGGATAAGGACATTGAGCTTACTGAATCAGGCCCAGAAGAGGTCCCCATCACTTCTGCTCCCATTCCACTGGCCAGAACTTGGTCTTGGGGAGGCTGACAAATCTAGTCAGCCATGTGTTCATTTTCTGTTTAGTAAGACCTCATACAACAGTGTTTATGCAGGAGAGATGCGAAAACATTTTTTTTTTACACCTCTATCTGGTTTTCTACTGCTAAACCGATCTTAACCAAACCCTACTTCCATTTCATGCAATATTGGCTGTAGACTACAGCCATGTGACTAAAAGGGGGCCCTTGAACCAGAAATGGGGGAAGGGTTGGAGACTGTGAGCTGCTGTTTGCAATTTATGCGTGATGAAGATAAGAATGTTACTTCGTGGCCGGGCGCGGTGGCTCACGCTTGTAATCCCAGCACTTTGGGAGGCCGAGGCGGGCGGATCACGAGGTCAGGAGATCGAGACCACAGTGAAACCCCGTCTCTACTAAAAATACAAAAAAATTAGCCGGGCGTGGTGGCGGGTGCCTGTAGTCCCAGCTACTCGGAGAGGCTGAGGCAGGAGAATGGCGTGAACCCGGGAGGCAGAGTTTGCAGTGAGCCGAGATCACGCCGCTGCACTCCAGCCTGGGTGACAGAGCAAGACTCCGTCTCAAAAAAAAAAAAAAAAAAGAATGTTACTTCGTGCTGTTCTTAGAACCCAGTTCATTTTTAGACTGAATGTTTATATGGCTGAGAGCTGCAGGAAACACCATGCCCACCTTGCTTGGTTTAAAGCCTTTGAGATCTATGGTGGCTGAATGTGCTTCCAGGAGCAGAATTTAATCTGCAGGGAGTGGGTGACTATTAAATTCAGTGACTGCAGCAAAACTTTGCTCCTCACTCCTCTTTGTGGAAACACTGTTTGTACAGCATGTATAATCAATACAAGGGAGGCATTAATGAAGAGAATGTCTTGTTTGGCAGACAAAGCCTTCCCTTTGTTGGGATTGAGATGCTCAGTTAATTTCCTGGGAGTGTATTTATGATAAGTTGGTTAGTGATTCTTGTAAGTGTATGTGAGTTTCTTGATTTTTTTTTTTTAAGAAAGGAGTCAACAACCCATTGTATTACTGTAAAATATTTGATAGCTAGTAATTTGAGGAATGTACTCATGAGAGCCTAGTCTTACAGATTTGGGATATTTATACATACTTTAAAATGAGTAGGTTGGAGGGGGAACTTTAAATATGTATATTTTATTTTAAAAAAAAGCCCAAAATCTTTCGTTTGAAATTACCATAAATCAAAGCATTATGGGAGATAAATTTTCTAGACTTTGTGTGTGGAATTTCATTGAGAAAGATAAAGTGGACAAAACGCTGGAGAAGTTTGGGACAACCCCTGGGTTGATTCAGTCTCCACTTTCAGGGAGTTTATAGCCTAAGTTCCCTTCCCTTTTTCAAAAGGAATTTTCATCTG
The DNA here is from genome assembly GCF_009828535.3 of Hylobates moloch. Taxonomy (NCBI): domain Eukaryota; kingdom Metazoa; phylum Chordata; class Mammalia; order Primates; family Hylobatidae; genus Hylobates; species Hylobates moloch. Next base: position 28,475,463 of record NW_026652287.1, on the reverse strand, counting down.
TCTTGTTTAATAATAGAATCTCTTCTTCCTCCTCCCAGCCTTGTCCTCACCTCCCTTCAGGCAAGCAGGGACTTCCTTCTTTGCATTGCTCAGGAAATTATGTTTCCCACTTGCAAGGCTGGCCAGCAAAACTTCTTTGAAAGTTGGAGAAGAGGATGCCAGTTTCTGCCTTTCTGCTTTCTGCTCATAGAAGGCTTGTGTGGTATGTTATCATCCAGTCTTGCTGGCTTTCTTCTGGGTCTTCTTGCTTGCCTGAGTTTGAATCTGCGTTATGTTACAGCAAATGCAGTTGACAGTCAGTGGTATAGTTGGAGCATGCATGGCCCATTTCATGGCTTTTTTAGTATGCTGAATGTTATGCCACCTCATCTCGGTCATGAAATGGTTTAAACAAAATAATGCTTTGGAACTAAAATGTTCTGGTTGGTGAGTTTTCTGGTCAATGGAAGGGAATGACCTTGGGCAGAGTCTGTGACCACAAGTGAATTACCTATCCTTGCAGAGCCTCAATTTCTTCACTTGGAGACTAGGCACACTATCACTTTCCTTATTAGGGCTGCTGAGAGAATGTAGCTGAGGTTCCTTGGCTACTTAGCAAATGCAGGACTCAGTAATGGTAACCACAGTCATCTCTGGGTATCCATGGGGGATTGGTTCCAGGACCCCTCTCAAATACCAAAATCCAAGGAAGCTCAAGTCAATGCTATGAAATGGTACAGTATTTGCATATAGCCTACACACATCCTCCCATATACTTTAAGTCATCTCCAGATCACTTATAATATTAATAACTAATACAGTGTAAATGCTATGTGAGTAGTTGTTCCACTGTATTGTTTTTTTGTTTGTACTTTTAAAATCGTTGTATTTTTTCCCCCACATATTTTCAATCCGTGGTTGATTTAATCTGTAGATGCAGAACCTGAAGTTATAGAGGACTGACTGTACTATTAATAATTATTAAGATACACAAAATCACTGATAGTGAGAGATTTAAAAATGTCCAGGGTAGAAAGAAAATGAAATAGACTATCAGAAGCAGTGATTTTTCTGGTCTGATTTTAATTTGTAGTGATCTACAGGATCCTTTGTGGAGGCAAATGCATTCCAGTTAGTAGTATCTGTGATACCATTTACAGCTCCTCTTTTATAGATTCAGTTCCACAAATATTTATTATCGAGTGCCTGTGTTATGTCAGGTGCTGTGCTAGGAACTGTTCAGTTAAAAAGATAGTACAGTTAAGGAAATAAGTCAGGGTGTTCTCCCTCCCAGGCCTTAGAGTTGGGGTGATTCTGTGTCCCAGTTTTCCCTGGACAGTCCTGTTTACTGCTCTTGTCCTAGCATAATTATTCACAGTGTCCCCTTTTATTTTAAGTGCGCTGGTTTGGGAAACCAATTATAGGGTCATCAATATAGGCTATTATTGAGGCAGAGGGAGTTTCTCCAGAAAAGGACTATGGAAGTTCTCTAAACAAGAAGGAGCATGATGAAAAGTATTTTTTAGGGAGTTGAATTCAGGCTAGATGGTTAGTTATAGGACCAGCAAAGAGGTGGGAGAGGGGAAAGCATTTTGGAGATAGAGTAAACCATATACTACCAATGTGATGGACAGAACCCAACTGGAGGTGCCATCTTGAATTCCAGAGTGTGAAGAGCAGCCTCAGGTGCACAGCCTTTTTAGGTTTCACCAATCAGCATGTCTCAGATGTTTTCTTGGAGACTCCATTAGGCTTTAACAATTGCCTTAAAAATTCCCCAGCAAAAGCATTTCGGGAATAGGGAGCAACTCCAGGTTGCACATGAGATGCTTAGCTAGGTCATTGGTTTGTATGGCCATTTCCCTCCTGAGTCTAGGTATGCAGATCTTGAGGGGTGGAGCTCAAGGCTGCTTTTGCATTTCTGCCAGTGCTTCCAAATGTCATGACTGGGGGTGGGGGTGGGGGTGGGGGGGTGGGTGGGGTGGAGGGAGGGAGAGGTGGGCCAGGGTAGTACCCTTCCTTGACTTAGTGTTTGAAATTTGAAACACAGAAACTTAGTGTTTCTGTGCCATGTCTCACATACACAGAGAGAATACTGGTTGCAATAACTTCAGAGACAGTTAAAAGGTGATATTTTATATATTCAGAGATTATTGTTAAATTCGTTAGCAAGAGGAATGCAGTTCAGACTTCTCAGATTTGGGAGGTAAATCTCCCCCACTCCCAGTGTTTGCATTTGGTTTGAGTGTCTTAATTACCATTCCAGAACGTTTGTGAAATTAAGGTGGAAAAAAGAATTCTGGCTTAGGTACTAACATATAACCCTTGTGTGTTTATTATGAAGCCTTCACCTTTAAGATTCTCGTTTGCAATCCTGGGCAACACAACCAATTTTCTGTGTCATTAACTTTTTCCTGTAACACCAAAGGGCAGGAGGATGCTGGTCTCCACCTTTTCTTTCTCCAAGGCGAGTTGACTGACCATCTGTGCCATAAGATGGATGAGGCCCAGTGATCCTCTTGTTGATTTGGTATTTGTGTCTTCACACAAGAATCTTTGCTGATTCCAGTGCTCAATTCACTGGAATACTCCCTGCTGTTCTCTGAATCGGTGATGGATTAGTTGAGGTCTTTGTATTCGTTATTGGCAAGGTTTCAAGACAGTACACTAAGTGCAGGAAGAATTCTGGCAGTGGCATCAGAAGGCCAAGTCTCGGCAACCTTGGATAAGTCACTGTCTGAGTCTGCTTGTGTTGCTATAAAGGAATACCTGAGGCTGAGTCATTTTTAAAGAAGAGAGGGTTAGAGCTGGGCAAGTGCTGTGGGCTTAGCAGGGGCTGCAGGGCAGTGGGAGTGCAGACTTAAAAAACGCAGACCCCCAGGGCACTACTCATTTCTCTAGCTCTGGTCTACTGTGGTACCAGGGGTCTAATCAGGCCTGTGTCTGCCTCCTTCTTGAATAGCCCAGAGAATTCATCTAAACAGCCCTCCTACAGCAGTTCCCTACTCCAGTTGGCCACATGGGAGTTCCAGGACAGTGTTGTCTCCTGGGACATTGGCACAGCAGCCAAGTTTATTGGTGTTGGGGCAGCCACGGTTGGTGTGGGTGGTTCAGGGGCTGGCATTGGAACGGTGTTTGGCAGCCTGATCATTGGCTGTGCCAGAAACCTGTCTCTCAAGCAGCAGCTCTTCTTCTATGCCATTCTGGGCTTTGCCCTGTCTGAGGTTATGGGGCTCTTCTGTTTGATGGTTGCCTTCCTCATCCTCTTCGCCATGTGAGACTCTGTGGGGGTCACCTGCCTGTCCCTGCTGGTATGACTCCATACCATTACTGGTGCTGGGATGTGCTAAGCTTTACAACATTTCTCTAAAAAAAAGAAAAAAGAAATAGAGGTTTACTTGGCTCACGGTTCTGCAGGCTGTACACGAAGCATGATGTCAGTGTCTGCTCTTGGTGAGGGCTTCAGGAAGCTTCCACTCAGGATTGAAGGCAAAGAAAAACTGGCTTACCACATGGTGAGGGAGGGAGCAAGAGAGAGAGGGGAGGGAGGTGCCAGGCTCTTCTTAACAATCAGCTCTCGTGGGAACTAATAGAGCGACAAGTCACTCATTACCCCAGGATGGCAAGATCTGCCCCCATGACACACTAGGCCCCATGTCCAACATTGGTGATCATATTTTAACATGAGATTTGGAGGGGGACAAATATCTGAAGTATATCAATGTGTCACTTTGTGCCTCAGTTTCCTCAGTGGTAAACTGGGGTAAAGAAGGATATGAATAACCAACCTGTTAGGGTCGTTCTGAGGATGAATGAGATGGCCATTGTGAAAGGACTCTGGGCTGTTTTAATGTGGTGTCATATTATTGAATGAACCATCTTTAAATTCATGACTGAATCTAGCCCATCTCCCGCTTTTGTATAGCCTGTGAGCTAAGAATTGTTTTACATTTTAAAATGGTTGGGAAAAAAAATCAAAAGAAGAACAATATTTCTTGACACATGAAAAGTCTATGAAATTCAGATTTCATTGTCCTTAAATAAAGTTTCGCTGGAACTCAGCCATGCTCCCTTGTTGGTGTACTTTCTGTGCCACTTTTGTGCGATAATGGCAGAGTTGAATAGCTGCTGCAGAGACTGAATGGGCCTGTGAAGCTGAAGGCACTTATCTGGCCCTTTACAGGAAAAAATGTGCCAGCTCCTGTTGTAGAACAGTGGTTATTGTAGTGGTTATTGTTCATCTTGCAGCAAGATGAACCGGGTTCTACACAGAGATCTTTCCCTCCGATGGTGTTAAAGCTTGGGGAAAGCTAAGGCTCTCAAATTTCTGAGGAAGAAATCAAAGGTAGTTTCTTTTTTCATTCATTCATTCATTCATTCATTCATTCATTCATTCATCATTGTTTCACCAAATATCCTTTGAGTTCCTGCTGTGTGCCAGACACTGTTAGGGGTGGTGAGGAAAATGCAGTGACACAGGAGAAAATGCCTGCCCTCCTGGAGCTTACAGTCTAGGGGGAGGAGTAAGATAATAAATAAATAAAAACTCCCGACCCGCCTGAGGGTGATGGATGATATGGAAGGGCAGGGGGAGAGAGTGTGGACTGTTAGGAAAGGCCATACTGAGAAGGCCATGGGTGATGTGAAGGAGGTGGGTGTGAGCCCTGTACCTACATGATGGGGCTGGGGCAGCGGGGAGTCTGCTTAGGCAGAGGGAAAAGCAAGTTCAAAAGCCTTGGGGTGCAAGCATTGGAGATGGTCAAAGGAGAGCAATGTGCACAGAGCATTTTTGTGTGTATTTTAATTTCAGCATTGGCAACAGAGCTGTGGGAATCTGATATATGATCCTGTTTTGAAAAAATTATTTTATCTTCAGAACAATAGGAAACACGAAGGGAGACCATGTGGTGCAGTGGTTAAGAGAAGGAGTTCCAGGCAGATAAGAGTTGAAGCTCAACCTTGGCAGTATTGACATTTAGGGCTGAACAAAATCTTTGTTGCTGGAAGCTGTCCTGTGCAATGGAGGCAGTTTAGTAGCAATCCTGGCCTTTACTCACTAGATACTTGTTGTGATAACCAAAAATGTCTCCAAACAATGTCATATGTCCCCTAGGGGCAAAATTGGGGCAAATGTTGGTTGAGAGAGCAGAGACCCTGACTCTTTTTCTCTCCCGTTCACCTTTTCTTCAGCAGAGAGCACGGTGTCTGTTCATATCCTGGTGAGAAGTATACGATTTATGTGATTGGCTCAGATCCTTGTGTTAAAATACGAGCTCCTAAAATGGTCATCTTTGCAATTTTTTCATTGCATTTTTTTCTCTTGCTAGTCATCATCCCTTATGTGAAGCAATGAGGTGGACATCATTTATTCCATCCACTTTTAGGCATGGTTGGAAGTGGAGGGCTGAAGGCTTATGAAACATGCCTGAGCCCCCTGAGTCCATGCTTTTGGCCCATCTGAACTCCAGGAGGGGAGATATACGGATAAAAGAGTGAGGTCCTTTTATACCGTTCCTCTGAGGCTCCCTGGTAACATGCCATCCATTGAAAATTGGCCTCTTTGCCTGGGGGAGCCCCTAGGATGAGTTGATACCTAAGTCACCACTGGCCATGCTGAATTAAAGGCATGCCTTGCTGTAAAGAGGAACGGAAGCTCAGGGCACCAAGCAGAAGGGGCACATTAGGAGAGCCTAGCAGAAATGTGTTTTTGAATTTGTGTTCCCTGTTGGGCTCATTTGGATTGATTTCCTCCACTCTACCTTCTATCCTGTGCCTATGTTGATCATGGAGCACAATGTTCCTGTTTGTTCTTCTTTCTAGAGTTACGAATGGTAAAAAGGCAATAACTGATGTTTACTGAGGACTTCTTATGTGCTCTAAGCTCTCTTCATGCATTCTCTTTCCCCACTTCCAAATCCTCTCCATCATGGCTGTTATTGCCACTTAAAGATGAAGGAAGAGACTTGAGAGGTTTAGTAACATTCCTAGGCTGAGTGGTTAAGTAACTGGTGGAAGCTGGAATTTGATCTCTGCAGCCTTTTTTGTCTGCAAAATCTTGGATGCACCATAAGAGAAGCCCAAGAATTGTCCAGTGAAATTAAAACTGCACCCCAAAGCTCAGCGCCTGGGGGGATTCCTGGGCTCCATCCTCAGAGCCTTTTATTGCATCCACGCTTGGATGAGTCTCCTGAAGCCGATTTAATCCTGGTCTGTCTACACAAGGGAGCAGCAAGCTATTGACAGCCTCATTTTATGGTCATCAGTGCCCTCTTCCTTCTGAAGCTTGTCAATTTTAATGTCTGGAGAACCAGGGGGTGGTGTAGGGGCTTCCAGACCCCTGTTTGCAACCACCACTTGTAGACCAGAGCTTCTCACACTTAGATGCATGTGGAATTCCCTGGAGTTGGAGTTGAGTTGCAGGTTGTGATTCTATAGGCCTGGCCTGGGGTCTCATCCTGCATTTGTAACCAGCTCCCGGGTGATGATGCAGAGGTGGCTGTCCTCTGGCCACACTGAAGTCCCTAGTTCTAGATGCCAACACCCTCACCCTACTTCAGAGGCTGTACCAAATTCTTGGAAGAGAAATTTTGCCTCAAAAGAGACCGGGGAACCTGGCCCCAGGAAGAATTTCATCTTTGCAGGGAGCGTGGAATCGGGGTGATAGAGGTGAATGACAAGGATGTGGTGTTCCTTAAGCTGACTCCTGATGAGCTTGGTGAAATGAAGCCAGACATTTTATAATTGGTCACTTTTCTTTGTGTAGTGTCTAACACTTTTTGAATACCTACTACGTGTCAATGCCTTTTCCCACTGAGGATTGTACTGGATAACTTTGGATCTAAGGTCACTTTGGCAGTGAGAAGTTCCCGCCTCTGACTCAAGACCACCTTTGAGTCCAGAAATGGTGGCTCACGCCTGTAATCCCAGCCCTTTAGGAAGCTGAGGTGGGAGCTTGGCCCAGGAGCTCAAGACCAGCCTGGGCAACATAGTGAGACCCTTACTTGACAAAAAAATAAAAAAATTAGCCAGGCTCAGTGGCACGTGCCTGTAGTCCCTGCTACATGGGAGGCTGAGGTGGGAGGATCGCTTCAGCCCAGGAGTTCAAGACTGCAGTGAGCCATGATTGTGCCACTGCACTTCAGCCTGGGTTAGAGAGTGAGACCCTGTCTCAAAAAAATAAAAATAAAAATAAAGACCACCTTTGAGTTAGCAAGTATGAGAGGAGCGCGTGAGTAGGAGGGAAGATTCGGATGACACACATGTTATCATGCTGTATTTCCTTCGCTAATTATATGGGCTCAGTAAGGGATATTCAGAGGTTGTCAGTTGCCTTTGTGCCAGATTCAGTTGGACTCTGATAAAGACCTAGGCAAATATAATGTCTGTGCACCGCGTTCTGGGAAGCATTTTGAAGGACCCTGGGCAGATTCACTGGCATAGTTAATACACCCCAGACTTTCCCTCGCCCTGCATATGGTAGCTTATGAGAAGAAAGCGAAGACTAGAAAATCATTTGTGTGTCACTTCGCAGGAAAAACACTTCAGGTAATGAGACAAGATTTGAGTGGGAAGGTGATTATAACCAACCCTTCATTCATTTTCTACAAAATAGTCAACATGCAGTCTCCCAAGCTGCATAATGAATATAGCATCCTTTAGCTGGGGATGTTGGGAGGATTTATTTTTTTATCTGTGATCCAATATTAATTTGCCTTAAACAAAAGAAGCAATTTACTGTGTAATTCTGAGGTTTATGGTGTTTCTACCAAGTCCTTTCATCTTTGAAAGATGGTGTTATGCATTTTAATAGAAACTATTGTTTTCTTAAAATCTTTTCTTTTTTTCTTTCTTTTAACTCTTTCTTCTCTTCAATCAGATTATAGAGTTGGAGCAAATGTCATGATGAGCTTTGAGGCCCAGGCCTGGACCCTGGAGGGGTGTGTGTGTGTGTGTGTGTGTGTGTGTGTGTCTGTTTCTTTCTCCACAATAGTCCCAACCCTAAACAGGGGTATGGCACAATACTTCTTATGAGCAAAAGTGCTATTTGTCTACAAGGGGACTTGAGCCTGCACTAATTGTATTTGATAAGGATTTTTGTGCTGTCTGTATGACGTTTAACCACACTGTCAATTACAGACTTCCTTTAAGGAATTTCCAGGAAACTCCCTTACCATAAGAGTTTAAATTAATGTTTTGCTAGTTTAATGACAGCAGTTGGGAAAGGAAGCACCTTTCAGACCATTAGCTAAAGCCAACTTCCTTTAAACTTAAAGGAGGGCACAGCATGATAGATGGAGATCTGCCCCGGTGCATCATCATAAATGCCTCTGGGCAGCCACAGGATGGGTTTTGACCTGAGTGGGGATAGGTTTGGTTAGAGGGTTGGGTAGAACCCCCTAACCTGTAGAAGAATCTAGAAAAGTGAGATGAACACCTTTCTCTTAAGGCTGTCGCTTGTCCAATTCCAACTCCCTCTTTAGTAACCACCTCCCTGCCTCCCAGCGAAGTGACCCCAGGGAGCCGGTTATTATGGCCCTGCTTGATGGATAATTACTGGTTGAGGCTTGATTTGACACCAGCATTTTGCATGATAGCCTGTTAGATTTGCTTGGCTCAGATTGATATTTTCATTCCTCTAAGGCTGCAGCATGGAAACATGGTTGAATGGGGTTTGCCAAGATGGGATGATTTCCTGTGCTGTGGCAGGACCAGGACAGCTGTTCTGAGAACTGTTTCTGCAAAGCCTTCACAGTTGGTTTTGTTGAAGGCTTTTCTGCAGGTGCAGGGTTGGTTCCTAAAGGACAGTAGTCTGGTTTTTCTAGGAAACTACTTATGGAGAGTGCGTACGTTTAATTTAGGAGGCACAGCTGTGCAAGGGACTGGGACTCCATCAGGGAACGGGGTGCAGGAGCTCCATGTTCCTTATGTCTCAGCCTCATTCCTAGTTGCTGGCGTCAGAACTGATCAAAGTTGTCTGTTGTCTTTCTGCACACCCATGCTACAGGCAGTAAGGGATGAGGTAGCAAAACCAGTTCACTGCTTAGCAGCTGGGAGGCTTCAGGAGAGTCTCTGAACTACTGAGCATTAGTTTCTTTATCTGTCCAATGGGCTCAATGGCACCTGCTCCGCTCATCTCTCAGGATCTTACATGCCACATAAGCTAATGGAGAAGTAAATGCTTTATAAGCCTAAAGGAATGGACGTGGGTGCATTCAGTGAGAGGCAGTAGGACTAATGGTTAGTGATTAGTTTGCTAAGTAGGAGCAGCAGTTGTTAGTGTAAGAAGGGCGGGTTAGTACATGGGTGGTGGTCAGGAGGAGCACCACTGCTGCTGCTACTTAGCCACTTGTATAACCTTTTTTTAAAAACAAAACAAAACAAAACAAAAAAAACAAACCTCTCAGTCTGCTATAGGATAGATTGTTCCAGCATCTGAAATTCCAAAGCACTTGTTGAAGGGGATTCTTAGGATGGCGTAGTTTTGTTCACTCATAGGATCTTCTTCCTGGGGCATGATCCTAGCCATGTTCAGGATAAGCCCTGAGCATCAAGCTGTTGCAGTGAAGTGTTCTGTGGCTGGAACTAAATCTGTCCCAGGCTCACAGCATGGGAGGGGGGATGGCAGGGGTTTTTGAATTCCCTTGAGGGCACTTGGCCTTTGCTTGTATCTGCTCAGGAAGTCAGACGGTCTGCAGCCGGTGGCGTGTGCAGCTACCCCTTCTGTTCTCTGGCCCTGGAGGCTTGTGGTCCATTTGTTTTAAAGTCGACTGCCTGATATTCCTTTGGAATATGTGAGTCCAGTGGGAAAGAATAGAACATATTCTGAATCTTAATGGTGGATTTAAAAAATCTATTTAGGGAATCTGAGCATCACTTAATTAGACATGTCTTTTTTTCCCCAGCTGCCCTAATTAAATAGTAATCATAATAAGGATAAGGATAATAGTTGATCTCAGTGTCCTGTCTCCCAGTGAAGTTGCTCAATACATATTTGTAGATGAATGACTTGGAGATCCAAAGGAAGGTTCGGAGATTTGCCATTGTATTCGAGTCTACCCTGGTGGGACCTTTAAGGCGAACATTCTTCTTCTCTGGGTCTCCACCTTTTCCCTTCCCATATTGCTATTTTCTCCTTATCTGCGTGCTTTTCTGCAATGCGTATCCACGACAGGTGAGCCTGGGTGAATGTGATTACATGCAGGTTGGTTTTTCTCCCGTCTTTGTGGTCCGCATTTTGGGATTAAATCCCCCTGCAGACTTTGTCTGGTCAGCCTGGTTGTGACTGTGGATCTTGGTTTCGTATACTGTCAGAGATGGCAAGGAATTCAAAGATGATGTCGTTTTACCTCTTTATTTCATAAACTTGGGCCCAAAGTGAAATGACTTGCCCAAGAATACACTGAGTGAGTGAGGTGGTCATAGACAGCTAGCTCTCCTGACGCTTAGCTCTGACCTAATTCCAGGAAGGTGACTGCATCTAGCTTCTGCCCCAACACATCCTGGGAAGAAATAGTATCCTGCTAAGAGAATGAGGGCTGGATGGAGGTGTCCTGCATAAGGGTGTCAAAGTACTTCACTCTGTCCTCTGGGGATCCCACGGTGATTCTTTAATTCTATGCCCACTGAGGGAAAGTTGATTTGAGTCTACTCCACTGTTTGATTGAAATGGGCCTCTTCTGTCCCCAGCCTGGTGAGTCGTATCTTGTTTCCCTGCCAGTGGGCATTTTGTGCCTTTATCCCCGCTCATGTCTGCTGAATGGGTCACCCAGGCTGGGGCAGGCTGAACTACAGGCTAATGAAATTGTTTGGCCTAGTTCCTGCTTGGTGGTGAAATCTCAGACAGGATCTTATCACCCTCTCTGTGCCCGGAAAATTCGACTCTCCTGGAGCTTATAAAATTGGGATGTCTGTTTCCACTAGCATTTCTTTCCCAGTTATGTTAATCAATAATGTGAAATTAAATCAAGAAATTCCTTATGCCGGCACCAGCTTCTCCAATACATTTATCTCTGTATGCTAGTATTTGCTTTGGCTCTTTTTCTCAGAAGGGGATTTTTCCACACAATTTAGGAGCACAGAGCGAACTTCCTGGCAAAGCCTAGAAATTCAAACATCCTTAGCTGCATGAACTTGGGAATATCAGTATATCTCACTGAGCTGTGTTATTTTTAATCTGTAAAATGGGCATCAGTGTGCCACCCTTGCAGATGTTGTAAGGATTACATGAGATTGTATGGTGTGTAGGATATACCTCACTTTGTGTTTGGCCCTTAGTGGGTCTTCACGTGGAGGTCCGAGCTTTCAAGACAGCATTTTGCCTGATGTAGATGTATTTACGTGTATTGGTGTAGGGTTCTCAGGCAGGCTGATCATCAGAATTACCTGGTGTACTTTAAAATAATCCCAGCATGAGCATCAGATACCAGGGTTCCCCTAGACCACTCACTCATCCGAGTCTCTGGAGGTGGACCCTAATGTTCCATCATTTTATTTTATTTTTCTATTTTTTTTTCAATATTTTTGTAGATGTGGCGGGCGGTGGGGTGGTCTTACTATGTTGCTTGGGCTGGTCTTGAACTCTTGGCATCAGGCAATCCTCCTGCCTCAGCCTCCCAAAGTGCTGGGATTACAGGTGTGAACCACAGCGCCTGGTCCTATTGCATCATTCTGAAAGTCTCCCCCTGTGCTATTTTGAATCCTCAGCCACATTTGGAGACCTCTGTAGGATGGGTTTTATTTTTTCTCATCATCCTTGATAAAGGCAAAATGGTGGTGTGGTATAGAGACTTGAGGATTTCAATCTGATCATTATTTCATGCTTGATTTGGGCTCTGTTCACAGCAAGTTTGTTGGGATAGGTGGGGTAGGAAAGGGGGACAATTAAAAAATAATAGTCTAATAAGAGAAGCTGTGATGCTTGACTAATTAGAAATGGAGAATTTGCTTCTTAAAAAGGCACTCTTCATAGTACTAAAGACAACCAGATTATATCTGTTCAGGCCACCATAGGGTTTGCCTTCAGATGCAGAAACTTATCTCTGAGATGGCTTTAAGATGGAGTGGTTTCCTATCTGTTTCCAGATGTGTGGGTGGGGTTTCTTGTCTCTGTCTCTGGCTGGCTCAATACTGGGAGAATTCTTATCGCTTCCTGGAGGACCCACATGCTTTGGAGTGAGGGAAGCCAACTTGAATTCAGGCTCCAATCCTTAAATCCCATCTGGAAGTGTCATATAGATGGGATCTGTTCCCAGCTTGGAATCTACCTGGGTATAACCTGGCACTCAACTTGCGGCCTCAAATGTTTTTGTTGAGCAAAGAGAAATATACCAGAGAAAGATGAAAAAAATCCCAAATCAGGAAACCTGTCCATTTCCACTTCCTGGTTCTGTGACCTTCAGCAAGTCATTGAACCTTAGAGAGTGAGCCTTGGTTCCCTTATTTGTAAAATGGAGTGTTCACATTCCTTTCCTTAGCTTTCTCAAGTGAAATAATATTTTATATAAAAATGCTTTTGTAAAACCGCAGAGCAGTCTCACCCTTACTGTAAAAGGAATGTTTTGTTGCTTGTTAGAACACTGGCATTTACTCAGCATTTTTGCTGGTTTTTTACCTGTTATCTCTCTCTGTGTTAAACATGGAAAATTATTTGTTTATAAGTTTTCTTTCTGCTTTTTAGTCTTCTGGGAACCCTGCAGTGCCTAGGCACTTTGAAGAAGGGTTTTCTGGAATTTCACATGGGTTTCACCTCACCCTATCCACATAGCCTGTCTTTAGAAGTCCCTATCTCCCTGTGTTTGCTGGGGTGAAAGACAGAAGCTCTGACCGGCAACCTCAAAGCTGCAGTGTTCGGGAAAGCCAGATATTTTTTGTTTTCTTTTTTTTCTTTTCTTTTTCTTTCTTTTTTTTTTTTTGCCTCTCAATTGTAGTCATATGGTGCTGCAGCAAGGCTTGTTTTCTGGATTAGTTACTGACCCAAGGTATTTTTCTTGCGAATAAATGTTGCTTCCCACCACAGTGACTCGAGAATAGGAAGGACACATGGAGAGAGGATTATAAATAGGTTTTGGTGCCAACAGATAGGGCAGCCTTCCAGAAAAATTATTTGCATTCACCATGTGTTTGTTAAATGGGCAATTATGGAGTGTACAGTTGCTAGCGTTTGTTTGCCTGTCCTTGGGAAGGCGATAGTTCAGTAGTGGCCTGCATTTGACCCTTAGTCAGAGAGCTAGTGGGCTTTGCAGCTAGTTCATTCATTTATCCTAATCTAGGATGGACTGTTTAAAAATATATATCCAGCCAGAAAACAGACATAGGCACGTATAGGGAATGAGTTCTTGACAGAGAATTTCAGTATTTAACCATTGGTATAAGCATCCTTCCATCCATCCATTCATCTACTTATCCACCTTACCATCCATTTTCCATCCCTCCTTCCATTCATCCATCCACTCACCTACCCTTCTACCCATCCACTCATCCGTCCGTCCGTCCATCCATCCATCCATCCATCCATCCTCCATTTTGGCAAATGGTTATCAAGCACTTACTAGGTGCCAGTTCTGTCCTGGGTTTTGGGGATAAAAAGTCAAATAAGACAGGATCTCTGACCTCAGGGTGCCTACAGTCTGGGGTACAGGATGTTTTCCTAAATTTTAAGTCAAATTCTTCCTTGACACACACCTATTTTTATTTTGTTTTGGTTCTCATCTCTGTGAACAGAGCAAAGCATGCAACCATTGTAACACTTTCATTTGTTTTTATAAACCCAAGTTCTAGAGTTGGATTTCATGGCTTGCATAACTCAGCATAGTGTAAGTGCTTGTATTTTTAAACAGAAAAAGAGGGAAGAAATGACAATCCAGAAAAAAGATCAAATCTTACGACTGTATTTATTAAGGTATCCAATGGAATTCTTTCCTTTTTTCTTTCTTTTCTTTTCTTTTCTTATTTTTTTTTTTAAGAGACAGTCTCAGTTACATAGTCTCAGTTACATAGGCTGGAATGCAGTATCATGATCATAGTTCACTGCAGCCTTCAACTCCTGGGTTCAAGTGATCCTAGAACTTGTGGCCTCAAGCAATCCTCCTGCCTCAGCCTCCCAAAGTGCTGGGATTACAACATGAGCCACTGCTCCTAATTCTTAAGAGATATTTTTAAACCTCATAGTGTATACTCTTCAGAATCACTTTTTGAACCTTAAGTGAGTTTAAATGGCAAACACTTTCTAAATATATTTTACTGAAAGGCCAGTTGAGAAGATGAGGATTCCATCATCTTTTGAATTAGCATGAGGACAGGCCATTAAAATTCATGATTAAGAGCACGGGATTTAGGTCTGACAAACCTGGGTTTGGATTTCCGTTTTGCTGTTCTCTGCCTGTGTGACTTGGGGCAAATTACTTAATCTCCCTGAGCCTCAGCTTTCCTCTTTATAAAATGGGAATAACAACACTATTTACCTGAGAGAATTGATATTAGAATGAAGTGAGAGTAAAGATTTGCAAAGTACTCAACACAGGCCTGGGGTGTAGTAAGTGCTATTTTGATTATTATTAAGGGCAAAGAGATTAGATAGTTAACAAAAAAAAGGAAAACCAAATATTGGCCATTGGAGGGTTTCTGTGGAAATAAGATATGGGATGCCTTTTGGTATTACCCAACTAACAATCTCCTGAGAAATCGTAAGCTTTCTCACATAGCCCTTATTTGCGTCTTTGCTGTGATGCTGATTTTTACCAAGCTGTTTTTTGCAGTTCAAGGATTGGTGGGAAACATTTGTATGTGTTGGGGTGGGGGTGGGAGGAGAAAGAGTGTCAAGCCTATAAACAATGCTTCAGATTTTCAGCTAATTTTAACACAGATTAGATTTTAGGTTTTTAGCATGTCTTTTCGGCAGGCCACCCCGCTTAGAAAATCCAATTCTGAAATTAATTTCAACAAATCAGAAAGGCTGATTGGTAGTTGTATCTGACTCTTTTTTTGTTGAGCAGTGAGTTGACTTTTATATAACACTCGAGGCAAAGAGTTCAGTGTTGTGGGAATTATTTTCACAAATGGATAATTTTCTTAAAAAAAAAAAAAAAGAAAAAGAAAAGAAGGGAGAATTTCTCTTGGTGTTTTTGTTCCATGGAAGGTAGTTCTGCATACTGTTTATAGAGGCCTTGATCCTTTTTAAACTTAAGGAGCCCAGTTGGCCTCTATCGCAATAAATTGAGCTCCATATAGGGGCTGAGGGACATTTAATTTATGTGCCTGACTCTTTTCCCCAGTTCAGCCGGCTACTTCCTGGGATGGTGTTCTTGATTGATGGCCCTTCTGGCATGTTGTGCTGCTGGGATGTCTTTGAAGTTTCTCCTCCGGGCCTGAGGTTTGCCCCTGTGAGGTGTTAATGGGCTTCCTGCTGGGCTTTATTTGTGAGGGGTGCTTGTTAGAGGGGGCTTGATGGGCCAGTGGGGGCACCAGAGCGCCAGTTCTTCCACTCTGAAGAGTTGACTCTCAGGCCTTGGGCTCGTGTTCTCAACCCACTGCAAGTCTTGTTTTTATTTGTGCTCCTCAGGTAGAAATGTTTAGCTTCTGTGGGTTCCGAGAACCCTGGCAGGTTTTGGGAGTGGGTGATCAGGCCCAGCCAGGGAAGGGTTGTTCCGAGAACCCACACAGACAAGTGGACTCCTCCTCGCAGGGGATGGCAGGGATTTGAGGTGAATAACAAGGGGTTGAGTCTTGAGCAAGATGGCCCATACCTTGTCCTCTTTTCTCCCGTGTTGGCGAGGCCTCCATGTTCTCCTCCCTGGGTCCTCAGCGGCCTGACTGCCTCTAGCCTCCCCTCCCAAATTCCATTCTCCTCAGCACTACATGGCACTCTTTCTAAAATGACTCTCCTCCTGCCAGTCCTTTCGTGGTGTAACGGGTTGAATTGTGTCTCCCCACAAATTCCTAACCCCCAATGCCTCACAATGTGACTTTATTCAGAGATAGATAGGGCCTTTAAAAAGGTGATTAAGGTAAAATGGGGTCATTAGGGTGGATCCTAATCCAGTCTGACTGATGGGCACAGAAACCAGACCTGACCTGCCAACACCTTATCTTCCAGCCTCCAGAACTGTGAGAAAATAACTTTGTTGTTTAGGCCACCCAGTCTGTGGTGCCTGAGTGGATTAATACACATGGCTACCTTGACCGATGGAGTACATTTCCAACCTCATGGAGTGTCACAGGAGGTCTTTTGTCTCTGGCTGCTGTCTGCCTTTCTGATCTTGGGCAGAGCTCTCTTCTCTTGCCTGAGAAACTACAGATCCTTTATGACTCAGTTCTAGGCTACCTGCTCTGTGTGAGGCCCTCTGAGACCATCCTTCTCTCTCTCTCCCACCCCTCCCCGCTGATGTGGATCTTCTATACACTTCTGAGAACCTTGAGGGCAGAGACAGCACCTAGGTCTGAGCCTGGTAGTTAATTAGTGTTTATTGAATTAGTTAAGACTTACCCTTTATTGTTTTGTTTCCTTAGGAAGCTACCCGCTACCCCCAACTTAGTGCTCTATTAGAAAAGGTGATGTATTAGTCTGTTTCCACACTGCTGTAAAGAACTACCTGAGACTGTGTAATTTATAAAGAAAAGAGGTTTAATTGACTCACAGTTCCACATGGCTGGGAGAGCTCAGGAAACTTACAATCATGGCGGAAGGTGAAAGGGAAGCAAGGCACGTCTTACGTGGCAGCAAGAGAGAGAGTAAGGGAGGAGGTACCACACTTTACAACCATCAGATCTCATGAGAATTCATTCAGTATCACGAGAACAGTATGGGGGAGACCACTCCCATGATCCAGTCACCTCCCACCAGGTTCCTCCCTTGACACATGGGGATTACAAGTGGAGATGAGATTTGGGTGGGGACACAGAGCCAAACCATGTCACATGATAAACCTTGATTTTCCACAGGGTGTTAATAGCTTCACACAGGTATGTCCCAGATGATGATGGTTATGTCCGTGATAACACTAGTAATTTTAGCTAGTATTTACTGAGCACATTCTATACACCAAACAAGCATGTGCCTCACCTAACTGTCACAACACCCTTTCAGGTAAGCGTATCTTCAAGTAAACTTGAGCCAGCTTCATCTGGGAGATGGCATAGCCCCACTGTGAGCAAGAAGATTCAAAAGCTAAAGGCTTCTTTGCCTCCAGTTCATTTCTGGCAGGCCTTGACACTCCAAAGCGATTTTTCTTCAGGTGCCCAATCACATAGTAAATTTCAATGAAACTGGTGAGAAAATGAAACCTCCTTTAACTCACTCTTCATTTGCAAATGTAGGAGGAAATTGTTCAGTGACAACTCTGTTCAGTAGAACTATCATGAGTTCACTGGGTCCCCCTGCAACTTGGGGACCAGGTGGCCAGTGCTGTTCTTCCACCTGCCACTCTTTAGATGTGGAAAAAGAGACCTGGAGGAGTTTTCCCAGATGTTGTCAGGTTATAAGAAGAGCTAGTGAGTGCACTAGACTGTGCTGTTTTTCCTTTGGTGTTCAGATAGAGAGAATTTTAAATTCACTTTTTGCTCTAAGTGCTGTCAAGCCTTTTAGTTATTTTTTATTTTGAAACCCTGGGAAAGAAGAGGGATGACCTGGCCATTTTCGATCCAATGTACTTGACAGTATTCCCTTGTGCTGCAGTGTCCCCAGGACTGACTTTGCAATTCTTTCTGAGTTGTGCCATACCACTGAATCCACTGAGGGCAACCTTACCTTTTGGAAGGGAGGTGAGAAGAATAAAGAAATGTAGAAATTCAGTAAACACACCGCTGGGCAAACAGGACCTCAGTCTAGTGTAGAGAGAGCTGGCTGCCATCAGGAAATAGCTGTGTCCACAGCTTTCTCATTTTACCTTAGTGCTCAGGCACACCCTGTGGAGGAAATGAAATTTAAATAGAGAGGTGGACAAGTCTCTACCTGAGCTTCCCTGAGGCTGGGGAAGGAGATGAGGGCAAATTGAGCACCTGGAGACCAGAGTAACTAAGGAGTTGTGCCTACTTACTCTTTGCTGGAGAGATTGTTAGGTCTGGCATACATTTTTGGGGGTTATTGGATTCCTTCCTTGGTTTAGGTCAACTTGTTGTTTGACAGGGAGACATTGTATTCTAACCTCTAGAATCTGGCTGCCTTTTTCCATCCCTGGCCTTGCCACTTACTTTGAGAGCTCAGACAAGTGGCTTGACTCTCTTGGTACTTTTATAGGGCTGTGTGTGGATTAAATAAGATCATGCATGTAAAGTATGTAGCCCAGTACTTGTTGTATCAATTCAGCTGCTTTGACAGAGAGGCCCCAAATAATGATGACTTTAAAAAGATGTAAATTGATTTCTCCGTGATACATGGTCAGGGTAGATGACCTAGGACTGGTTCTGCAGGTTCCACAATGATCAGAGACCCAGCCTCCTATAGCTTGTTGTTTTGCCATCTTCAATGTATGCCTTCCATCTCCTGGTCCAAGGTGGCTGCTTCAGTTCCTGCTATCATTTCTGCGTTCCAGCCAGTAAGGGAAAAGGGGATATGGAAGGCCTGGCTCTTTCCCTCAACAATATGGCCAAAAAGTTACTCACAGCACTGTCTCATCTCACTGGCCAAAGCTCAATCATGTGATCACATTATTCACAAGTGAGGCAGGGAAATTGTAGTCTTTAGCTGGATGCCCAACTAAAAAGCATGATTACAGGCTGGGTGCGGTGGCTCATGCCTGTAATCCCAACACTTTGGGAGGCTGAGGTGGGTGGATCACTTGAAGACAGGAGTTCAAGACCAGCCTGGCCAACATAGTGAAACATCATCTCTACTAAAAATACAAAAAATTAGCTGGGCATGGTGGCACAAGCCTGTAATCCCAGCCAATTGGGAGGCTGAGGCACAAGAATCTCTTGAACCTGGGAGGTGGAGGTTGCTGTGAGCCAAGATTGCGCCATTTTACTTGAGCCTGGGAGACAGAGTGAGGCTCTGTCTCAAAGCACTATTACTATATAAGAAAGAGAGGTGGGATACTGGGGACAACTTGCAGTATCTATCCAAGAGTTAAATGCTCAATAAATGTTAGTTATCACTACCACCACCACCACCACCATCATTATAATCATCATGATCATCATGATTTCTGGTCTTAGCCTATAAATTCCTCCACGTCATCACTTCTTATTTGATCCCCTTATTCTCCATTTTAGCCCATGTTAGCTTGTGCTTTGTTCTATTGCATGATTTGCCTCTGTCCCTGTCTTGAGACCTTTTTATACCCAGAGGTTGGCAATGTAACTAGAGTCCTACAATAAGCTCCTGTGTGATGGAAATGGATCTTAAGGCTGGTGAGGACATTGACAGTTTAGGGAGACTAGAGCATAAAGTCTTAGTAATCTACTTGGCAGCTTCATTGAAATACTACAGGAAAAGGTGACGGAAGGAAGAAAAAAGTCTAGCTATCTTGAAATGTAGGTTAAGCACTTGCTTCATTTTGTTGTTTTCTTTCCACTTACTTTTGTGAACTTCCACTGAAGATGCCTTGAATCTCCATGGAATTCTTCTCAAAGCTTCAGCCTGGATATCCAGCCTCCTGACTCACCTTTGGGGTTTCCAAAATATGATAAGTTCAAAATCTGTGGCCTTAAGAAGGTAGTGGAAGCCAAGTTTCTTTTGGTTCAGAAGCACTTTGAGTATATAAATGGAGTCGTGCTGTAGACTCTGATTCATGATTTAGATGTTTCGCAAGAGCTTTTCAGGATAGAGATGGTTCATTGAAATTTCACCTGGATTTAAGGCTTATTAAGGTGTTGGGGAAGCTGGATGCCACTCTCTCAGTATAAATCCCAGTGAGGCTAATTTAGTGGAGCTGCAGCCAGCTTTCATGTTTTCCGTCAGCCCCACTTACCTTCATCTCTTCCCTTCTCCTTTCTAAAATACTGTATTAGAAAGTGACATTTTTTTCTCCTAGGAGAAGAATCGCTCAAAGATGATGGCCTTCCTTCTTTCTACCATGGTATTTGTCTTTAAAGATTAGGCAATGTGGTGGGTGGGCATGGTGGCTCATGCCTGTAATCCCAACACTTTGGGGGCTGAGGTGAGAGGGTCATCTGAGGCCAGGAGTTTGAGACCAGCCTGGGCAACATAGTGGGATCTTGTCTTTACAAAAAATGTAAAAAATTAGCCAGGTGTTGTGGTCCATGCCTGTGCTCCCAGGTACTTGAGAGGCAAGAGGATTGCTTGAGCCCAGGAGTTTGAGGCTACAGTGAGCTATGATTGTGGCAACAGAGGGAGATCCTGTGTCCAAAAAAAAAAAAAAAAGAGAGAGAGAGAAAGATTAAGTGACATGGAGACAAAGGATGGGAAAATCCTGCAAAGAAAAATTGAAGTCATTGTTGATTTATTTTTTCTTCCCCTCATTCTTTCTTCTTTTCAGTCCGGTGGATTCTCCCTGAGATCTCTCTTGGGAATTCCTCTCATTCATTTCTTGCCTTCTGTTACTGTTCTAATTCAGGCCTGTAGTATCCCTTGCTAGGACTAGTGCAGTAGTCTTCTGGTTTCCTTGCCTCCTGCCTCTTCTCCATCCTATGCATGTTCTCCCAGCACTGATCTGGCCCAGTCACTCTCTCTGTTATACATAGTACCTTCTTCTCATTACTGTCAATGGCATGGAGTCAACCTTCCTTGGCAAGGGATCCAAGACCAGACCATGACTGTGGTTGTTTGCTAACAGTCAGAATATCTGGCATCATGGTAGGCATTGTAACTCTTTTTTACAGTGAAGGAAATGGAGGCTAGAGGGATTAAGTCACTTGCCCAGTTGCTCCTGCTAAAAAGTGGTGAAACCAGGATTGGGCTCTGGGCAGCTGCGCTCCAAAACTGGTGCTCTTAATCCCCACATCATGTGTTGGTCTCATCTCTGTCTGTCCTATTCTCCCACCACCTCTTTCCCTCACACCCTGGCTTCCAGCCCCATGAATTGGCTTTCATGTTCCTGTCTTGTTGCCATCAACAGCATGACTTGAAGTTGCCCATGTCGTGGTGTCTGAACCTTCGTGTTTGCTGTCCTCTCTGCCTGGAGTGCCTTCCCTCTCCCTTTTGACTGGCAAAGTTTCACTCCAAGGTCTAGTTCACAGCCCTTCTGGGATGATTCCCACCCCCACCCCCGTTATAAAAATGAGCCAAAGATGGTGTATTGGTTCCTAGGTTGTTTCTTCACAACAGACTGCACCTAACAGTCTCAAAAACCGGTAGGTTCCAAACTCAATTTTTAAAATGTTTATGAGTTTATTACAAACAAAGAATACCAAGGAACAGTCTGATGCAGAGGTATATAGGGCAAGGTGGGGGAGGGGCGCAGAGCATCCATGCCCTCTTCAGGCATGCCACCCTCCCACCACCTGTGTGTTCACCAGCTCAGAATTTCTCCACACCCCTTCCCAAGCTCAAATTTTTACCATCCATTTGTTTTAAAAATAGCCAAAACAAGCAGATTTCTAGCCATTCAGGGCCTGCCTACTTTGCATATCCCACAGAACTGTACCCACTATGTGCCAGCCATTGATGAGACAGAGCCTTATGGTTATAAGACCTAAGACTGCTCACTGGCCCAACGATCCGACAATGCTCCTGAGCTATATCATCCCCTACAGTTCCCCTCCCCACCCCAGACAGTGGCCCCCACACCCACCATAACCCTCTGGATGGTCTCATGCCATGAGGGACTTCCCTCTCATGCAACCCTGTTTAAGTGCTGTTGTGTGTTATTGCCAAATCTTTTTTCTTTTTGTTTCCTTTTAGAGATAGGTTCTCACTATGTTGTCCAGGCTGGTCTTGAACTCCTGGGCTCAAGCAAACCTCCTACCTCAGCCTCCTGAGTAGCTGGGGCTATAGGCACGCACCACCATGTCTTGCTTCCAAATCTGTTTTCTTGATGAGCTTCCAATTATTCAAACCCCCATACCCTCAACAGATTCCATCACTCTGTTTTATAAATTTCCATGGTATTTTGAACCCACTTCCATGACTGTACTCATCACATCATGCCATAGTTGGTTGTATACTTGATTGTCATCCCTGTGGATTCCTGACCAAGACTTGAGGAAGCCAAGGAGCCCTGGGTTGGGAAGAATAGGAAGAAGTGTAACGAACTCGTAAACATGATCAGGTGTTCCCAGCGTCATGGATTCCTTTGTTGTTTTGTACTTGGCCATGCTTTATCTTGGTTGCTGGCATCAAGCCTGAAAACACTGGCATTTTGTGAAGCACCTGGGGAAGAACTTATAAGTTGAATTTCCTCTGAGCCTGAAAATATGACCAGGTGAAATGTATGAAGTAGGGATGATTACTAAAATGGAGACTTTTCAAGGCTTATTTTGATGGTTCTTTTGTTTCCTGCCACTCTGCCCTTAACCTGGACTTGACAACTAAAAAAATGAATAAATAAATCAATAAATTAATGAGTGGAAGGATTCTTCGCATGATAATGATTCTTCTCAGCACATTTTCTTCCAAACTGTGCTCCCAAAAGACACTTGGGGTCTTAGATGGTTCATGGATCATTATCACTTGTCAGGGACCGTGGAAACGTAGGAGCTGGTTGCAAGTGCCAATCAATAAGCAATGAAAAAAAGGCACTCTGAAATGGCCTCAGCCAATGGATGTTCAGAGAGAGAGACAGGCAGCTTTTCTGGATAAGTCTTTTTGGCTGTAGCTCACGTCCTGTTACAAAAATTTCCGTTGGGCCGGGCGCGGTGGCTCACGCTTGTAATCCCAGCACTTTGGGAGGCCGAGGCGGGCGGATCACGAGGTCAGGAAATCGAGACCACAGTGAAACCCCGTCTCTACTAAAAATACAAAAAAAAAATTAGCCGGGCGTGGTGGCGGGCGCCTGTAGTCCCAGCTACTCGGAGAGGCTGAGGCAGGAGAATGGCATGAACCCGGGAGGCGGAGCTTGCAGTGAGCCGAGATTGCGCCACTGCACTCCAGCCTGGGTGACAGAGCGAGACTCCGTCTCAAAAAAAAAAAAAAAAAAAAAAAAAAAAATTTCCGTTGGATTGGGCCGATGCTGGGAAATTGAAGGCATTTATTTAGAATGAAACTAAAATTTACCCCCATCCCCAAATCCTTTCAATGAAATTAAAGTTACTTATAATGAAAGAGAGATCTTGGGTTAGTAGAGATGCATTTTTTAATATAGAAAGGGAAAACTAAAATGTGGTTTTCTTAAGCCTTTGGCAAGGTTCATGTTGAAATAACTGAGTTCTTTTTTTCCTTTAACATTGTCAGTGTAATAGTGATATAAAGTTTTATGGATAAATAAATGTATTTAGCAAAATGACATTTCAGCGATAAATTTGGTTTCTTAGTTCAGAATATTGCTTTGACTAAGGAAGGAGAGTGACAGAATGAATATCAAGGACTCTACCCCTCATTTCCATTTTCTTTGACAGCGTGATATGGGCCACAAATGAAGACCTTGACCCTGAAACCGTCTGTGGTTTCTCTAGCAATTCTCATGACTTAGCCTCTTCCTCCTTCTTCCCTCAGAACCGGGGAAATAGAGCAAGGACAATTTCCCAGCAATATTTTTCCAAGTTGCGGTTAGTCACTTGCTGCTCACGGTTCCCATTTAGTGATTTCCATTTCAATGAACTTTTTGCTTAGTGACTTTTGAATTTGTTCTTATTACTTTACAAACACATACCTGAAGGTTGCCAGGTGGATGGATTTCAGTTGATCCCACTGAGAGGGTGGGAGAAGCCACTGTCCTCTTTAATGTTTCCTTCCAGGAAGGAAGGATTCATCATGTAATCCCGTATCGGTGCTGCATGGTTTCTGGTGTGAGTGGTGCATGGCCTTGAAGCTCTGCTAATCTCCAGGCAGCCAGACTGAAGAGCATAATGCATGTGTGGGCTGATTTCTTGGGAGCTTTTGTTTTGATTATTTTCATTTGCATACTGATTTATTAAGCACCAGAACGTAAGGGCTAGAAATCTTTTTATTTCATCTTATTAAGAAGCTCAATTATTCTTTCCTCACAGAAGCCAAGTTTCTGATTAGCTATACCAACCCCATCTCCATTAGGCAATTTAAGATGTGAATTATACATTTTTTAAAAAGCAGCTAATTATGGTAAAGCCTGACGCATTTATATTTCTGTGAAACCCCTGTGGCAAAGATTCTGGCTAGAAGATGACATCATGTGGGGTTGTAAAATCACTCCTTGTGGAGCCGTTTCTTCATGTTGTAAGAAAACTTGTAAATGTGAAAAGATTGTACTTATGCCTTCTGATCCTCCTTCCCTAGGCCTCACCCGCCCTTTGGAGTCTGTGGGCTGAGTTATGGTGTAGGGACTCCGTCCTTGATATTCTCATAGAGATGCCCTCATCCTTCTGGATTTCAGGGTGGAAGGAATGGGAATGGTAGGTTAAGTCTGAAGACATTGAGGTCTGACGCTCTCTTCCTGTTCAGATGGTAGCTTGTTTTGGGGACCTTTCAGCGGAGTGTCTGTCCTTAGTGCCTCATGGGCTGCCATGCACTGGGTTTTAACTGCAAACTGTTTTAGAATAATCTGGTCTTAATGTCTGGGAGTTCTAATATGTGCATCCCAATGAGGTCCTTAGACCTCAGGGCCAGATCTCACACTGACTCTCTTTGACCGTGCTGCATTCCACAGGCAATGTGGAATGTTGCTTACCTCAAGGAACATAAACCTTACATTGTGGAATAGAGGTATTTGCAAATATCTTCTCCTCTCCCATTGCCAGGGTGGCTCAGTGTCTGCTAAAATTGAATCCATATGGGTACCCCGAGCAGAAGGGGAGGGCGGAATGGGTCGGAAAGTACATTGCAGTATTTGTTTGTGATGACATTCATTTAACCAGAGCTAACCTCGGAGTTATAAACCAGGGCATTATTTCCTAAGCAGTATCATGTATTCATTTGTGGCACTATAGAAAATTTAATTTATACGTGTATTTATGCATAGACATATGAAAGAGATCACAGCTCTGGATTCAATGTGATAAAAAGCAGATTCATTCTAGAGTCCCATATACAGTGGATTGTGAAGGACAATCCTTTTTATTATATAACATTTACTTTCCTCTAGGACATCTGTTAGTTCAGCTGCTTTCAATGGTGCATCAGCAACATACAGAGGGGATATGCATTAGAAATGAGGGTGAGACTGTAATTTGATAAAACATATCAATTCACTTTGCTGGTTTTTTCCATACAAAATACAGACAGCAAAGCAGGACAAGTCTTCTTGCCTGGCAGGGACATGAAAATGATGGACTGGGAAAGTATCTTCGGGATGAGTGCTCGTAAAGGCTGAGAAATGATGCCTTGGAGCTCACGAGAAATAGTATTTGCTCAAACCCTTTCAGGACAAACTATGACCACTTAATTTACTTTAAGTCTGGTGTTTATGTCATAGACTCAGTATTTAAGTCCAATGAGGCCAACCTCTTCTTCATATAGAACTGCCCGTGAGTTGATGCACATCATTTCTTGGTAAAGACTTCCTACTCAATGTGTGGTCACAGGACCAGCAGTATCGGCACCACAGTTGTTAGATGTTAGCAGTGCAGAATCTCAGGCCTCACTTGTCCATGTGATGTACTTGTGTAAATTTTGCACGCCTTTGCTTCACTGTTCTTCCACGTCATCCACATCAGCCCATGGTACCATGTCTCACTCTCTTCCTTTGATCAGGAGGAGTCTGGATTTTGGATCGGTTCAGAACTGTGCTCAGCTTGGCTCTGCCCATCTTTTCATTGCTCTGCCTTGCTTTTCTCTTCTATAAAGTGGAGATACCACCAACAACCTCGCAGGGCTTTTAAGAGAATATTTATAAAACACTTGGCACAGAGCGAGGCAGATAGAAGATAGTGGTTATTACTGTAATGACAGTGATGTTTATGTCCCATCTCCCTGGTGGTTGTATGTTCCTTTGAAAGAGCCTCCCTGTCCAGTTCATCTTTCTATTCCTCCAGGCCCGCTTCTCTGTTCCTGGAACATGTTTGATGGCTGAAGGGATAGTTGTGCAGCACTAGCATCTGTACCTTAAGATCCTTGATCTCTGAAAAATTCAGTTTGAGTCAGAGGCAGCAGTCCTAATAACTTTGGCTCGCAAGGGAAGCATTCTAGAAGCTGTCAGGAAACAATTTCTTCACTGTCAGGTTCAGGCATGTCCATAGCTGCCCTCTGGTTACATACCACATTGCACGCAGGTGCGTGGAACAAAAAAGGGTAGTTGCTGAAAATATACCAGCTCAAGGTTTCCATTATCGTGTCACTCTGGAATGAGACGGAAAGTGAAGAGCTCAAATAACAGGCTTCGATCATCCATCAACTTGGGGAGTTGTCATCTTGGATTGGGATTGTGGTTCTAAGATAGAGAAGAGCTAAAACAGCAGAACCTAAGATGGTGGGCTGGTGCTCTCCATAGAAACAGCTGGCCAGGCAGGTGCCCAGCATTGAATTAGCATTGACTTTGAGATACCCAGCATGTGGCTTTCCACGACATTAGGGGGATAGCAAGGCCAAGTAGTTAACAGGGTGGGCTCTGAGGTCCAATGACTTGGGTTGGAATCTTGGCCCTGCCTCCTATCAGTGAAATCACAGGGAAATTACTTAACTTCACCAACCCACACCACTCACAAGACATTAGAACACTGGAGATGGATTTATGCCCTGCCTGGTGGAGTTCAATAGAATTTTTAAAAACCCTTTTAATGTATTTTTAATTTGGAATGGGTTTAAAATTCGAGAAAAGTTATAAAAATGATACACATAATACAGTTTTCATCTACCCCTCCCAGTACCTCCTTGCTTTTTTTTTTTTTGGAGACAGGGTGTCACTCTGTTTCCTAGGCTGGAGTGCAGTGATGCCATCATGGCTCACTACAGCCTCAAATTCCCGGGCTCTAGTGATCCTCACACCTCAGCCTCCTGAATGACTGGGACCACAGGTGTGTACCACCATGCCCAGCTAATTTTTTTTATTTTTAGTAGAGATGAGGTCTTGCTATGTTGCCTAGGCTGGTTTTGAACTCCTGAGCTCAGGTGATCCTCCCACCTTGGCCTCCCACAGTGCTGGGATTCCAGGCGTTAGCCACCCACTGTTGTTAACATCTTACATTAGTATGGTACATTTA
Source organism: Hylobates moloch (assembly GCF_009828535.3). Taxonomy (NCBI): domain Eukaryota; kingdom Metazoa; phylum Chordata; class Mammalia; order Primates; family Hylobatidae; genus Hylobates; species Hylobates moloch. Next base: position 28,448,325 of record NW_026652287.1, on the reverse strand, counting down.
TCATGACTAATGAACTGATACTGATACATTATTATGAACTGATGACCATATTTTACTCAGATTTTCTTAGTTATTACCTAATGTTCTTTTCTTATTCCAGAATTCCATGCAAGAGATCACATTATGTTTAGTTGTCGTGTCTCCTTAGGCATGTGGCTGTGGCAGTTTCTCAGACATTCCTTATTTCGGTGATCTTACGCATTTTGAGGTATGTTGGTCAGGTGTTTTGCAGGACATTTCTCAATTGGGATTTTTCTCATGTTTTTCTCATGAATTGACTGAGGTTTGGGGATTTCAGGAGAAAGATCAGAGAGGTGAGGATCTGTTCTCATCTCATCCTATCAAGGGTGCATCACCCTCTCAACATGAGTTATCACTGTTGATGTTGACCTTGGTCTCTTGGCTAAGTAGTGTTTGTTGAGTTTTTCCGTGGTAAAATTGCTCTTTCCCACTCTTTCCATACTGCATTCTTTGGGAGAGAGTCATTATACGCAGCCTAAAGTTATGGAGAATGTTAAAGAGAATATATATTTTTTGAACTTTGCCCATCCATACCTTTTTTCAACATTTTCTGTAGCCCACATCCTATTAAAATCCACTTCATTTCTTTCCTCCACCAGGTTGTAATCTCCTTCATGGAAAAAACCAAGGCTGATCTGTGTAAACAATATAGGTTAATTGGCCAAGTTACTTGACATTTCAGATCAGTTGCCTCAATTGCCAGTGCATATTCTAATTCAGCATTATGACATCTGGCAGTGAGAAACAGAAATTTACTATCTTTATTTTGAGAAGTGTTGATTTTTGAGTAATTGAGGCCCAGAAAGTCCAAGCAATAATAACAATGAAAGCTCACACTTACATAGCACTTCTTGTATTTCAGACACGATGTCTGCACTCAATATATGCCAACTCATTGAATCCACACAACAATCCTATAAAGCAGTCACGCTTATTATCCTCATTTTACAGATGAAGACACTGAGGCCAAGAGAGTTGTCATGCCCAGAGAAGTGTTGCCCAAGTTTACACAGCTGGCAAATTGCAGAGCTGGGCAATAGAATTTTGAAAACAAAAAGTTATCTATATATCTGCTAACCATTCTTCCCTCTACCCACAAGTAGCTTGATAACTCCATTCTTCACTTTTTTCCTGTGACAGCACAGAGTCCAGACTTTGGAGCACCACAGCCACAGTGTTTATTCCTGGTTCCAGCACTTGCCTGCTGTGTCACCTTGGGCAGGTTACTTCACTTCTGTGTCTCTGCATCTGAAAAATGGGGACAATAATAATATTGGTACCTCCCTGGAGGCTTTAATAAGATAATGCATCACACCTAGTAGTTAGCATTTATTTTTATTACTTTTTTAGCATTTATTACAAATACAACTGCTGTATTTCCTGCATTAAAAGTAGGGGGACATGAATGAAAAACTGCAAGTGTTTGTATGGGGATACGATGAAATATTTAAAATAGGGAGTGTTTCCTAAAAGTGGGATGGCTGAACAGTGGGATTATAAAATGCTTGTAAGAAAGATGGAAGAGCTAAATTGTAGAAGGGACTGAGAAAGCCAGGACACGTTAGGACCCTTGGCACTGAGGAGGGATGCAGCTCACACCCCCAAAATTGTCAACCATAATGGCATAATTCATAGTAAAGCATAGACTGAAAGACTTTGGTTATCTTTTCAGACTTTTAGTAGTTATCTAAATACAGTCGTCCCTTGGTATCCTTGGGGGATTGGTTCCAGGACCTCCTATGGATACTAAAATCTACAATGCTCAAGTCCCTTATATAAAATAATGTAGTAGTATTTGTTTTTTCTTTTCTTTAGAGATAGAGTCTCACTGTGTTGCCCAGGCTGGTCTCGAACTCGTGAGCTCAAGCAGTCCTCCCACCTCAGCCTCCCAGAGTGCTGTGATTTCAAGTGTGAGCCACCACACGTGGCCCTAAAAAGTTGTGTTAGTATTTATTTGCATATAACCTATGTGCCTCCTCCCATATACTTTAATCTCTAGATTACTTAAAATACTTAATACTTCATTTGTGTGATTCAGTGTAGTACTGAGTTCAAGTTTTGCTTCTTGGAATTTTTTTATTGAATTTTTTTTGAATATTTTCCATCTGAGGTTGGTTGAACCCATGAATGTGGAACCCATGAATGTGGAACGCATGAATATGGAGGCTGATTGTACAGGACAAAAAGCCATAAATAAAATGAATGAATAAAGCCTACTTTAAAATTGATGTATATTTAAAATTTTTTAAATTGTAATTTGGGAGCCATAAAAAAGAATATAGGTAGTGTCTCAGATTTAGGAAAAGTCATTATTTTTAGCTAAGAACCATCAGTTCTAGATTTGTTAATCTTATCTTCACTTTCATCAATAGCTCTGGCAGGCCACTTTTTGGGGAGAGCCATATTTTTTGTAAAGAAAGAATGAAAGTCAGAGAGAGTGTGTATGGGTGCAAGAGACAGGAACCTCGAACCACTGGGCCACGAGGGCAGATCCCCAGTGACCTGAGGCCCCTCTCCTGTACTCCTCCACCCTAACCTGGGTGATCTTGTCTTAGATTCGTGCCTCAGCAGAATCAGAACGATTGATTACATGTCAAGGACCACCAGGGAAACTTGCAGATGCGTGAAACCGCAGGGTTCAGTCTAGGAAAGCCAGGGCTCCATCCTCTCTAATTACAAAATTACTGAGGGCTGGAGGCAAAGGCTCCAGATGGCCCAAGGTGAGCCAGGGAGCATTTTGATGCCCTAAAACAGCTCGTGTTTATTACGTAGTCTTACCTGATCGTGTGTGGATTGAAGTGAAGGGGTGAGGTGGAAATGGGGCTTCCCCTCTAAGATTTTGCTTCTTGAGTTAAGGTTGGGGTCAGGTCAGAAAATGCTTTTTCATCGCTAGTGTTTTGATAGCAAAAGCAAAGATCCAGTGGCAGAACTTTTCAAATGACTATTAGAAGATGACCCGGCGTCCCTGAAGTATCCAACACACCAGCTTGTAAGAATAAGGGTCAGAACATGATGCGTATGTTTGTATTCCGCAGAATCACTCTCTCTCTGTCTCTGTCTCTCACACACACACACACACACACACACACACACACACACACACACACATTTTAAAAGCTTTCATGTGCCCTGATCACGCTGTCCTTCTTTTGTGATTAATTGAGAGTCTTTGGCTTTGCTCTGGAGATGCAAAAATCCTTGAGGTGACCTCCACAGAGTGATGTAAACCTACAAAGTGATTCGTCACGTGTCAGTGAAGTTGACATCTTAAATGACAGTCTGGCTTGACATCCCTTTTGGGGGTATTTCTTCTCAAAGCCTGCAAGACCCTTTTCATGAAACGTGGTCTGTCTTCGGTTTGTATAGTCATGTCGGTGCAGCTTTTTCTTTTCACTATAACAAAATAACGATGGTGTTTTCTTTTTAATTCCTTTAGCTTCCTTGCCTGAGTATTTAGGAAGCAGTACTGTAACGTTTTTTAAATGTCTGTGGTGGGCTAGTGGATATTCTGAAATAGAGTTTTGGCATCACCTCTTTCTTTCAAATCCCCCTATTGGGGATAGGATATTTACTTTGAATGAATTTGTCTGAATTTTAGAAGCTCTCTTGCTTTGCTCCATCTCATGGGGAAACTGGGAAAACAAATGAGAAAAGGGCAGTGCAAATTACTTCAGGTCAGCTAATCTGGAGGAGAAAGAAGTGTCTTAGGAGTAAAGATCGTTATTAGTTAGGCGTGGAGGCAGGTGCCTGTAATCCCAGCTACTCAGGAGGCTGAGGCAGGGAAAATTGCTTGAACCCAGGAGGCGGAGGTTGCAGTGAGCTGAGATTGCGCCACTGCACTCCAGCCTGAGAGACAGAGTGAGACTCCGTCTCAAAAAGACTGTCAGCTACCAGTTGCTATACCAGAAGTAATAACTGAATGATAATACCCCTGCATTTTACTTTCTAGCAAGTTTCATGTCCACTATTTCATTTTCAACATCTTGGATGTGTAAGACCAAGTTATGATAAGCAACTAACTTCGTCTTTCCTCAATTGAGAAGAGTGAGCATGCTTTTAAATGGTAATGCTGAACATCGTGGAGGATAGGCTAACATTTTAGAAATAATCCAATATAGCCACTGTGGGAAATGGTCTGGCAGTTCCCCCAAAAATTAAACGTAGAATTATCATTTGGTCCAGAATTTTACTTCTTGAATATATACCCAAAAGAACTGAAAGCAGGGACTTGAACGGATATTTGTACACCTATGTTCATAGCGGCATTATTCACAGTAGCCAAAAGGTGAAAACAACTCAAGTGTCCATCGAAGGATGAATAGATAAACCAAACGTAATATAAACATACAATGGACAGCTATTCATTCAGGCTTAAAATGAAAGAAAATTTTGACACATGCTACAACATGGGTGAACCCTGAAGACATGATACTAAGTGAAATCAGCCAGACACAGAAGGACAAATACTGTGTGACCCAATTTCATAACAATGTAAAAAGCATAGGGTATTTTGGGAGAGACACACATGAAACTGGTATCAGTGATTATGCAAAACAGTCTAGGACCTGGAGCCCCAGTGTCCAGCACATAGTGTGTGTTTTAGAAATACTAATGAGTAGACAGTGGTTGCCTGGATAGAGTGAGGATAGTGGGGAAGACCTATTTTTCACTGTATAAACCTTTTAGTGCCTTTTGGTTTTCATACCGTGTGGCTTCGTTACCTCTTCAAAACATTAACCCTTTAGATCCAGTGGCAGGGAAGGTGGTAAAGGGAGATGTAAGTTCCCATTTAGGACATTTTAGGACCCCCAAGAGTTGTTGCCCTAAAGAGTAGTTGATGATTAAATTAAATCTCTGAACCATCCTCATGCCGAAGGGGTGTTGACAGGGGACAGTGACAACCAGTGTGTTAGTCCATTTGTGTTGCTATAAAGGGATACCTGAGGCTGGGCAATTTATAGAGGAAAGAAGTTTGATTGGCTCACAGTTCTGCAGGCTGTACAAGCATGGCACCAGCATCTGCTGAGCTTCAGGTGAGGCCTCAGGAAGCTTCCGGTCATGGCAGAAGGTGAAGGGGAGCCGGGGTGTCACATGGTGAGAGAGTGAGCAAGAGAGAGGGGGAGGAGGTGCCAGGGTCTTTTAAACAACCAGATCCCGTGTAAACTCACAGTGTGAGAACTCACTCATTACCAAGAGGACAGCACCAAGCCATTCTTGAAGGATCAGCCTCCATGACGCAAACACCTCCCCCTAGGCCCACGCCCAACATTAGAGGTCACATTTCAACACGAGATTTGGAGGGGACAAACCATCCAAACTGTGTCATGCAGTATTTTTCCAGGCTTAGTTTTTACATTAGCAGGACAGGCATTTTTGGCAACATGTTATATTTTGTGTTTCCATTTCCTCCTGAAAGGGGAGGAGACTGGTGGTCTCTTCTAGCTTTTTATGCTTTTAAACTGCTTTGCAGAGAAATAGGGTGCTTTCCCCCAACCCCCTCCCATCCTTCTCGTCCCTGGACTTGGCTCAGAGTCTTACAGGAGTTCAGGAGTGTAAGTTGAGGGAAATTAACGCATTTGGTTGGATCCTGCCTGATGTACTTTATCTATCAGTGGCATCATGAGACCTGACGACAGTCACTGAAGTCACTGTATACTTTTTTTCACCTCTTCCTGCCTCTTCCCTTACTCATCTCCCCTGCCCCGGTAACTAACAGATTCCTTCCAGCCAAGGAGCTGATTATTATATTTTTCCCTTCACCTTTTTTGGGCACTGGTAAAGATGTATCTGAAGCAGGGCATGGAGGTATGCACCTATAGTCCCAGCTACTTGGGAGGCCAAGGTGGGAGGATCCTAGGAATTCAAGACTAGCCTGGGCAACATAGCAAGACCCCCATCTATGCAAAAAATTTTAAAAAATTAGCTGAGCCTGGTGGCATACACCTGCAGTCCTGGCTACTCGGGAGGCTGAGGCGGGAGGATGGCTGGAGCCCAGGAGTTTGAGGCTGCAGTGAGCTATGGTTGAATCACTGCACTCCAGCCTGGGCAACAGAGAGAAACCCTGTCTGAAAAAAAAAGAAAAAGAAAGAAAGAAAGAAAGAAAGAAAGAAAGAAAGACAGACAGACAGACCTGAAAAGAACTAATTAACGCTCATACATAGAATTTTTGATGAGAACCTTCTGGCTCTAAAGAAAGTATTGGTCAACTATACTGTCTAGGCTAATTTCTTAGAAAATAATGAGCATAGGTAAGGATAACTGAGAAAATGTAAACTATGGAGACTGTATCCCATATCAAATTTAAAAAATTGGTGGACTGATAGGGAGAGAAGAGGGTAAGGGAGAAAGTGTATTTTGCCATTGTAAAAATCAGAAATTTGGGCCGGGCATGGTGGCTTACACCTGTAATCCCAGCACTTTGGCAGGTGGATCACCTGAGGCCAGCAGTTCGAGACCAGCCTGGCCAACATGGCGAAACTGTGTCTCCACTAAAAATACAACAATTAGCTGGGCGTCGTGGCAGGCACCTGTCATTCCAGCTACTCAGGAGGCTGATGCAGGAGAATCACTTGAACCCAGGAGGCAGAGGTTGCAGTGAGCTGAGATCATGCCACTGCACTCCAGCCTGGGTGACAGAGGGCAACTTGGTCTGAAAAAAAAAGAAAGAAATCAGAAATTTGAGCAGTCAATGATGTGCCTGGGGGTCGCAGTCCTCCCCCGGAGATAATGGATTTGGTGCTTTCTTTTTGATTTCTCAAAATAATAATAAAGTCATTTTCGCTTCCCTCTGAATTACTGCAGTAAATTTATATGGGGTGGATGCTGGCCTTGCCACAGCAATTATGTGGTTTCGAAGTATGCCGTTGTTTTGCCCTGCAGCTGAAAAATGGGTGGGTTTATTAGATCCACAGGGCAGCGTCCTTGTTCTGAGAAGAGGGAGGCATGCAGGAATGGCCAGCATTCCTTTTTGTTGGGCTTGTCCCTGTGGGTGGCAAGAATCCCCCAGAGCCAAGTACAAATCCTGTCTGAGCATCCCTATTATTACCCTGCAGAGTAAAAGGGAGACAAAGACCCAAGGTGAGTTTCGTTACAAATTGAAAAACAAAAAACTCAATCCGTTCATTGCCTTCTTAAATTCTCTGTCATGTTCCTCCATGCTCAGAGGTTTAAGGACCATCAGGGAATGGCCCCTTTGAGGGTGGGGAGGGCAGGGCCCAGCCCCATGAGCTGCCTCAGGGCTTCTGCAGAGCTGGCCACATATTGGGCTTTATTGATGTCAAGTGTTGTGACCCATGGACTTGATCGATCATTTCGGCCTTCCCTTGTGGAGCCTGTCCAGGAGAATGGATGTGGACTGTGTTCTGATGGAGGAAAATAAATTGTTCTCGGTCAGGTTTTTGAAAATAACAGTCCTTGTCTCTCAGGTGGGCACATGCTTGGCTGATTGATGGAATATCTAGAAGCCGTGGCTTAAATATAGAACAAATGATACTGAGCTACTTAATCTTACTCACTATCACTACACCAGGTTCCATAAAGATGATGCCTTGGTCAGCTCAGTCTGCTGTAACAAACAAAGGCACGTTTCTTATAAACAATAGGAACTTGTTTTTCACAGTCTGGAAGCTGAAAGTCTGGGATCCAGGTGGCAGCATAGTTGGGTGTTAGTGAGGCTCTCTTCTGGGTTTGCAGATGGCCAACTTCTCATTATAGCCTCACACGGGAGAAGGATGGCTGGAGAGCTCTCTAGGGTCTCTCTCTCTCTCTTGCTCTCCCTCTGTCTCTCTTTTTTTAAAAGGAGTATCTCACTTTGTCACCCAGGCTGGAGTGCAATGGTATGATCTCAGCTCACTGCAGCCTCCACCTCCCGGGCTCAGGTGATCCTCCCATCTCAGTCTCCGTGCCCATCCTCTGGGGTCTCTTTTATAAAGGCATCAATCCCGCTTATGAGGGCTCCACCCTCATGACCTAATTACCTCCCACAGGCTCCACCTTCTAATACCAGCACATTGGGGATTTCGACACACGCTTTCAGTCCATAGCAGATGAGGAGCCAACATTGTTGAATCATAAGTGATCTATTTTTTTTTTTGTTTTATTTCTGATTGATCAAAACTTGCAAAAGATTTAACTTTCCTGGGTTGGGTATAGTGGCTCATACCTATAATACCAGCACTTTGGGAGGCTTAGGTAGGAGGATCACCTGAGGTCAGGAGTTTGAGACCAGCCTGGTCAACATAACAAGACCCCATCTCTACAAAAAAAAAAAAAAAAAAAAAAAAATTAGCCAAACATGGTGGTTGCATGCCTGTAGTCCCAGCTACATGGGAGGCTGAGGCAGGAGAATCACTTGAGCCCAGGAGCTCAAGGTTGCAGTGAGCTATGATCTTTCCATTGCATCCCAGCTTGGGTGACACAGACCCTGTCTCAAAAAAAAAAAAAAATTTAAATTTCCTTTTTAAGTTTTTCTTAGCTAGCATAATAAGGGATAGTCTGAGCAACTCAGACTACCTATTTAGAAAGCTCTGGGTTTTGCTTCAATATGGATGGAAAAGGGGATTGAAAAAGTTAACACAGAAGGGCATGCAGTCTCAGAAAGGGCCATTGCAGCACCTGGCGATCTTTTTTTCCAGGATGGAGAAAAGCTTTCTTGTCAGGCTACTTCCTGATAGGTTCCTGCAGCTGCTTTGATCCAACTTCCTCTTTTCCCCACTGGACAAAACCAAAACAAAGCAAAACAAGTCCAAAAACAAAAGAGAAGTGGGGATAGGACCAGCCACGTGTGTACCCTTGGGCGGTTGGTACATGCTCAGGGCATGAGCCCAAACTTGCTGTGACAAGTACGGTCCCAGGCTGTGCCTTTTAGAACAGTGTCCTCCAAAGTACTAGTGAAGTGGTACCGAGATTTCCAGACTGTCTTTAAGCAGAGCAGGATTTCTGATTCTGACAGAAACCAAGGGGAGAACTCACTTTTTCTATTTAAAAAATTATCAGTAATAAAGCACTCAGGTCTTCGACCACTCTTGTAAATACTGATGTTTTTCTGTAGCTGAGTCTAGGAAGGAATACGAGTTTATAGTGTGGTGCCAGTAAGGTTGGAATTTTCTGTGATAGGGGAGTAATTGAGACAGGTACAAATCGTAAGATCTTCCCGAGGACTGGATACAGGAAAAAGGAATGCAGCCCCAGAAAGGGAGGTGTGCAGTTGCAGGCAGATGGGCCAAGGAGATGGTCTGACTGCCAAGTGGATTGGAGCCCAAGTCTTCAGGTTTTCAAGTGGGTAATTAGAACAGGAAGGAGCCAAACACAGGCCTGCTGGCGCCAGGAGCAGCAAGATTTTCCGTTCAGGTTGTGTCATCTCAGAGCTAAGATGGGTGCATGGGAGTACTTCCCCGGCCAGTTAACAAGTGTGAGCATCCAATACCGTGCCCATGACTGTGTGTGCAGGGAGCAGAGTGTAGGCAGATAAGCAAATGGGGTTTCCATGCCTGAGCAACAAGAAGTCTTAGGCTAAGTGGTGAGTACCTGCAAAAATGAGAGAATAGCACCAGACGGCATAGCTGAGCAATACATTGCATGGTTTTGCTTCCAAGTGCCAGCATCTCCAAGTAGTGTATCTGACACCAGCACACTCTGATGTCAGAATCTTGGGTTTATATTCTGGCTACTCAAACTGTGTGGCCCTGGGCAAATTCTTTAATCTTTTTTTGGGTTTCAATTTCCATAGCTATAAAGTGAGAATAGTTATAGTAGTTATCTCATGAATTTATTATGAGAATTAAATTATTTTCTCTGTGGATAAAAAGAAAAAGGACTTTTGCCCCTGATTCTTGCTTTTGAATACAGTCTTGATACCCAGAAGTGTGGCAGCTCTCTTGTACACATGATGAAGAGTGTGAAGGGGAAAAGTTCATATGCAAACGATGGCGGAGGAGAGGAGTGAAGCTGTTGGGATCCTTGTTGACTGTGGGATGGCCAAAGCTGACCTCCCACCTTCAGACTTTCTGAAATCAACCACTGATGGCTGGGCCTTCTGTTACTTGTAAACAAACGTATCTTAATTGATGCAGGCTTGTTGCCAGACTATAAACTCATTGAGGGCAGAGCCATGTCTTATTCACCTTTGGGCTGTTAAGGACAGCCTAACCTAATGCACGGTGGCACACAGTAGGTGCTTAGTGGTTTATGATAGGAAGATGCGTGGTTAGAAAGAGGGGAAGGAGGCAAGGAGGCAGGTAGAAGTGATGTGCTGGTAAACATTTAACAATTAGATCTCTGGGGAAAAATTCTGATTTGTGGCATTTGCTGATTTCCATGGTGTAAATATTCCTATCATGGCTGATTTCACGCTACCAGTGTGATGTCAGTGAGCTCAGTGTTGGAAAGAGATGGTCACAGTCAGTTCTTGTGAGTTGGTACAATCCAGCTGTAGCTCACCACTAGAAGGACAGGGAAAAAGAAAGGGAGAGAGAAAAGGGAAGAAAATGTATTATTAAAATTAATAGTAATCATGGTAACGACACTAACAATGTTTAAACTTTATTGAGAGCTTACTCTGTTCCAGGTTCCTCAGGTCCCTGCTAGTGATCTTCCCTTAGCATCTCATTGACCATAGCTGGATTGCATGGCCTTTCCTAGTTGCAGGAGAGGCAAGAAAAGTTTGGCAAAGGAAAGTGGAAGTGTTACGTCTTGCTTGGGCCATTCGGGTGTCATTCCTTAGGGCAGGGCCCCTCGCCTCGCTGAACGCAGGCAGGCAACTGTCAGCCGAGGAGGAGGACTGTGGGATAAGCAACCAAGACTATCTGAAAAGACAAGACCTTTCAAGTAGAATGGATTTTTTTCCAGACACGAAGTTGCCTTTTCAGCAAAGTGAACTAGCCTCCTCATCATCAAAATTCTAAAATTTCTCACTGCCTTCTTTCATTTCTGTGGATACCACTCCAGACATCATAAATTGACCTGGTCCTTCATATAGACTGGTTGGTTTTCTAAACCAAACAGATCCCAACCACAGTGGTAAATGAGATGCGGAGATGGGAAATCTATGCAGCTTGTCAAAATATGATTGTGATAAAGCGTCCCGAAGTGAAAACTGGAGGCTCCTGTGTGCAGATTCACCGTGTTTAGTCGGGCTGTGCAGTCCTGCATGGGCTGGAGTGGGGACGGCTGTGGCAGGAGTGAGGTGGACAGAGTGAGGTGGTGGGCATGTCAACTGCAAAGTTCCTTCATTATGGATCGGCGTGCTCCTTTACATATCCTGCTGGGCTAGTTGCTCACAGTGGAGAGCCTGGAGTTATTGCAATTCTGTGGCAGGCAAAATATGTAGAATAAAAGAAAATGCCTTAATTGGGACATTATTGGGAGAAAGAGGGCAAGAACTGTTCTAAGGGATGTTTCTGTAGTCCTAGCATCCTCTTCATAATTTTTGCAGATTTTGTATCCTGTTGTCAGTTTCTTTCAAAAACAAACAAACAAAAGAGTTTACAAGTGATTTATGGGTTCCACCTCTTAAGAGTCCTAGTGTGGGAAAACAAAGGAAGGGAAGAAATCGATGTAAGGAGATTAACAATTCTGGTAGGAGGCACCATGTGATGGACAGGCCTAAACTTTTGATTGAAGCTGGTTGGAAGGCCAAGGCGGGAAGATTGCTTGAGCCCAGGAGTTTGAGACTGTTCGGAGGAACGTAGAGAGACCCCCATTGCTACAAAAAATAACAAAAATTAGTCAGGTGTGGTGGTGTGTGCCTGTAGTTCCAGCTACTCGGGAGGCTGAGGTGGGAGAATCTCTTGAGCCTGGGAGGCGGAGGCTGCAGTGAGCTGTGATCTCACTATTGCATTCCAGCCTGGGCGACAGAGCGAGACCTCATCTCCAAAAAAAAAGATGACTAATTTGGAAGACATGGACCCTGTTTTGAAATGATGACTCGCTTCAGCTAGAGGAGAAGCCTGGTGGCACCCAGGTGAAAAGAGGCCACTCATTATTTCTCAGCTGGCTGTAAATTGCACTAGGAGTCAGAATCGATACCTACCTGACCTCTTTGGGCTGTTGGTAAAACTAGAGGCACCCCTTGTGGCTGTGCCAAGTTGATGTCCAGAAGAACATTGGTTGGAGGCAACAGTTCTTTTTAGGCTTTCCAGTCTAGAGCTTACGACCCCCAGTGCAGGAGTAGCTTGGTTCTTTGTTGTTTGATAGTGTTTCCTGGGTCAGCTGGCATTTCCCCCATGTGCTCTGACCTCCTGTGTTATAAAGGCAAAACTACTTTAGGTCAGAGATCAGCATCTGGGTATTCAGTCATCAGCCAAATATTTTGATCTTTCTCTGAGCAGAATGGAAAATGTCCTACTTTGAAAACCTTGCCTTGTTCCTTGAAGGCAGGGGTTGGCAAACTTTGTTTTTAAAGAGCCAAGCAGTAAACTTTGGGTTTTGCAGAACATAGAGTCTCTGTCACAACTTTTCAACTGTGCAGTTGTAGAGTGAAAGCATCTATAGGCAATAAGTAAACAAATGAGTGTGGCTGTCACCCAATAACACTGTTTACAAAAACAAGCAGTGGGAAGGATTTGGCCCACATGCCATTGTTTGCCAACCATGACTCTAAGGGGTCTTGGAATGGAAACCTCTCTCTTGCCCATAGGGATCCTAATGCATTTTAAAAGTCAGTGTGCTGTTTGGCTAAGAGACGCTTCCTCACCTGAAATCACAGTGAAGAGCAAAAAGGGACAGCGAACTCCTTCTTATTCCATTGGTGCTCAAGGGGTAAAAGAGGAAGAAGATGTCGTTGGGCCACTTTATGTAAGTATATATACTTGGATGGTGCAGGCTTTGAACTTCTCACTCGGTGATGTCCATGTCTTTTGTGTTAGCCGACTGGCTAAAGTTTAACTTTTCCCTAGGACTTCACTAAATCCTCATGTCTATAATTTTTTTTTCCTCTTTCTAATAGCCTGGATAAAGAGGAAAATAAGGTGAGTGCTGATGGTCCTTACTTGAGACACACTACAGCTTATTTCTTAGCACTTTTCAGGCTTTGGCCTATTTCAAAGGTGACCTACTCTGTAATCTTGAAGTGTGGGTTGGGATTCACTTGCATATCTTCCCAAACTGGGGATGGCTCTATTAAGAAAGGAAAGCAGTTTCCAATTTTACAAATGTGACGACTTCCCCAGCAGACTTTCGACAGGAAAAATTAATAGGCAACTGCATGTTGCCTCAATCTATTTTCACATTAAGACCCAGAAGGAGGTGTGGGGTCAAGCTGACACCTCTTAGATCGGCACGCCAGGGTGAGGGCCTCCAAACGCTGACAGCATCATTCCACCAGGTAGTGTGCAGGGAAGTTGGCTGGTTTTCAACGTAGGTCCCGTGACTGCTTGCTTTTGTAAGCATGTGTTGGCTATAGATGGTTAGAAAGGTCAGCTTCAAGCGACAAAAGCACTGGCTCAAGTTGCTAGAATCACCCAGTTTCAATCCCTTTGAGGTCTTGCAAGAAGAAATGAGATAATCACCCTCCTCCTTTCCGACTTGCGCTGCTGCGCCACTGTAACTTAGAAGGGCATCCTCTCTGTGAAAAGACTGGATTTACATATTTTGCTAATTACAGCTGTCAGATTCCTCGAAGTGATTTAAGGGTGGGGAGGCCTAACAAGTGTGAAGAGTATTTTTAGCCACGTTGTGTGGGTTTGATAGCCATTTGGGGACTAGTAATTGAATCTAAAGCTTCATGTGAGGCCGTACGGAAGTGGTGCGAGGTGGAAGGAGACCGAGGTTGGGCGACGTAGGTGTGGGGCAGCTGTGGGGTGATTTGATCCCGGTGCGGGCTGGTGGTCTCTTTGCCTGCTGTGACAGCTGTCAGTCAGCCTGCTTTATGGGGTGTGAAATTGACACCTTTTCTGCTGTCTGGGTGCTAGAAGGGGTGCGGTTGGAACTGGAAACTTGATCTGCAGAGCATTCATTTGTTTATTCATTCAACAAGCATTTTTTGAGTAAATTAGAGTTTCTCAAACTTTCTTGTACATACGGGATCACCAGGCTGTCTTGTTAACATGTGGATCCTGTCAGTAGATCTGGGATGGGCTGAGAGTCTGCCTTTCTAACAGGCTTCTGGGTGATGTTGGTGCTGCTGGTCCAGGGACCATACCTCTACTCCGAAGGCCTAACACTGTATGCCACTTTCGTGTGACAAGATGAAACACTTGAGCTTGTTTCTACCTCAGGACCTTCCTTTCCCATTTGCCCAGATGTTCTTCCTCTGGATCTTTTTTGTTTTTTGTATTTTTTGTTTTTTGTTTTTCTTTGAGACAGGTCTTACTCTGTCACCCAGGCTGCAGTGCAGTGGCATGATCATAGCTCACTGTAGCCTTGACCTCCTGGGCTCAAGCCATCCTCCCACCTCAGCCTCCTGAGTAGCTGGGACTACAGGCGCACACCACCACACCTGGCTAATTTTTCATTTTTTTGTAGAGACGAGGTCTCACTATATTGCCCAGGCTGGTCTCAAACTCCTGGGCTCAAGTGATCCTCCTACCTTGGCCTACCACAGCGCTGGGATTACAGGTGTGAGCCACCATGCCCAGCCTTCCTCCAGATCTTTACTCGGCTGTCTTCCTTTCATTCCCATCTCAGCAAAAACATCGCCACCTAGAGAAACTTTGTTTTCTCCCATGGCCCAAATCTAAAGTAGCTCCCACTGCCTGTTTTAGCTCTTAGAAGACAGCCTCTGAGATATCTTGTTTTGTATTTCTCTCTGCCTCTATGAGAAGAGGAGTTCTGCGGGAACAAAGCCTTTGCACTTGTCTGTCTCCGTCCAGTGCTGTTTCTTCCTCCCACCCTTGGCCGAGCCTAGCAGGATGCCTAGCACATAGTAGGTACTCAAATTGTGTTGAGAAGAAGGTCACAATTCCTATCTCCAAGGGTCCCACTGACTAGAATGAGAGATGGAAAAGTCAGTTACTAGTTATAACTGTGGTGTTGAAAAGCAGTGTGAGAAGGAGTAGACCCCAGGCCGTCTGGGTTCTAATCCATATGACTCTAAAATCGCTTGTGCCTCAGTTTTCTCATTAAAATGAGGTGAAGTAACAGTACCTTTCTTGTACATCTGTTGTGAGGATTAAATGATCTAATAAATGTAAAGCCTGAGCAAAGTACTTGGTATAGAGTGGCCCATCGGGAGATGTTAGTTGTGATGAAGAGGTTGATGAAGATGATGAAATGGTGGTGGTGGGGATGCTCATGGTGGTAGTTGCGGAGGGAGAGCCTAATTTTTCAGGGAGGGCTTCACACAGGAAGTGCACTTTGACCTGAATTTCCAAAGGCAAGTAGGGCAAGCCTTAGGGCAGTGTCTTAGTTACTATTGCTGTTTTATTAGTCTGATCTTACACTGCTATAAAGAACTACCTGAGACTGGGTAATTTATGAATAAAAGAGGTTTAATTGACCTACAGTTCCACAAGCTGTACAGGAAGCATGGCTGGGAGGCCTCAGGGAACTTACAATCATGGCAGAAGGCAAAGGGGAAGCAAGCACATCTTCACATGGTGAAGCAAGAGAGAGAGAGAGAGAGTGAGAACTAGGGGGGAAGTGCCACACCCTTAAACCATCAGATCTTGAGAGAACTCACTATCATGAGAACAGCTTGGGGGGAAATCTGCCCCCATGATCCAATGACCTTCCAATGTTAGGTTCCTCCCCCAACATTGAGAATTACAATTCAACATGAGATTTGGATGGGGACACAGAGCCAAACCATATCAGCTGCATAACAAATTGTCACAAATCTAGCAGCTTAAAACAGCACACATTTATTATATCACAGTTTTTGTGGGTCAGGAACACGAGCACAGCTTAGATGGGCCCTTTGCCTTAGGGTCTCTCTCTGGCCTCAGTGAAGGTATCAGCCAGGCTTGGGGTCTCATCAGAAGGCTTGACTGGGGAAGGATCCACTTCCAAGCTCACATGATTGCTGGCAGGATTTGATTCTTGCCATGTTGGTGTCTCTGCTCAGCTCACAACAAGGCAGCTTACTTCATCAAAGCCATCGAGAGAGTGATGGCATAAGGGATATTATAATCTTATATAACATAATCATGGAACCAATATGTCCTCACCTTTGCTGTATTCCATTATTTAGAAGCAAGTTAGGCTAGCTTATGCTCAAGAGGGAAGGAGCATTATACAGGCTGTGAATACCAGGATTTGGGGGTCACTGGGGGTTGTCTTAGAATCTTTCCACCATAGATAACAAGAGGGGACCAAGGGTTTGACAGGAGGGGCAATCCAGGCAGAGGGAACAGCATGTGCAAGGGCCAAGAGACAGGGGGCACCATGTCCTAGTGAGGAAATGCCCATCTTGATGGGCCTGGCTGACCAGTGATTGGCAAAGTGTTTGAAATGCGGGTAAGACCGGGAGCAAGGATGCAGGGGCTCTGGTGCTCTAAGGGTCCCCTGCTCCTGGTGATGATTCAGGGTATGCTCCTTGCTCTGGGCTTCCATTTCCCCAGCTACATAAAGCAAGAGGCATGTCCTGGATCAGGCATTTTCACCCTGGGTACCAGGGAACCTGAGGCCCCACAGAGAAATCTCAGGGGCTGCTGGGGAGGATGGAGGAGGAGTGAGCATCCCCTGCCTCTTTGCCAGAGCAGCTCTGCTTCGATCTATGCAATACTGAGATTTCTGTATATGATTTTCTTTCTTTCAACAGAGGCTTCCATGACTTAAAAACAGGTGAAAATGCCAGCACAGAGCTGCCCTCTTATGCTGACTGCATGTGGTTCTGTTATGGTTCCTATGGGCTTGAGCCAGGACCAAAACCTAAAACCCTGAGCCAGCCAACCAGTGATATTGCTTTCCCCATCCAGAATCAGGAAAAAGGAGGACTTGAGGCTGTACCGGGGTTGGTGGGGAAGTATGTTACTGAGTTACTGAAAATCCAGTTGCTGAGCTTGTGATCTCAACTATTTCATTCATTCACTCACTCAGTTGTTCATTTGTTTTTTTACTCACTCAATGCTGTGTTGGCAAATGGCAGTCAGTGTTAACGCGGGGGCTTTATCAAGTCCACCTCCAAAATGTTTTGTCAGTGCCAAGCTTGTGAAATAAGAAACTCTGATTCCAGCCACATCAGGGAGGTAGGTAGCAGTCAAGGTTGTGCACACCTTGTGGCTTGCTCTCTGGAGGAAGGGCACCATGTCAGGGGCCTTGTCTCTATTCTTTGGCGGAACCCATGGAAAAGAGTATCTGTAGGAATAGTGGGCAGAATGGGGAGTGGAGATGAGTAGGGTAAGGAAGAGTTGACCCATAGAAGGGGGAAATATATTTTTGTAATAGGATTTTTACTTTTTAGATTTGTGGGTTACATTTCTGTAATCTGGAGTGACCTGAGAAGATATTTCATTCATCTTCTAGACAGGAGGCACACACCTTTCCTTTTGCCTCTTTCCCCGTCATTTTCTGTCTTCTCTGCATATTTTTAACTTTATAAAAGACAGTGGTCTGTGTAGGACTCAGAGAAACAGCTGGTTCTCTCTGGTTTGGGGACTAATTGCCACTCCCCAGCTGTGGGATCTTGGACAAGTGGCCCAATCACCCTGAACTCAGGGGTCCAGGATGGGAGTTGGGCCCCACAATTTCTAAGCCCCTCATGCCATGCCTGGGAGGCTAGGTTCTGCCTGACTGCTGTGTCCGGAAGCATTAAAATTCATTGTCTTCCCTGGAGCCAACTCTAGGCTCCATTAAACAGCTGGTCCCTGAGGCAGGTGGAGCTGGCAAGGGGCCTGTTCTTAAAAGCAACAGGTTGTGTGTTGGCAGCCGCACAAAGGCAGCCTTTCGGGGCGGGAAGTGGGGGCGGGGGGGGCAGCCCCTGCTGCTCTCCAGGCAGGGAGTCCAGGTGGATGAGAAAGGAAGGTGTCTGTCCTCCGGGAAGGAAGGGAGAGGGATTACCGTCAGGTGGTGGGAGGGGCAGCTCTCCTGAATCAGACCCTGAAACACTTGACCGAGGCAGCTCCACTCTTTGGGGTCTCAGCCGTACAGGTGTGGAGCACATGCAGGGATGAGCTTTGGAGGGACCAGAAAGACCCCCCTCCCCTGGAAAGATGAGGCACAGGAATAGCAGCAGCTGATGCTTGTTTATTTTTTATTCTGTATAAGTTAGTTACATATATCATCTCTAACATCTAAGATGGTGTGGGGCCCCGTGGGGCCTCATTTTATAGAGGAGAAACTGAGGCTCTGAGACCTCAGGAGACTTATTCTAGGTGGTTCAGCTGGCTCCAAAGCCCCCGTTTTCCCAGCTAAGAGATTATATGAGGGGTACAGGAAGAGGATCCCTATGATCCTGGAGTTTGGCAGGGTGGGTGTATTAGGTTCCCAGGGCTGCCATACAAATTCTCATTATCATAAAGTGGGTTGCTTGAAACAGACATTTATCCTCTCATGGTTCTGGAGGCTCAAAGTCTGAGATGAAGGCTTGGTTCCTTCTGGAGGCTCTGAAGAAGAATCTTTCCCATGTCTCTCTCTCCTGGCTTCTGTGGTCATTGGCAATCCTTGGTGTTCCCTGGCCCTGTAGACACGTCTCTCCAGTCTCTGCCTCCATCCTCACCTGACATTCTGCCCTGTGTGTTCTGTCTTCACACTGTCTTCCTTCCACGTGTGTCTCTGTATTCAGATTTCCCTCTTCTTGGGCTGGGTGCGGTGGCTCACGCCTGTAATCCCAGCACTTTGGGAGGCCGAGGCGGATGGATCACCTGAGGTCAGGAGTTCGAGACCAGCCTGGCCAACGTGGTGAAACCCTGTCTCTACCAAAAATACAAAAATTGGCTGGGTGTGGTGTCATGCACCTGTAGTCCCAGCTACTCAGGAGGCTGAAGCAGGAGAATCGCTTGGACCCAGGAGGTGGAGGCTACAGTGAGCTAAGATTGCACCATTGCACTCCAGCCTGGGCAACAGAGTGAGACTTTGTTTCAAAAAAAAAAAAAAAAGATTTTCCTCTTCTCGTAAGGACACCAGTCTTTGGATATTGGATTAGGGCTCACACTACTCCAGTATGACCTTATCTTAACTTGATGACATTTGCAGAGACCCTGTTTCCAAATAAGGTCACATTCACAGGTACTGGTTGGTTAGGACCTGGACATTTCTTTTTCGGGGACAAAATTCAACCCACAACAATGGGGATGGCTGTAAGGCGGGAATGTGCAGGAGTGGAGTTGGGCTGCCTCTTTCTGGTTCTCTGGGCTGTGTACCTGGGAACAGGGCTCCGTCACCGCTCATCACCAGCTGGGAACCTGGATGCTGGAGAGGCCAGGTCACGAGGGGCTTATAGGCCTTGGTAAAGGCTTTGGACCTGGTCCTGGACTAGGCAGAGCCATTGAAGGAGCTGAAGTGCAGGTGTGTACGGTCAGAGTGCATGGTGAGCATTGGGAGGGGGATGCACCGGGCAGGGACAGGAGAGGCGGGGCACCGGCCTGGGTCTCAGATAATGACATCCCAGGGGAGAGGAGCAGGGCCTGAAGCCCAGAGGGGAGAGGAGGGCAGCTGGACAGGAATCCAGGTGGTCAGGTGGGCAGGCCTTGCTCTCAAAGGGAGAGAGCGGGAGAGGAGGGAACATTTGTTGAGTGAATTGAAGGAGTCTGTAGCGAAGGAGGGTGGATTGTCCCTAGGAGGAGCAAGAGCATGGTGGGAGGGAAGGAAGTGGGGAGAGAGGCAAGGAAACCAGCTCACTCCATCTCACCGACCGCGGATTCTTCTCCCAGGGAAATGTGGGAACCAAATTAATCCTGAAGCTTCCCCAGGTTTCTGTGATTCTCAACCAGTGTGGGCTGGAGCAATCAGAGAAGCCTTCGTGGGGGTGTAGGTCTGACTTGGGGAAAGGAAGTACAGAGGCAGGAAAGCAGGGGATGCATTTCAGGGGTGGGCACAACCTGTACAGAGGCAGGAAAGCAGGGGATGCATTTCAGGGGTGGGGACAACCTGTACAGAGGCCCAGAGCTGAAGCCGAGTGCAGTTCCACCCAGGGCCAGACAGGACCAGCTCTGCTGTGCAGAGAGGACCTTTTCCAGCCGCAGCAGCAGCTCCTGTCCTCCAGCCATGGAGATGTGCAGTTACTCCCCCTCATCAATATTTCAGCCTTGACTTTCACAAAGCACCCCCTCTGCCTCTTTGCCTCCCCCAGCAGCCTGGGTGAATAAAGGGAAGAGCTGACACCATCCCTGCTGGTGGGCATGCCAGGGCCAGAGCGGGACCTGTCGAAGCCTTCGCACCTGTCTGTGACTTGAGATAGATGAGACTTCTTGAAACCGAGCCCCTAGCCCTCTGCCTGGCTGTCTCCTAGGCCCCTTCTCTGTACCTGTTTTATGATTTGTTTTAAGGAAAAGCTGGGGAGGGAGCTTGAAGTCTCCTTATTCTCTGAATGATGTTCATCTGAATTGTACCAATTCCTGCAAAGTGGAGGCACCCATTTCTGTACCCTCCCGCCCCCTCCCCTCCCAAAGTGTACAGAATTAATTCTGTTGCCTATTGTCATTCTCTGTGTTTAGCAGAAATTCCCCCCCACCCCCCCCAAGACAGGTTCTCACTCTTGTCTCCCAGGCTGCAGTGCAGTGGCGCAATCTTGGGTCACTGCAACCTCCACCTCCTGGGTTCAAGCAATTCTCCTGCCTTAGCCTCCCAAGTAACTGGGACTACAGGTGCGTGCCACCATGCCCAGCTAATTTTTGTATTTTTTGGTAGAGACAGGGTTTCAACATGTTGCCCAGGCTGGTCTTGAACTCCTGACCTCAAGTGATCTGCCCACCTCGGCCTCCCAAAGTGCTGGGATTACAGGATTGAGTCACCGCGCCTGGCCTAGAAATTTTTAATTCTAAGTCCTGGGGCACCAGGAACATCTCTAATAGAGACTTTTCCAAAATGATTTTAGGTTTCTATGTGGGTGACTGCTTCCTAAGCAGGTGAGTCACAAACCCATCTTAACAGCACAGCTGCATTCTCCAATGGAGGTGGGTGGCATCTGCTTCTGGACGGTAGGCTTCTGAGGCAGGAGTGTGTCTCACAAGGTTGTGTTCCTACCGAGAGGGAGGAGCTGTGGTTCCCCAGTATCAATCAGGGGGGTGGGAACAGGGACAGTGTTTTCTCTTCTGTGCTTCCGGAACACCATGGGGACTCTCCTAGCATTTCTGGGCTTGGCTACTTCTCTAGGTATCGCCTCTCTAAGCTATAAACTCAAGGGCAGGGATAGTATTTTGTTTTTGTTTTTCAGTTGCTGTATCCCCAGAGCCTAGCACAGTACTTGGCATGTAGTATATGTTCAACAAATTAATTCATCTACTCACTTGTCAAGTACTTACTGAGCACCTACTATGTGCCAGGCTTCATTCCAGAACTAAGGAGATGGCATTAAAGTAAACAAAGTCCCTCCCTTTATGGAGCCTCCATTCTGGTGGGGAAGACACACTATCAATAAGTGAACACGGCCGGGCACAGTGGCTCATGCCTGTAATCCCAGCACTTTGGGAGGCCGAGGCGGGTGAATCACCTAAGGTCAGGAGTTCGAGACCAGCCTGACCAACGTGTTAAAACCCCCCTCTACTAAAAATACAAAAATTAGCCGGACATGGTAGTGGGAGCCTATAATCCCAGCTACTCTGGAGGCTGAAGTGGGAGAATCACTTGAACCCGGGAGGTGGAGGTTGCAGTGAGCCAAGATCATACCATTGCACTCCAGCCTGGGCAACAACAGTGGAACTCCGTCTCAAAAAAATAAAATAAAATAAAATAAAATAAAATAAACACATGCATGGTAAATATTTGGGGTAATGAAGAATGCCATTTAAGCAGGGCTAGGAAATGGGAGTGATGATGCAGTGGGAAAGCTGTAGGTTGGTGCAAAAGTAATTGTGGTTTTTGCCATTTTAAAAGTAATGGAGAAAACAGTAATTACTTTTGCACCAACCTAATATTTTGGAAGGTACCGTTGAGGAAGTCTTCCCTGAAGGGTGGCTTTTGAGCAGAGACTGAAGGGATGGGAAGGGTGAGCCATGGGAATTTCTAAGGGAAGAGTGTTTGTGGCAGAGGGAATACCAAGGACAAAGGCTCAGAGTTGGGGATGAGCTGGGCATGTTAGAGGAATGATGAGGCTGGATTGGGTGGGAGAGGCAGGCAAGGGTTAGATTATGTAGGGTCTTAACGGTCAAGGTTGGGTGTTTGATTGATTATAATCCAGGTTAGTATCGACCAGATGCACATCAAAGGCCTGCAGGAAACCAAGTTAGTATTGAAAAAAGATAAGGCAGTTGTATGAATATGATTCTGTTCAACCCTGTTTGCAGTTTACCTTCTGCTCATAGATAGAGAGGCATTGCTTTGTAGTTAGTCTAGGAATTCAACATGGCAGAGCAGTGGGAAGGTTTGGTTGAGCCATAGGGGGGTTCATGGTACCTTCTAGGAATTCAGTCTTTGATGGGGTGAATTTGATGTGTGCTATTCAAACTCAAAAACATGGATCAGCACCGGGAAGCATCTTGAGATAGGGATCGGAAGGGACGGTCATGCCTCAGCAGGTGGCATTAGTACTTTTTGGCACTTTATAATTGGGCAGCAGAAAAGGCACAAGACTTGAATTTGAAAGATAAGGTTTCTAGTTCCAGGTCCCCCACTTATGGAGTGATCTTGGATTTGTCATTTAACCTCTACAAGCTTAGTTTCTGCAGGTGATGTCCTTGTTTTGCTTTTCCATAATGAATCTGAAAACCCTTTGCAAACTGTTGCCGCTACGTCCTCCGTTATAAACCCTTCTATTAGACTGTGAGCTCCTTGAGTATGGGGGCTGCATTTCATGCATTCTGTGTCTCTTGGAATTAGCAGAATGCCAAGGTGCTCACTGTATTTGCTGTGAATCGAATTCTGCTGTGACATTGCTGTGGTCAGCCATGTCTTCCGGGGACAGAGTCTGCAACAGAAGTGTCACATAACCTGGGAGAAGAGCGCTCAAATTGGAGCCGAAATTCTAGCTCAGTGATTTAGAGAGGTTTGGCTTGGACTAGTCACTTAACTTCCTCATGGTACTTTTTCCCATCTGCGAGATGAGTAAGATAATTTTACCAAACTCATGTGCTACTTGTGAGGGTCAGATGAAGAAACATGAGTGTATTAGGTTATAGGACTGACTGCTATTCCATGGCAACCAGATAGCAATGGCTTTCAGAAGATGGGAGTTCATCTCTCACTGAACAGTCCAGACATGGCCTGATGTGGTGCCGCCATGGCATCAGAAGCCCAGACCCCTCCCATCTTGTTGTTCTGCCCCCACACTGAGTGTTGACCTTATCCATGTAGCCCAAGATGGCCCTCCACTACATTCTTATCCCTTGCAGGGAAAGGGGGAACAGCGACAAAGGGTGTCTTCATAATCCCATTGGCCAGAACTGGGCCATGTGGTGTACTTCTTGCTGAAAGGGGTTTTCAGCTGGTCTTTATTCTAGGTGCCAGCATGCCTGACTCACTTTCTAACACTATGAAAGAAGGCAAGACCAGGTTTTGGGGAACAAGTGAAGTCTCTGCCACAGCAAAATAAAAGATAATTCTGAATTTTGAAGTGGAAATGATTCAGGGCTCACCCACAGCTTGAATTGGAAATGATTTGATTCTGCTGGAGTCTAATGGAAAACAACGCCCTGTATCTTCTGTATTATTATTGTCATTGAATGCTTGCTCTGTGCCAGCCACTGCGCTAAGGGTTTCATAGGTGCTATTTCTGGTTAATCCTCACAATGATCTTATTGTGTAGGTCCCATTATTAGGTCCATTTTTTTTTTTTTTTTTTTTTTTGAGACAGAGTCTCACTCAGTAGCCAGGCTAGAGTGCAGTGGTGCGGATCTCGGCTCACTGCAACCTCTGCCTCCTGGATTCAAGCGATTCTCCTGCCTCAGCCTCTGGAGTAGCTGGGATTAGGGAGACTGAGGCTTAGAGAAGTCAGAGGAGGGATTGGAACTTGGGAATCCTGGACTCCAGAGCTCATACCCTCAATAGCTCCTACTGCCCAGTCTCCTGGTTCCAATCTGGTGTTTCTGCTCTGGATATATCTTGTCCCTTTTCTGCCCCTACCTTCCTGTATGGGCCTCATTTCCAGAAATGCCACTGACATGGAGGGGGCACTAGTGCTCTGGTTGGTGTTGTTCCTAGCAGCGCGGTCATCCACCCGAAATGGAATTGATTCACAGAAATATGGGCCACCGCGGAGGAGGCTGCTCATGCTGGTAGGAGAGGCCTCAGGTCCCACAGAGGTTAAGTGGGCAGGGTTAGGAAAACCAGCTCTAGGTGGACAGATGTGATTTGGGAATTACCATTTCGAAGGGATTTAGACTTCCTACTGCCTTCGAGGGTCACCTGCAGCTCTGTAAACACAGAGAAGATGAGGCCATCTTCCCCCTGCACCTGAGTTACTCTGGTAGGAAAAAGCGCAGAGCCTGTAATAGTGGTCAGAGCCTTTGCTTGAGCCTTCCAGAACCTTCCCTGGCCCAGAGCAAAACTCAAAAGTCTCCTCAGGCTAAAGTGACTGCACTTTGTCCTGTTGGCAAATTGGTTGGTTTAGTGTGTTCAGAATTCAGCACCCATTTCTCAATGATATCAAAATCATTATCCAATGAAAGGTGATCGTATCCTGGTTTAGTTGCAAGATTTTAGGGCTCAAGGGGGCTTAGGCATTATTAATCCAATCCTTATCTCACAGAGGACCAGAAAGCCTGCCTGCCGGGCCTGCCCAGGGTCCGGTAGCTACGTTGTTAGGGCTGAGTCTTTGGGGGCCCTACCTGAGCATGAGGGACAGGGCTTTGTGAATTCTCATATAGGAAACAGAGGTGGCAATTCATGATGACTGGGCATTTGTCTGCCTCTTGGCACCTTCTCAAAGCACATAATGGGTTAAAGGGGTGTTCTCGATTCTCCACTGTGTTGGCTTACCATTTTGGTGCCTCAGTTTCCCCATCTGTGAAATGGGTATGGTAGTAACAGAACTCACCTCATAGAGAGTTGTTGTGAAGTGGTTTGTTGTTGTTGTTCTTGTTGTTTTTTAGATGTAGTCTTGCTCTGTTGCCAAGGCTGGAGTGCAGTGGCATGATCTTGGCTCACTCAACCTCCATCCCCCCGGGTTCAAGTGATTCTCGTGTCTCAGCCTCCCAAGTAGCTGGGATTACAGGCGCTCACTACCAAGCCTGACTAATTTTTGTATTTTCAGTAGAGACGGTTTTGCCTGTTGGCCAGGCTGGTCTCGAACTCCTGAACTCAAGTGATCCGCCTGCCTCAGCCTCCCTAAGTGCTGGGATTCCAGGTGTGAGCCACTGTGCTCGGCCATTGTTGAGCTGATAGTGTCTGCTGTGCTTAGACCGTGTCCAGCATGAAGGAAACACTCAAAGCAGTCGTTATGATCACTTCCATAGTAGCCTTTTTCACTCTCGCTCAAGGGGCTGTGTGCTCCTAAGAAAGCTTGGGGATCTTTGTCTCATTCATCTTTGTATTTCCTAGGTCACATCATCCATCAGCTTAAAAACTTTTTTGTTTACCTTGACTATCTCCAGTGAGCCATGCATGAATTCTCCAACAGTCATAATAGCCTTTTCATCCATAAATGTAATTTTATCTTGTTTAATAGCCTTGCAGAACATGACCTTTTCCATGATAAATTGGCAGGAAATAAACCCATCCTTCTTCTATGGGGTACACTGGTGAGATGGTGGGGGTTGGTGTTCTTGTTCTGGATCTGGTGGGAGTGGTTGTGGATGTTTGCTCTTGGTGGTTTTCAGCCCACATGTAAGGGGCTTTCTGGGGTTGTATGATTCGGGAGGGGTTTAGATTAGGCTCTGCTTGGCCCTGGAATGGGTCAGGTGGGGAACGTTTCTCAGTTTCTTACAGGTGCTCAGTTGTCATTTGACTCCACAGCCTGCTCTTAGTTACCCTCTGTGTAAGTGGTTCTGGGGTCTGGCACTACTAAGGTGTGGCTGGAATATGTTCCTGGGACAGTTATTTGAGATCTACGTGGAGACACCCAGGAGCATCGAGGATCAGGTAGACTCAGTCTCTGCCCCCAGGAGCTCTAACGAGACCCTGTTTCCCCCTAGTCTTCCTCTTTTCTGCAGCTCCAAGGATGAGCACCCCCCAGAGTGGGCTGAAACCTGAGCTTCCCAGGTGGGTCTCCTCTGTGTGTCTTCATAGTTCAGCAAACACCTGATGTTTCCCTGTGGGGACCAGCCCACTGGGGCATTACAGAAGCCCAGACACACTCCAGAGTCCAAACACTTGGGTGTAGATCCCGCTTTGCCACTTATGGCTCCCAATCCAGGACACTGCAGGAGCCACATGTGGAATAAATCTATGTTGGACAAATGACGATTAGTGTGTTGCCTTGGGCAAGTCATATCATCTCTCATTCCCTCAGCTTCTTATCTCTAAAGTAGAGATCATAGTGTCCACCTCATGGTGCTCTTGAGAGAATTAAATGAGATAGTGCCTCTGAAGCTGGAACCACAGTGCTCAGGGTTTAGCGGGTCTGCAAACAATGTAACTGCTGGTGTTATGATATTATTCCTGTGGCCCCTCACTGCAAGGCTCTTGGAGCCTAGTTCCCTCCCAATATTAAGCCTTGTTAAATCTTGCCTCTTTTTTCCCCAAGTCTGCCTAAGGATAGAATTGTCCAAGATGCAAGTCAGTGATCCTTTGCCAATGTATTTGTATTCGTACATTTTCATACTGCTATCAAGAAATACCTGAGACTGGGTAATTGATAAAGAAAATGAGATTCAATGGACTCACAGTTCCACGTGGCTGGGGAGGTCTCACAATCATAGTGGAAGGTGAAGGAGGAGCAAAGGCACATCTTACATGGCAGCAGGCAAGAGAGTGTGTGCAGGGGAACTGCGCTTTATGAAACCATCAGATGTCTTGAGATTTACTCACTATCATGAGAACAGCACAGGAAAAACCCACCCCCATGATTCAATTACATCCCACCAGGTCCTTCTTGTGACATGTGGGGATTATGGGAGCTACAGTTCAAGATGAGATTTGGGTGGGGACACAGCAAAACCACATCAGTATTATTTTCCCCCCAATAAGATAATTTGCCATTCACACCTAGGGTGACTCCAGTGGTGGGGACTCAAGGGCTCCCTGGTGGCAAATGGTGGTAGGTGGAGAAACCAGCTGTAGATACCTCTGAATTCCTATCCTGGAAGGGACTCTTGGGACCACGTGGGCAGCCTGCATGTTTTCTAGGACTTTTTTTTTTTGAGACAGTGTCTAGTTCTGTCACTCAGGCTGGAGTGCAGTGGCATGATCTTGGCTCACTGCAACCTCCACCTCCCAGGATCAAGTAATTCTCCTGCTTCAGCCTCCCGAGTAGCTGGGACTACAGGTACGTGCCACCATGCCAGGCTAATTTCCGTATTTTTAGTAGAGACGGGGTTTCACCATGTTGGCTAGGCTGGTCTCGAACTCCTGACCTCAAGTGATCCACCCGCCTCGGCCTCCCAAAGTGCTGGGATTACAGGTGTAAGCCACTGCGCCTGGCCTCTAGGACTTTTGTAAATTGTCTACGTGAGTATTAACCCATGGCTCAGGAAGCCCCCAGCACTAAGACGCTCTATCACCAGTATTTGAGGAGTCTTCAGGCAGTGGGGCAGGGAGTAAGAGACAGAACAAATGCTCCAGGATGAGGAGACCCAGGGGATTTGTGCAGCTCTGGCAGCATAGTTGTTAGCAAACCCGGGCTAATTAGGGTGCTCTGTTGTTCTTCTCAGCAGGGCCTTGAAATTGGGCAGACTTCTGGCTCACCTCTTAAAGAGGAAGGAACACTGTGTACCACTTTCTCCCTGTGTTTTCCACAGGGAAATGGCTGTGGTTGCTGAGAAGTTGGGACAGAACCTGCAGGCCTGTGCTTACCACGTTTCTTGGGAGAGCAGGGATGGCCCGTGTGGCAGCCACATTCTCACTCCTTTGTGCTTCCCCTTTTACCTCCATTCCTAGGCTTGTGAATGTTGTAGATTCTCTGGACACACTCAGCCTTCTGGAGTATGTCCAGGCAGCATGACTGTGGCATGCAAAGAACAAGGGCTTGGAAGCCATTCTCTGGCCGTGTGATGTTCATGAGAGTTAACCTGATGACTCTGTGCCTCAGTGTCACTGCTCTAATGGGACTCTAGAATATTCTTCACTGAGAGGTTTTGAGGCTTTATGGTCCCCCATAAATTACTTCTTTCTGTGTTCTTTCCCCTAAGCCCTATCTCAAAGTCTATTCCAGTCCTTATTGTCACTTGTGTGAAATTCTCCTTTCTCTGTTCTTTCTTCTAAATTGCATCTGGGGGTGGGGGTGGGGGGGGTGGTCTGTCTACAAAATGAAAGCCGCTCATAATGGAAATAATTTTAGACTCTCACAGAAGTTACTGTGACTCAACAGCTGAACAAAAACGCTTGGTTTCTCATGCTGGGAGACATTCCTCCATCCCCACAGGTCCTGGCAGAGGAGCAACTTTGTGACTTTCAACTGAGGACCTGTGGGGTGTGCTCTCAGGGATTGTGAGGGTGGGTTTTGGAGGGATCTTCTCAACACAGACAGCATTGTTCCTCTCTTTGCAGCAGAGGGACTCCTTTGAACCCATGAGTGTGGCCTTTATAACTCAGTGCTCAGAATGTTTGAAATAATAGGTCTTTAAAAAGTCGAAATTACCCTCTGTTTGGGAAATTACAAACACCTACAGGTACATACGCCTCCCATGTTCCCCTAATGTGAGTACGACAGACATCACTAATGGATCCCAGCACCTTTCTCTGTGCTGAACCTGAATGGAACCTTAGAATCTTTTCCCCATAGTGCCTGAGCCTGAGAAAATATATACTTTTATAGTTATAGAAATTGAGACCCAGAGACTTAAGTATCTAGCGTAAGGCAGTCTTCTTGTAAGGTGAATGAATATAAATATATATACACACACATATCTATGTAAATTTTATGTTGGCAAGTTTTGCAAATTGTTCCCGGAACACCTCCCACCCAATACATTTAAATCTGAGGTTCTCCATCAGGACCAATTTGCAAAACTTGTTGCTGTCTCTAAAGAATGGAGTACACTATCACACTGATAAAGAAGCATATCCCTTATGCTTGCCAAGTTTGAACTGCAGGAATATTTGGGAAAATGAGCTGCATGTGTCAGATGGGCCACATCACCTGGAGCAGGCAGAATGCACCTGAGATGGAGGATGACTGACAAGTTGGAACATTTTTTGCTAGGCAAGGAGGTGCAGTTACAAAATATCTGCCTGCTTCAATCAGATCTGGCAGGAAATGCAATCCTTTCCTAGAGGGTAGAGAAACATTTGTTTGAAATGATTAGTTTCTTTTTGGGTAGAAAGGTGTTCCCTGGGTGGATGTTTTATGAGGCTTATGTCATTGTCCCTCTCTCCCTGCCTCTTCCTTTATTTCCTTTTGTCCTTTAAGATCCAGCTCCCTCCTCCAGGAATCTTCCCCTCGGCTGCCTGCCCGAAGTACCTCTAGTTTCATTCCTGTTGAAACACTTAATTCTGTCCCCAGTGAAAGCCTCACAGCTCCACCTAGCATGAGCTCTCCTGTGAATTTTTTCCTGTGTACCTGACAATGTTGAGCAAGGATCCAGGGCCACACAGCACATGAGCTGCGTGCAAAGTTTAGAGGTTGCCATGGTCTGAATGTTTGTGTACCCCCCACAAATTCAAGTGTTGAAACCTAATCCCTAATGCAATAGTATTGGGAGGTGATTAGGTCTTGAGGGCTCTGCCTTCATGAATGGAATTAGTGCCCTTATAAAAGAGGCCTGAGGGAGCCTCTTCACCCCTTCTGCTATGTGAAGACACAGAAGGCATCACTATTCGGTGCCTTGCCAGACAGCGAATCTGCTGTTGCTTTGATCTTGGACTTCCCAGCCTCCAGAACTGTGAGCAATACATTGATAAATTCCTTAGTCTAGGATATTTTGTCATAGCAGCAGGAGTGGACTAAGACAGAGATACCAAGTTTGTCTGTGGATTTGTGGCTTCCCACGGCAGGTGAGCCTGGAGGAAGGACTCATATGTGTGTTGTTTTTCTATGCCAGGAGTCAGAGGTTGGGCTGGGTCCCATGATCAGGGCTGCTATTTAGGGCCGGGGTCTTCCTGTCTTCTGGCCTCGTGAATGGCCTGGTGCTTTGCCTGGCGAGAGGAGTCAGGCTCTCCTCTCTTGCTGCAGTGTGTTGTTGCTGCTCTGCTGTCTAGCAGCTACCGTTGCCATGGAGCAGCAAGAGGTACTGTGCCAGTGGCCACCCTCCCACTGTCCTTGCAACAGCTCCTCTGTCTGCCTCCTTAGCCCTCAGCCCTGCCATGGGATGGGGACAGAGAAGACTGCAGCAGCAAGTGTGGCTGATTTTAATTGATTTCTGCTTGGTACACATTTACTGATGAGCTGTAGGTCAGCAACTTCCAACAGAGCTGAGATGGGAAGAGAATGGCTGGCTGCCTAGTTGCTTCCTGGGACTTTGAATGGCATCTCGACATTTTACAAATGTGATCATGGGAGCTGCTGATGGGACCTCCCCTAGAGATACAATGACAGCAGCACCTGTCATCTCTACTATTATCTATAATGTGGCTTGTATTTATCAACTAACTTAAACTTGGAGGCAGTATTATCTCCATTTTACAGATAAGGAAACTAAAGCTCCGAGAGGTTAAGTAACTTGACCAAATTAACACAGTGAAAAAGGGGCAGAGCTGGGATCCAATCCCAGGCAATATGGCTTTATAGTTCATGGTCTTAACCGCTATTTCATACTGCCTCTCTATTTCTAAACTAAAAGTTGAAACCTACCATTGGCGATCTTTAAAAATAAAAGTAGGTCATTAGCTCTTTAAGACAGTATATGTATGTAGCGACATTTATTAAATACTGACTGAATAAAGTACCTAAGAGTATGCCAGGTACTCTTCTAGTTGCTCTCATGTATTAGCTTATTAATCCCCACAACACTCCTGAGAGGTAAGTATTATTATTTTCATCCCTATTTTGCAGAGGAGTAAATTGAGGCATGGAAAGAGTTAGTATCCATGGTCACAGAGCCAGGATGTGACAGGGTCAGGACTGGAACCCAATTGTCTGGCTCTAGATTCTAAATAAAAGTAAAACTACTAGCTTATGAAACAAAATTTGACAAACCCCTCAACTTGGTTATTCTGACGGAAGAAATTCTAGGAATAGAGAACCCTCCTGGAGTTACCGTCTTAGTTACTAGAGCTCAATTTGTGAGACTCCATAGCTTTTCAGAATATTTTATATTCTGAATAAAAAAACGCACACAACAAAAACAACCAGATACATTTGTTCAAAGGAACAATCCTCAGGATTTGTGGACAGTTCACTTAGAGACCAGTGTCTCTTACAATCTCAGTTTTCTGTCCTGAGCAGTTACCTTCAAAACTTACGGGAAGAGCTCGGAGGACGTCTGTGTCCATTTTGCATCTTCATCACACAGAGCTCTGTGGCTGAGTGTGTCATAGCTCTTAGGTACAGCAGACCTATTGGATTGACCAGCAACAGAATTGTTGTGCCTGGGGTAAGAACATAATGAAGTGGGGGAGATTCCAAGCTAGGAATTTGGGGCCCAGATTCTAGGGGATGCCTCCAGGGTTTTCAGGCTGCACCTTCTCCACTGATCTGCCCAGTTTATGGAGCCACAGGGGAGTAAGTCCTGCTATTGAAGGTGATGTTGGTGCAGGTGGTATTGGGGTGGCACCATTGATCATGCTGCACTGGGAGTCCCCAACCCTGGGCTTTCCCTTTTGAGGTTCAGTGTAGGCTCTTGATTCTGCTTCATAATCTTACTTTACAGTTGGAGGAAGAGGACGGGTTGCGAAAGGAACTTCCTTTGCGTGCGGTCAGAGCGCTGGGCCATCTGAACAGCCCCCTCCATGGTCTGCAAAATTTCTAAATTCTGATAGAAACAGTGGTCTTGACGTATCTGACAACCTACAAAACCAACATGTCCTGGCGTTTGATCTCTCTGGTGGTGTCAGAGGAGTCCGAAGTGAGCATCTGTAAGCTCGGCTGTGATCCAGCCTGTTTGGGAGGATCTGTATTAAACCAGTGACTGCCCTCCCCACCTCACCTCTACTCCTAAAGGGTTCCGTTTCACAAGAGCCAGGCTCAGGTACCTGTTTTTCTCCACCCACACCCTGTTTATTCCTCTCTTCCTCACTGTCTTCGTTGTTGTTCTTGTTGTATATGAGAAAGTCGACTCATTTTTAACATTTCGCAAGCCTCCCCCTCCCACTAGTAGGTGTGCGAGCAGCTGCAGATTTTGCCATCTGTAAACCTTCCACACTCCAGCAGATCCTCTTTCCACCTTTCAGCACTGTGCAGCCCGCCCAAGCCACGTGCCTTCTCGGTGTCCCATCTATGCATCTCTCTGAAATCAGGAACCAAGCTCACTGGTGATGAGCATGGCAGGGCCTCAGAAAGAAGCCTAGTCCTTTCCTTCCTGCAAGAAAATGTGCCAGGCATTTAGTTTTAGGGATACAGAAGTGGATACACAAGGTTCTTGCCTTCAAGCAACTCGGGAATTTAGAAGGAATAGCAAGAGTATTAACAATTGCTACCATTTATTCAGTTTCAGGATATGTAAGCCACTGCACTTTTTTTTTTTTTTTTTTGGAACTGAGTCTCACTCTGTTACCCAGGCTAGAGTGCAGTGGTGTGATCTCCACTCACTGCAGTCTCTCCCTCCCAGGTGCAAGCGAATCTCCTGCCTCAGCCTCCTGAGTAGCTGGGATTACAGGCGCCTGTCACCACACCCGGCTAATTTTTGTATTTTTAGTAGAGACGGGGTTTCGCCATGTTGACCAGGCTGGTCTTGAACTCCTGACCGCTGGTGATCCACCCACCTTGGCCTCCCAAAGTGCTGGAATTACAGGCGTGAGCCACTTCACCCAGCCCACTGTGCTTTCCTGAATGATATCATCTAATAATTCTCAAAACCAGCCTGGAACTTAGGAATTCTTGTTTTCATCTTGGAGATGAGAAAATGGCAGAGAGGATAAGTTAATTGGCTGAGATCACATAGCTAGCAGGTGGTAGACTCAGTAGTTTGTCTTTGGAGGACAGACAATTTTTTTTTTTTGAGATGGAGTTTTGCTCTTATTGCCCAGGCTGGAGTGCAATGGCCCGATCTCAGCTCACTGCAACCTGTGTCTCCTGGGTTCAAGCGATTCTCCCACTTCAGCCTCCCAAGTAGCCGAGATTACTGGCATGCACCACCATGCCTGGCTAATTTTGTATCTTTAGTAGAGACAGGGTTTCCCCATGTTGGTCAGGCTGGTCTTGATCTCCTGACCTCAGGTGATCCGCCCGCTTCGGCCTCCCAAAGTGCTGGGATTACAGGTCTGAGTCCTGCACCCAGCGACAAACAATATTATTAAGAACAGTGTTGACTGAACGCCTCCAGTGTCCCACTTGTCAGTGCTTGTACACACAGGCTTTTAGTATCCTGAAGTGCTGTGGACACTTTGATCAGAGAGGGTCATGGCTTGTGAGGATCACCACACAAGAGGAAGTGGCAGCTCAGGTCTGATGATGAAGTTTGTCTGACTCCAGAACTTTCTGGCTCCTAACCCCTGGACTGTATCACCTCTCGTCAAAACAGTGCAAGATGTATTATCAAACCCAGCCACTTGTTAGACTAGAAAAAGGAGCTATTAGGAGTGGTGAGAGAGGGCATCCCTGTCTTGTGCCGGTTTTCAAAGGGAATGCTTCCAGTTTTTGCCCATTCAGTATGATATTGGCTGTGGGTTTGTCATAAATAGCTCTTATTATTTTGAGATACGTCCCATCAATACCTAATTTATTGAGAGTTTTTAGCATGAAGGGCTGTTGAATTTTGTCAAAGGCCTTTTCTGCATCTATTGAGATAATCATGTGGTTTTTGTCTTTGGTTCTGTTCATATGCTGGATTACGTTTATTGATATGTGTATGTTGAACCAGCCTTGCATCCCACGGATGAAGCCCACTTGATCATGGTGGGTAAGCTTTTTGATGTGCTGCTGGATTCGGTTTGCCAGTATTTTACTGAGGATTTTCACATCGATGTTCATCAGGGATATTGGTCTAAAATTCTCTTTTTTTGTTGTGTCTCTGCCAGGCTTTGGTATCAGGATGATGCTGGCCTCATAAAAGTTAGGGAGGAGTCCCTCTTTTTCTATTGATTGCAATAGCTTCAGAAGGAATGGTACCAGCTCCTCCTTGTACCTCTGGTAGAATTCGGCTGCAATTCCATCTGGTCCTGGACCTTTTTTGGTTGGTAAGCTATTAATTATTGCCTCAATTTCAGAGCCTGTTATTAGTCTATTCAGAGATTCAACTTCTTCTGGTTTAGTCTTGGGAGGGTGTATGTGTCAAGGAATTTATCCATTTCTTCTAGAATTTCTAGTTTATTTGCATAGAGTTGTTTATAGTATTCTCTGATGGTAGTGTGTATTTCTGTGGGATCGGTGGTGATATCCCCTTTATCATTTTTTATTGCGTCTATTTGATTCTTCTCTCTTTTTTTCTTTATTAGTCTTGGTAGCAATCTTTCAATTTTCTTGATCTTTTTTTAACAAAAAAACTAGCTCCTGGATTCATTGATCTTTTGAAGGGTTTTTTGTGTCTCTATGTCCTTCAGTTCTGCTCTGATCTTGGTTATTTCTTGCCTTCTGCTAGCTTTTGAATGTGTTTGCTCTTGCTTCTCTAGTTTTTTAATTGTGATGTTAGGGTGTCAATTTTAGATCTTTCCTGCTATTCAACATTGTGTTGGAAGTTCTGGCCAGGGCAATCAGGCAGGAGAAGGAAATAAAGGGTATTCATTTAGGAAAAGAGGAAGTCAAATTGTCCCTGTTTGCAGATGACATGATTGTATATCTAGACAATGCCATCATCTCAGCCCAAAATCTCCTTAAGCTGATAGGCAACTTCAGCAAAGTCTCAGGATACAAAATCAATGTGCAGAAATCACAAGCATTCTTATACACCAACAACAGACAAACAGAGAGCCAAATCATGAGTGAACTCCCATTCACAATTGCTTCAAAGAGAATAAAATACCTAGGAATCCAACTTACAAGGGATGTGAAGGACCTCTTCAAGGAGAACTACAAACCACTGCTCAAAGAAATAAAAGAGGATATAAACAAATGGAAGAACATTCCATGCTCATGGGTAGGAAGAATCAATATCATGAAAATGGCCATACTGCCCAAGGTAATTTATAGATTTAATGCCATCCCCATCAAGCTACCAATGACTTTCTTCACAGAAATGGAAAAAACTACTTTAAAGTTCATATGGAACCAAAAAAGAGCCCAGATTGCCAAGTCAATCCTAAGCCAAAAGAACAAAGCTGGAGGTATCATGCTACCTGACTTCAAACTATACCACAAGGCTACAGTAACCAAAACAGCATGGTACTGATACCAAAACAGAGATATAGACCAATGGAACAGAACAGAGCCCTCAGAAATAATGCCATACATCTGCAACTATCTGATTTTTGACAAACCTGACAAAAACAAGAAATGGGGAAAGGATTCCCTATTTAATAAATGGTCCTGGGAAAACTGGCTAGCCATATGTAGAAAGCTGAAACTGGATCCCTTCCTTACACCTTGTACAAAATTAATTCAAGATGGATTAAAGACTTAAATGTTAGACCTAAAACCATAAAAACCCTAGAAGAAAACCTAGGCAATACCATTTAGGACATAGGCATGGGCAAGGACTTCATATCTAAAACACCAAAAGCAATGGCAACAAAAGCCAAAATTGACAAATGGAATCTAATGAAATTAAAGAGCTTCTGCACAGCAAAAGAAACTACCACCAGAGTGAACAGGCAACCTACAGAATGGGAGAAAATTTTTGCAATCTACTCATCTGACAAAGGGCTAATAGCCAGAATCTACAAAGAACTCAAACAAATTTACAAGAAAAAAATAAACAACCGCATCAAAAAGTGGGCAAAGGATATAAACAGACACTTCTCAAAAGAAGACATTTATGCAGCCAAAAGACACATGAAAAAATACTCATCATCATTGGCCATCAGAGAAATGCAAATCAAAACCACAATGAGATACCATCTCACACCAGTTAGAATGGCAATCATTAGAAAGTCAGGAAACCACAGGTGCTGGAGAGGATGTGGAGAAATAGGAACACTTTTACACTGTTGGTGGGACTGTAAACCAGTTCAACCATTGTGGAAGTCAGTGTGGTGATTCCTCAGGGATCTAGAACTAGAAATACCATTTGACCCAGCCATCCCATTACTGGGTATATACCCAAAGGACTATAAATCATGCTGCTATAAAG
Organism: Hylobates moloch; assembly: GCF_009828535.3. Classification (NCBI taxonomy): domain Eukaryota; kingdom Metazoa; phylum Chordata; class Mammalia; order Primates; family Hylobatidae; genus Hylobates; species Hylobates moloch. Next base: position 28,411,921 of record NW_026652287.1, on the reverse strand, counting down.
ACACATGCACACGTATGTTTATTGTGGCACTATTCGCAATAGCAAAGACTTGGAACCAAGCCAAATGTCCAACAATGATAGACTGGATTAAGAAAATGTGGCACATATACACCATGGAATACTATGCAGCCATAAAAAATGATGAGTTCATGTCCTTTGTAGGGACATGGATAAAGCTGGAAACCATCATTCTCAGCAAACTATCGCAAGGACAAAAAACCAAACACCGCATGTTCTCATTCATAGGTGGGAATTGAACAATGAGAACACTTGGACACAGGAAGGGGAACATCACACACTGGGGTCTGTTGTAGGGTGGGGGTAGCAGGGAGGGATAGCATTAGGAGATATACCTAATGTAAATGATGAGTTAATAGGTGCAGCACACCAACATGGCACATGTATACGTATGTAACAAACCTGCACGTTGTGCACATGTCCCCTAAAACTTAAAGTATAATAAAAAAAAAAAAAAGAAAAAGGAGCTATTAAAAATGACTGTAGAGGCCAGGCGTGGTGACTCACACCTGTAATCCCAGCTCTTTGGGAGGCCAAGGTGGGTGGATCCTTTGAGTTCACTAGTTCAAGACCAGCCTGGCCAACATGGTGAAACCCCACCTTTACTAAAAATACAAAGAAATGAGCCGGTGTGGTGGCATGCACCTGTAATTTCAGCTACTCAGGAGGCTGAGGCACAAGAATCACTTGAACCCAGGAGGCAGAGGTTGCAGTGAGCCGAGATTGCGCCACTGCACCCCAGCCTGAGTGACAGAGTGAGATCCTGTCTCTTAAAAAAAAAAATGTAGGACCACAGGCGTAAACTGGGATGATCCCAGGATGATTTGGCTTTGTGTTTGCCCTAAACAGGATGCACAATCCAGTAAACAAGTATTTTCTGAGTGTCTGCTGTGTGCCAGTGTTCTTGCTATGAACAGAAGAGGCCCCAGGAGCTTTGCCATTAAGGGATGGAGGAGGAACTGGGGACACAGATGAAGCCATGTCAGGTGGGAACAGTGCTCTGAGGAAGACATGCAGGGTAGTGGCATTGCAGGGGTGAGGGTACCAGGAAGGCCTCCGCGAGTCCTCTGTGATAATCTGGGTGAAGTGGGTCCTAACTTAGACAACTGAAAGGCAAAGAAAGGCCTGGGAGCAGGAACATCTGTCTGTTTGAAGGAAATTTCCTGGATGTGTTCTGAGTGAGCTGCTGAGTGGCCAGCATGTGCCGTTCTGTGGGGTTGGGTGGAGTGCAGGCTGCAGCCTGGCCCACGTGAGCCAGCTGTCAGGGTAAAGGATGCTGAGCCACAGAGTGGTCCCCTTCTGAAGGAGGGTGTTCTGCAGGCAACAGGGTTGGAGGCCACTGCTTCATCAGAAGGGCCCGTCCTGCCCTTCCCTCCTTCGGCAGTGCTCAGAATTTGCTTATTGGGGTATTCCTTGGTCTCTGCCTGGGGAGTGGAGGAACTCAACATTGTAAATAAAAGGGTTAGCTTCTTCAGAATTCATTCTTGTCTTCTATTGTTAGAGATCAAAGCTCGTGCACGCATGCCACCCACCCTGTGATTACAAACCATGGCCCTCGGGTGGGTGGGTGGCATGTGTGCATGAGCTTTGGTCTCTAAAATAGAAGTGTGAGAACTGTTCTGTCTTATGCCTGTTCCCTCCCAAGTACAGTATATCCACATCAGCTTACTCAAAGGCGTGATGGTGGTTCACGTTAAGTGCTCACTGCTTCTCAGTGGCAGGAGAGCTTTTCTTGCCTTATCCTACTGTGTCCTCACAGGAACTCTATGAACTAAGTACTGTGTTTATTCCTACTTTCAAGGTGTGGAAGCTGAGACCCAGAGAGTTGAAACCTAAGGAGCCCAAGGTCACACACTTGGGAGAACAGGGGCTGGAATCCCTGACACAATGGGCCTAGCGGAAGCCAGGGCAGGTATTAGCAGGCCCATTTTGCAGAGGGAAGGACTGAGGTGCAGTGATGGAAAATGTGTGGCGGAGGGCTGGGCCTGGAATCTGGGAGTTCTGGTTCTGGGTGACCGTCCACTAGAAAGGGAAAGGTGGCAGAACCATATATATGAGCCCGTTACTTCTTCAAGGACTTGGTCAGGGGACTCACAGAACTTGGAGAAGAGCAACGGACTCTTCAGAGAAGTTCTTCAGAGAAGAGCTCTGAACTGGAGAGAAGAGCTGGGAGCACCTCCCATGGCTGCAGTCTCTGGTCACTTCCAAAGCCCATGAGAAGGCTGCATTTGGTCAACCACCCACTTCCATTTAGCCAGGGCCTTTAATTCATTCCCAAATCCTTAAAAACCACCTGGAACGTGTTTAAAAGGGCAGATTTCTGGGCCTTGAGATAGGCCTATTGAATCCAGATCTGGATTTTGGGGGCCTAGGAATCTGCATTGACACCACCCCAGGCTGCCCTGAGGGACATTCATGTTGGAGAATCCCTAGACCTCGGCACTAAGACTCCAGAGGGGTGGAAATGACTGTGAGTTCAGTCTAAGGCTCCAGGTGGGGTGCTTCAACAAAAGACCATGGTCACTCAGGGCCAGGGGAAATGTTATTATCATCAGCCCCAGACACTTTGGGGATGTGCTGGAAACATCTGCCTGACAGAGTGTTTCTGTTTTGCACCAGTATGATTCGTGTATCTGAGGGCGGCAGCCCTTCAGTTTTTTTTTTTTTTTTTTTTTTTTTGGTATTTAAGAAAATGGTAAAATATACATAACATAAAATTTACCATTTTAACCATTTTTAGTGTACAGTTCAGTGGCATGAAGTACATTCACGTTGTGTTCATGCAGCCCAAACTTGAGAGCTCCTTTTGGCACACTCCAGGAAGGAAGGGCTGTGTACACACTAGGTGCTTAATAAGTGCTTTCAGCTGACAGTGGGGTGGTGGGATTATTGGGGTGGTAGGCTACATTATCATGGATTAAGTAAGCATTCCCAATGTGGACTTTCTTAGGCAACTTAACTTCAGTCTGTAATGCTGAAGCAGACACTAGTGAGCTATGTTTAACACTTCATTTCTATTTCTGGGTGAAGCAGGATGATGAGTTCATTGTCTGGTCAATGCCAAGGGCAACTTCCCCTGCTTTCCTAGGCTCCCATGGCAGAATAGAGGATATCTGTGAAAAATCCAAATTTTCCTCCTATGTGTGTGTTGGGTAAGGGCAGCCCACAGTTATGACTGGGGCTCCAGTTTCAAATGCCGCTGACTCAAGACCGATCTGGTTGAGAACCAGACAAATGGGCCTTTTTATACTTAAGAGGAGATTTTTCTTACCATTTGTCAACAAAAGATCTGTAGACAATCTTGTTATACATTTCACACTGCTGACTTCATAAGTGTAACAGCACTCACGACCCATTTGCATTTTTTGGTGTATCTGGGTTTATTTCTGTGGTTACCATGCATTGAGGGAAGTCCACAAAAGCCAGCCTGTTCAGGGCTGGAGCACGGTGCCAGTGGGATTTTGGTGAACTTCACAGTGGTAGAAGGGAGTGGACTGGGAGGTGCAGAAGTACTGAATTTTGCAGCTGGAAGGAATCTTATATAGACTAAATCCCCCCTTATTTATAGATGAGGATATCAAGACCCAGAAACAGGGGGTGGTTCTGAGCTAAGGTCACATCGCTGGTTGGGATCTCAGCCCACCACTGACTTCCTGGTCTCCAGACCCATTGACTTGCCACTGCTCGGATCTTCTCAGTCCTTGAACCCCAAGTGCCATTGAACTAGATGCCTTGTAATGTAATACACCTAACGATAAGTTTTCCTGAATTGAATATTCTTCCAAAAATCATTTATAGATTTGGTGACTTCTCTATTTTTCTTTTCCTGCATTTGGGTAGAATCAGTCTTTGTCTCTGAGCAGATCTTTCTGTTTGAGTGTCTTTCCTAAGATCTTTATCTTTCTGATTGCATTTTCAGAACCCCCTGCCTCTATTGTGATGAGAGCCCTGGGTACGTTGGCTGTCTCTCTGGGATGACTGCACGGGTTGAAAAGTGGAAAATCGAGTCATCGGCTTTCTGGCGTGGTTTATTCTGTCCCAGAATCCCTAAGTCCTGTCATACTATTTAGTCAGTGTCCTTGCAGTGTGAAAAGTGATTCACATGTAAGCCATGGAAAGCCCTCAGCAAGCTCGCTGAGATAGGAATCCTTGAGGAGGCAAAAGCCAACAGTGTTAATTGGAGATAGAGAGATAGGAATTCTTGAGGAGGCCATGAAAAGCCAACAGTGTTAACTGCAGATAGGCTGCCATGTGAGAGCCAAACCCCTCATGTTCTCAGGTAAAAGCTAGGAAAATGTTAGGCTCTTGTGACATGCAATTGTCTCAGCTTCAAAGCTCGATTAATTAACTCACTTAATGCAAAATGTTTGTTGAGGGCCTATTTTGGGCCTGGCCCTACTCAAAGTAGGAGATACAAAAAGCAACTTGATGCTGTCTTTGACCAGAAGAAGCCATGAGAAGGTGCCCAGGTACTTATCAAGGGGCTTGGTTACATGCCCCTGTTTCCTTGTTACCCTTAAGGAATGAGAGAGAGATGCTTGAAGAAGAGCAGAAGCTCTGTTTGCCCATTAAGCTTGGCGAGGGTTGGGTCTGTTTCCCCTCCTCCATTCCTGGGCTCCTAGTTCCATGTGGATGCTCAGTGAATATCTGCTCTTTCTTTTTAGCCTTCATATGGGAGGCAATTGTTGTGTAGAGGGAATAAGACTAGACTTGGGTCCAATTTACCTGGGTTGAAGTCTTTGCCCCACCACTTTGCTCTTGTCCCTGGACAAGTCACCTGATGTTGCCGAGCCTCCATTTTTGTTGCATCAATAGAGTGGAGATGCCAGCGATTGATCTCGTGACCTTGGGGGCATCACTTAACCTCCCTGGCCTTGGATTTCTCATCTTTAAAATGAGGGACAGTGAAGATGAGTGTGGAGCACATGTTGGAACAGACAGTGAAACAGGCATTCATTATTGTCATTCCCATGTCAGAAATGGGCTACTATCTTACTGTTTTATCTTAAATGAAATTTCAAGAGAATGATACACTGTAACGTGGGTAACTTTCATTTGTCAATGTGTGGATGCGCCGTCCCCCTACCCGGGGTGTATTCCTCAGCAGCCCGGCAGGGGAGGGCACATCTGCACATTGCCTGCTTTAATTCTGTTGCCCGCTCTAATTCTGTAGCCCCACTACACTCAACCGGATGATGGTAATTTGAGTAACTGTTTAAGCCAAAGCGTAATTGGAGATAAAAGCTAAATGCCTAAGGTCTAGCAGTATCAAGATGACCAGAAGTGATGCATTGGATCCTCTGCTGCTTCTGAATCATCTGGGTTAATTACCATACTCTCCACCAGCTTTGGTCATCAGGGAGCACACAGAATCATTGCTTATAATTGAAGACTGTGGACAACGATCACGTAAGATCATCCCTAAGTTACCAGTCCCTTTTATTCTAACGGACATTTGAAGAAAAAGGCCTGAACTTTCAATAAAAGCGTCGTCTTTTTGCTTTCAAGGCCCTTCAGCTAGTTCATTAGGGGATTGAAGCCAGACATCATTTGTGACTTTCCCCCTGCATTTGGGGAATGGGGGATAGAATATCTTTTGTGGTTTTTGTCTACAAGAAGGAAGATTTCAGGCTTGAGCTGGAGTATGAAAGGAAATTGAAACTAAAGATTGGGTTCTGGATTTGACTAAAGTTTCTAATATTGTTTAGCCACAATAAAGCCAAAAACGTTCACTGTATGCTCTGGCTGATATAATAAAGCATGGGCATTTAAGAAAAGGGTTAATTAGGTCAATTAGATTAGATGTTAGGCTGCCTGTTTCTAAATACCATGTGATATAATTTATTTCAGTGGAGCTTTAAGCCCTCATGCATGGTAGACATGTCGATTATGGATAAATTAAAGGAAAAATAAATGAATATTCAGTATGTCAGACACAATCAGAGAATGGTAGAAAAATATGTAACTCAACTTTCAACCTCTATAACAGCTAGGATTGTGCCCCATACAAAGCTTCCTGGAAGTTTGGGAGCCCAATTTTTTCTCTCTACTTGTTGTAATTTACTTCTAGGATATAGCTGGGCCAGGAAGATTTTGTCAAGAAATGGGTGCTCAGTCTTCTGAGGCTCCATACTTCAGTTGGAAGGAAGGGGAATTTTCATACTTCTTATTTTCTTTTTTTGTAGAGACAGGGTTTCAAGTCCAGGCTGGTCTTGAACTCCTGGTCTCAAGCAATCCTCCCGCCTTGGCTTCCCAAAGTGCTGGGATTAAAAGCATGAGCCACTGCACCCAGCCTGGGTTTTCATATTTCTTATAATTGTCTTAGAATTTTCAGTTCCAATACACTCATCGTGAAAAGCAAATGAAGCCTTGAATATTGATGTTTATTGAGATTAGGACAAAGTGAAAGGCAAAAATCTGAGTGCTTTTTCCACCTTTCCTGGTGTTTTTCTGGCCCTCCTGTTCTGTCCTGATTTCTGTCCCTGAACCCCTGACCTTGGACATACAGGAGCTACTTCTCCCATGAGCCTTTTCTGAGTAGAACCTCTGATAAATGGATGCTTCTTGCATCCTTACGCTTGTGGACTTTGGACTCTGATCCCAAAGGTGTTGGCCTTCATTAGCTTCAGGGTGTTGACTTTCATTAGCTTCTACTGGGGGAACAACCTCAAGCTTGGCCAGGTGGCAGATATCTGGAAGTTTTCATGACATACTAATATTTGTTGAGATATTAGTACTATCTATGTTTATATATGTATATCTGTGTATATGATTCAAGCACAATTGTGTCAACTGTTTAACAAAGTTTTATGGGAGAAAGCTTGATAATTCAGAAAATTTTATCCCTATTTATTTATTTGAACCACAACTTCTTGTAGTTTTTCAGACTTTGAGAAAGCTGGTTATGATTTGATGTAGTGGCCAAACATTGGAGAGTGACTGGAAACTGTTGATTTAAAGGAACACTGCCTGGGATTTCTGGCCTCAATGAGGGCTGAGGCAGTTATTTGGTGGGTGGGAGGATGGGGAGGGTCTTTCTGGGTACTGCTGAAGACCTACTACCTCGGTCTAACCTGACAGAGACTTCCCCAGCTGTTCATGACATCCAGGGCAGTGACTTTGGCTGTGTGAGGAGTGGCTTGGGCACAGGTGGTCTCAAAGGGCCTGTTACCCAGCAAGCCCTCTCTTTGGGTGCAGCCTCAGAAGGCACAGGACATTTTGATGGTGTGGCACTTTGCCATTTGAATTTGAGGAGATTTGTCTTGGCTTGGAAAACAAAGCATTCAACTTGCAGCAAATTAAAAGAAAAAGGAAGAGAAGTTGAGAACAAACACTCCATCCAGGAGTTTGGGCTTTGAGATGGGGATGGGGATGGGACAGAGGGAGGTGGAAAGGAAGTAAGGGATGCACTACGTCATTATCATCAGCATCATTATTATATCCTTATTTCATCCAGTCTAAGAAGACTATGGTTGTAGGCTGCATCCTTATTTCAAAGAAATTGAAATATGGAAATGTGTGCCTGAGAGTTGTGGCAGTGCTTTCCGCTCAGTGCTTTCCGCTCATGTCCTCCTCTTAATAACTTTATCAGGCAGGTTCTCTCATTATTTCCACCTTATTGGTGAGCAAACTGAGATGCAGGGGGTTAAGAAGCTTGCAGAAGGTCACTCTGCTGGCTAGTGGAGGGGCCAGGATTTGAGGTAGGAATTCTAACACCCTTAGAGCCTACCCTTGGCTACGGTGTTCTGCTCCTGAGCAATGAAATCAGTGTTGGGGTAGTCATGTGTGTGTGCATATGTTTGTGCTTGAAGACTTTGATGTCAACATTTTGACCAGATGTGTCAGACAGATATGTTGCCCCTGCCCCATTACCTTCACTGAGTTACTTAAACCCCAGGCCCCTGTTTTCATGTTATTATCTTTACTAAGGGATGCAACTGGAGCTTAAGTTCTTTCTGCGCATTTCACGTCCCCTCTGCACACCCTCCTCATGGGGCCAATCACTCTTGGGAACACTCAGAGATAATAAACATTTCCCTGCTGTGGGATCTGTCATTTATTAACTGTGTACTGTTGGCAAGAACCTCTCTGCACTTGTTTCCTCATCTGTGTGATAGAAATAATACATCTCGGGATGGTAGTGAGGAAGGGAGGGTTAAATAAAATGACATTCACTGAAGTGCCTGCCTGGCATTCAGCATTGTATCGAGCCGGAACTCCAAATGTCTTCTGCTTGTACCTGTTTCCCGTCTCCCCAAGTCACCCAGATCACAGGTGGCCGCAAGCTCTGAACTGGAACTGCTTCTAACACATCTGGCTGCTTCCCCTAGAGACAGACATGCAAATAGCTTCATATCCTCTTGTAGCTGTAACCATTTGCAGACACCTTATTGTCTTACAGCTTTTTAATTTGCCTGCACAAATAGACCTGCCTGGCCAACTTGGAGGGAATTTTAATATCTAAGTGCAGCCACATACGTATGTGTTGTATACTGGGGCCATGCCTTCCTGCTTATCAGGGCAACAGAAATCTTGTACATGGTTTTCTTACTTTCTGGATAAAGATGGGACCTTGTCTCTCCATTTTGTCATAACACTTTTTTATTTTTACTTTAAGATGAAACCCCCCTCAAAATTGTGAGTGTTTCCCTGGATTTCCCTAGGGAAAAATCACTGCAGTCAGTGGCTTTGATTCTTTTTCCCCTCCTTGGGATCATTCTGATCCCATTCCATATCTTTGGAGGGTCTATGGAATGGGGCTCAGCTTTGCATCTTGGATTCACAAGAAGGGAAGCAGGGAGTGAGGGAGATTGGGGGACCGTGGGCATGTTTCATCAGATGCAGCTCCAATGGCCTTTTCCCTCTGACCATATTTCAACAACCACACTTGACACACAGCCTAGCTTCCCCCAAAGCTCACATGTGCACCCTCTGCCCCTGTCTGGGGCCTCCCCTATTCATTTTCAGATCTATTCTGACACCTGGCTTTTATCTCCCTCACCCCTTCAGCACTTCTTGATGGCAGCAACTTAAGTTATACTTAAGCATCCTATATTCCTAAAATATGCAGAAATTAAACAAATGCCTTGTGCTCTCGGTTTTCAAAGATCTCTCTCTCTCTTTTTTTTTTTTTTGAGATCGAGTCTCACTCTGTCGCCCAGGCTGGAGTGCAGTGGGGAGATCTCAGCTCACTGCAACCTCTGCCTCCTGTGTTCAAGCAAGTCTCCTGCCTCAGCCTCCTGAGTAGCTGGGATTACAGCCACCTGCCACCACACCCAGCTAATTTTTATATTTCTAGTAGAGATGGGGTTTCACCGTGTTAACCAGGCTGGTCTCAAACTCCTGACCTCAAGTGATCTGCCCTCCTCGGCCTCCCAAAGTGCTGGGATTACAGGCGTGAGCCACCGCACCCCGTCCAAAGATCCCTTGAGTAAAAATATTCACATCAGTGGCTGCAGATAGAAAATTGTTTGGTTTTTGTTGGGGAAATTCCAACTCTTTGTTTAGAACTTGCCTGATTTTCAGTAGCATCTCTAACACCTAGAGTTGATTTGGATCTGGCATTATGTTGAGTCGTCATTTTTAGTGGCAAGAACACTATACAATGTGAAAGAAAGTGTAAAAACTACTCTATTTAAAAAAAATTGTTTTTTCTTTCTTCTTTTTTTTTTTTCTTTTTTCACAGAATCTTACTCTGTCACCCAGGCTGGAGTGCAGTGGTAGAATCTAGGCTCACTGCAGCCTCTGCCTCCCAGGTTCAAGCGATTCTTGTGCCTTAGCCTCCCCAGTAGCTGGGACTACAGATATATGCCACCATGCCTGGCTAATTTTTGTATTTTTAGTAGAGATGGGGTTTTACCACGTTAGCCAGACTGGTCTTGAACTCCTGGCCTCAGGTGAGCCCCCTTCCTCAGCCTCCCAAAGTGCTGGGATTACAGGCGTGAGCCACCATGCCCTGCCTGTTTTCACTTTCATATGCTGTCTTTTATATGTGTATGTGTATTTACACAACCAAGGTTCCGACCCACATAGTATTTTGAATTCTGTTGCTTTAACTTAAAGCAGCGGTTTAAGTTAAAGTGGTTAATTTAACTTAAACTCCATTTTCATGTCTTCTTGTTATTTTAATAACAGTAGCATTTTTTGATTGGTCCAAGATTATAGGAATAATTTCATAAATGATAGTTCATATCCTAGAGTGTTTCCAATTTTTGGCCACTAGAAGGGAAATTCTATAGCAAACATCTTTGTGCATCCATCTTTTAGTTTCTGTTGAATTAATCCCTTGGTGTAATTTCCCAAGAGGGAAGTTGCTGGATTTGAAGGGTGTAAACATCTTCATGGCTCCAGTGATGCAGTGCACATGGGGATATTTTTAAAATCAGTGTTCTCTCTGTTGGCATCTTGTGCCAGAAAAATGTCAGAAGAAAATAATACGAATGAACAATTAAAAAGCTAATCCCCTCTTTAACTCTTAAAAATATAGAAATGAAATAGGGGTTTTGGTCCATGGGTGCTGCCTTGGAAGCCCCAGCTCTGTTACTGTAGGCATGCCTTTCCTTGGGGGACAGATCATCTTTCCAACTATCTTTGCTTTGGAGAAAAGATGCTCACAGTGCTTGTTCAACAGCCCCACTTCAGCCTCCTGCACTTGCCTCGTACTCACCTTGAGCAATGCCAAAGCACTTAGGCCTCCAGCATACATCATCAACCCCTTCTGTCTGTTAACTGTGCAACAGCTCCTCTCTGATTTATGAAATAATTGCGTGTCCACAGATTAATGTGTATGTATCAAAACAGCGAGATTTTGGGTTGGAACAGAAGAAGGTTTTGAGATGCTCTCAAATAATTAGAAAGACAAGGGAGTGGACAGTTAGAAATGGAAACTAATTATGGCTTATTGAGCACTTACCTTGGGCCAGGCCCTGCTCCAAACACTGACATGGATGAACTTACTCAGTCCCCACAACAACTCTACTAGGTAGGCAAATTGTTCTCCCCATTTTACAGATGAGATAACTGAGGCCAAGAGATTGACTATCTTGTCAAGGACATACAAGATGGGAACCCATGTGTGTCAGTTTGCTAGGGCTGCCATGACAAATTCCTACACACTGGGTGGCTTTAAACCACAGAAATTTGTTCTCCCACAGTTCTAAAGGGAGACCAGAGTTCCAAAATCAAGGTGTCAGCAGGGCCGTGTTCCCACTGAAGGCCCTAGGAAAGAATCCTTCCTTGCCTCTTCCTGGCTTCTGGTGGCTGCCAGCAATCCTAGGCATGTCCTGGCCTGTAGCTGCATCACTTGAATCTGTGCCTCTGTCTTCCGTGGCCCTCTTTCCTGTGTGTGTCTCTGTGGGTCCTCTCCTCTTCTCATAAGGACACCAGTCTGACCTCACTTAATGTTTATCTGCAAAGACTCTATTTCCAGAGGTCACCTTCTGAGGTTCCCAGTGGATATGAATTTGGAAAGGACGCTATGCAATCCACTATATCACGGTCATAGCATGTCACAGTGGATTGCGGTGGATTGTACACTGCAATCCGTGGTTGCCGGTCCCCAGTGGATATGAATTTGGGAGGGACACTGTGCAGTCCACTGTACCATGCTCATAGCCAGAAACTGTTCCTGCCTTCTAGGACAAGAGTGGAGAAAAGGGAAAGAAAGCAGAAGGCTGGGTAGGCTCAGGGTTTGCCCAGGTGCTCTTGAGATGGACAAAGAATGGGCAAAAATCCCTTGGGCTTTTAAAAGGTTGTGTGGCCGGGAGGGACTGCAGCCCTGGGTGAGATGCCTGCCCGAATGAGGTGGGGTTGCCGGGCACAGTCAGACTGTGTGAGGACTGTGTGAGTGTGAGATTATCCTGGGCAGAGCTAAACAGCTTTCTGGACTCAAGGGGAGGAGGCAGGTTTGGAGTTAATGCCCCCGCCATGCTTGAGTAGCTTAAATAAAGGTTACCTGGACTATTTCCTCTCTCAAGCAGCTACGTTACTCTGTGTCTGAAGCCGTGGGGGAACCCCAGAGGCAGACATCAGCATGTCCAGGTTGTAAAATCAGACTTGGAGCGCCAGGCAGGGGAGAAAGCACTTCGGCATGTTTTCTGCCTCACTGCAAAATAAATGTATAAGCATTCCAGGGAAACTGCAAGGAGAGGGGAACATTCTTCAGCAGGCGAGGAAGGATAAATGCAAAGTAAACGTATAAGGCTTACAATTACTCATTTGAAGTATGTAAAATGTAATTAATATGATCTGTGTTGCAGTGCTGTCTCTCTTGTTTTATTTAAGTGAACATAAAATGTAATTTATGAGGACTTCCCCAGGTTAACTGCCAATATCAATTCCTTGAACTGTGTTTTTTCCACAGCCTCTTAAGTTTCTCAGCAGTAAAGTTCTTCTACTACTGTGGGGGTTTTCAGGGACAGAATTTATGCTGAGGTTTGGGGTAGGGGCTGGTTCTCCTTTACCCCAGACACACACACCCTCCACACCTTAGGCCAGCCTGAAGATGCCAATTCCTATTAATTATCTTCTCTGTTAATGTGAGGTTTTTTTCATGTCACTGGGATGACAGTTGTATACAGAAAAGGCTTCTAATAAAATTAAAGTCACAAATCTAGGAAGCTACCTTTAAATTTAGAATCTTACTCTTCTGTTCATAAGCCTTTAACAGTTACGTTTAGGGTGGCCTTTAATTAATATTTGGTCCTTTAGCACACTTAATCTTCTGATAACAATTTAAATTGCATTTAAAATGTCGTCTATTTACAGTTATTTTTGAATACTTCATTTGCCCAATTAATGAACAAGCATTTATTTATTCATTTGTTTATTTATTTTGAGATAGGGTCTCACGCAGTTGCCCAGACTAGAGTGCAGTGGCAGGAACATGGCTCACTGCAGCCTCAACTTCCTGGGCTCAAGCAGTCCTCCCACTTCAGCCTCCCCAGTGGCTGGGACTACAGGCGTGCACCACCACACCTTGGTGGTGTTTGTATTTTTTGTAGAGATGTGGTTTTGTCCTGTTGCCCAGGCAGGTCTCGAACACCTGGGCTCAAGCAATCTACCTGCCTTAGCCTTCCAGAGTGCTGGGATTACACGTGCATCCTGCCCGGCTCAAGTATTTACATAATAGAAATCTAATACCTCAAACTTAGAAATATGGTGGATCTTAAGATTTACTTATTTATTTATTTATTGTTTCATACTCTTCAATTGGTTAGAGATTAAGTTTTTTTTGTTTTTTTTTTTTGAGATGGAGTCTCACTCTGTCACCCGGGCTGGAGGAGATTAAGTTTTTAAAATGCTCTAGTATTATATATAAACTTAGATTTCAGCTTAAAATTTCAAATCAAATAAATTGTTCAATTAAGTCTTTCATATTGTATTGCAATGTAGATCTATTCAAAGAGGCCAAAATCCTGAAAATATTAATATTATGGGTTGATTCTTAAACATCTCTATACTTATTTTAAAAACAGTCTTATTGAAATACTATTTACATGTAAAATTCATCCACTTTAAGTGTAGAATTCAATGAATTTTAGCATATTTATAGAGCTGTACAGCATCCCCACAGTCTAATTTTAGAACATTTCCATCACCCTAGAAAGAAACTCTGTGTCTATTTATTGTCACTTGCCATCCCCACCCCTGGCCTTAGGCAATTGCTGGTCTACTTTCTGTGTCTATGTACTTACCAGTTCTGGACATTTTTTGCACTTCATTTGAAATCACCCTAGATTTTTAAGAAAACAATTTTGGCATCTCAAACAATATTGGGGTCACCTTCTCAAGCCACTTTTCGGGTTACAGCCTCAGAAGGCTGAAGCTGCTTTCTTCAGAGCTGAGCTCTGCTCTGAGTGGGTTCCTGCAGCCTATGACCCAGACTTGAGTCACAGACTGGCTCATTCCAATGTCTTGCCGCCAAAGACCAGACCCACCCAGGTGGCTTCGTTATGTCTTGATTCCTTCCTTGCCTGTCCTCGGGTTCACAAACAGCTTCAAGACTTAGTTAAGTGAGAGCTGACTGAAGTCCATCCCGGCGATGTTTGACCTAAGGTCACTGTTCTAAAGTTCTGTACGTGACAGCCATGCTCCATTGCCCACCTGCCATCCTTACAGCACCAACTTGGAGGCCACCAGCCAACCTGCTCACCAGCAGCCTCTGGGCTCCACCTCAGGGTGTTGCTCCATGTCCCAGCAAAACAGCTTAAAAAGCAAAACCGCAGCCAGGAGTTACATAGATACCTGAACACCCGTGTTCATAGCAGCATGAGTCACGGTGGCCAGAAGGTGGAAGCAACCCTAATGCCCATCAGTGGATGAATGGATAGTGGTATGTATGATGGGATATTATTCAGAATAATATGTCAGATTAAGGAAATTCTCATACATCCTACAACATGGATGGACTTAAAAGACATTACGCTAAGTGAAAAAAGCCAGACACAAAAGGACAGACACTGTATGATCCTACTTGTATGAAGTACTTAGAATATTCTAATTCGGCTGGGTTTGGTGGCTCACATCTGTAATTCCAGCACTTTGGGAGGCCAAGGTGGGTGGATTGCGTGAGTCCGAGAATTCAAGGCAAGCCTGGGCAACACGGCGAAACCCATCTCTATAAAAAGTTCAAAAATTAGCCAGGAATGGTGGCCTGTGTCTGTAGTCCCAGCTACTCTGAAGGCTGAGGTGGGAGGATTGCTTGAGACTGGAAGGCAGAGGTTGCAGTGAGCCAAGATTGTACCACTGCCCTCCAGCCTGAGTGATACAGCAAGACCTTGTCTAAAAAAAAAAAAAAAAAAATTCAAATTCATAGAGACAGGAACTAGAATGGGGGTTACCATGGACAAGAGAGACGGGAATGGGGAGTTGTTATTTAATAAGTACAAAGTGATGTATAGTTGGTGACAGTTGCACAAGAATGTGAATATACTTAATGCCACTGATCTGGACACCTAAAAGTGGTTAAAATGGTAAATTTTATGTTATGTGTATTTTATCACAATAACAAAAAAAGCAAAACTGCAGTTGTATTATTTCTTGCCTTGAAGAACTTATTCAAGGGTTCTAGTTTGACTACAGAATCAAATGAATGCTTTCTCGGTTTGGCCTCAAATCCTTTTCTGGGATGACTTAAAGTTCCCAGCACTTTGGGAGGCTGAGGCAGGCGGATCACCTGAGGTCAGGAGTTCAAGACCAGCGTGGTCAACATGGTGAAACCCCGTCTCTGTGAAAATACAAAAATTAGCTGGGTGTGGTTGCACATGCCTGTAATCCCAGCTACTTGGGAGGCTGAGGCAGGAGAATTGCTTGAATCCGGGAGGAGGAGGCTGCAGTGAGCCAAGATGGCGCCACTGCACTCCAGCCTGGGCGACAAAGCGAGACTCTGTCTCAAAAATATATAAATAAATAAATGAAGGTGCCTCACCCTAGCTGGCCCGTCCCTTGGCTATTAGGTGCCACCTGACCCTTGTAAGTACCTATGCCCAGGCCCCTGGCCTCGTTGGCTCCATCTGGCACCAGTTTCTCCCCCTCCTCTTCTCCAGATGGCCTGCACATGCGCTGTCCATGTGCGCACCTGTTCCTCATGTCTAGCTGATCCAGCGTCCCCAGACCCTTCCAAGATACAAATCCCCTGGGGTGCTCATCAAGCTTGAAGCTTCCCAGGCCCCTTTGTAGGAGAATCGGATTCAGAAGGGCTGGGAATATATGTTTTTTAAATAAGTACCTCGGATGACTCTTATCATGAAAGTTTAGAAGACCTTGGACTGGAGTGACTGTATTTCAAAACGGTTTAGTTTCCTGTCTTTTGGGAAAGGCACTTCCATTCATTCATTTATTCATTCAGCCCTGAATTTAGGCCCCTTTTAGGAACCGAGGATATTGTGATAGACAAGACAGTCCAAGTCCTTTTGCTCATGAAACTTAGGGTCTCGTGGTGGCAACAGACAACAGCCAATAAAGCATTCAAGATAAAAAGACAGGAGAGAATCAATGCCTGAAGAAGCATATGGAAGGCAGGGTGCAGTGGCTCATGCCTGTAATCCCAGCACTTTGGGAGACTGAGGCGGGCAGATCACTTGAAGCCAGGAGTTCGAGACCAGCCTGGCCAACATGGTGAAACCCTGTGTACTTAAAAATGCCAAAAATTTGCTGGACATGGTGGCACACGCCTGTAATCCCAGCTACTTGGGAGGCTGAGGCACAAGAATCGCTCGAACATGGGAGGTGGGGGTTGCAGTGAGCCAATATTGCACCACTTTACTCCAGCCTGGGTGACAGACCCTGTCTTAAAAAAAAAAAAAGAATACAGCAAAGAAGGGGAGGGACAGGAGAGAGAAGAAGTGAGGCCATGGGAGACAGTGTGTCCAGGGAAGCTCTCTCTGGGGACCTGATGATGCAGTTAGAGGGAAGAGTAAAGAAGAGAGTAGTTGTTGGTGTGGGGAGAGGGGTTCCAGGCTGACAGAGCAGTGAGTGCAAAGGCCCTGAGGCTCATGCTTGGTTTTTTGGAGAAAGAGCAAGACGACCAGTATGGCGGAGGAGGGGCAGAGGCAGGCAGGGCTATATCACGGGGGGCCTCTGGGCCATGGAAAGACTTTGGATTTTGTTCTAAGATGGTGGCAGGTCTTTGGAGCAGGAAGGCTGTTGTGATCTGATTTATGTTTTTAGAAGATTATTCTGGCCACTGGTAGAGAATAGAGTAGAGAGGCCAGGGTGGCAGCAGGGAGGCCAGTTAAGAGGTTTTTGTTATAGTCCAAGGGGAAGGCGATGATGGCTTGTACCAGGGCGGTGAGGACAGAGACATGCTGATGGGTGGGGCATAGCAGACAGAAAAGAGAATTTAAGAATAATTCCTTGCTGTTTGGTCTTCACAGCTAGGGGCATGGCCGTGGCATCCACTGTGATGGTGAACATTGTGGGAGGGAAATTTTAGCTGTGGAAGCCATGAGTTCTCTTTATCAATGTTTAACATATCCCATTCATAAGCACCCTCAAATTGAACTTAAAGGAAGAGTCAAGTCAAGGCCAGAGGTCCCACAGCAGGGCTGGAAAGCACACCTGTGGGACCTCTGGCCTTGATTTGACTCTTTCCAGATACCTGAGTCAGGCGTTTTCAAACCATGCACCATGACCCATTGGTGTGTCGTAAAATGGATTTAATGAGTTGTGACTAGTACTTTATAAAAGAACAATAGAAAATGTTAGTTCGTCACACATAGTAAGGATAGTACTTTTAAAATAAAACTTGTCTTGGTTTTCTGTATATATTTGTATGTAAATCACATGCAAAAGGAGAAAGGGATGAGGCCAGGAATCAGGAGATCTTCATTTTAGCTGCAACTCGGCCTATAGCCAGCAGTGTGTCCTTGGACAGATCACCTTCTATCCTGCACGTCCATTTCTTTACCTGTAAAATGGGGCTAGGGATGAGGTGGTTTAATCTTTTAATGCCTGGCACCTCCTCCCCTCCCCTCCCTTCCTCTCCCCTCCTTTCCCCTCCCATCTCCTCTCCTCCATTCCCCCTCTCTCCTGTCTTTCCCTTCTCTCCCTTTCTCTCTTCTCCCTTCCCATCTCTCATGCTCTCAGTGGGTGGGCAGCATATCCCACTGGCAAGGAAGATTATGTTTGAGGTTGGTGTCTCAATCTGTTCAGGGTGCTACAACAAAATACCATAAACTGGGTGGCTTATACACAACAGAAATTTATTTCTCACAGTTCTGGAGGCTGGGAAGTCCAAGACCAAAGCATTGGCAGATTTGGTGTCTGGTGAGGCCCTGCTTTGTGGTTCATAGACAGTCACTTCTTGCTATGTCCTCACGTGGTGGAGGGGGTAAGTGGTCTTTTTGGGGGCTTCTTTTATAAGGGCACTAATCCCATTTAAGAGGGCTCTACCCCCATGACCAAATCACCTTCCAAAGTCCCCACCCTCTAAAATGATTATCTTGGGGGTTAGTATTTTAACATGAATTTTAGTGGGGACACAAACATCCAGATTATAGCACTTTGTGTCCTGCCATTTCTCTTGCTCAGTCAAAATCAGTTTTGAGGATACTTTCCCTAACCACGTAGATTCATTATCTTTCCTTCTGTGAAAGTCATTGGACCAGGTGGTCTCTAAAGGGCCCTTTTTGTCTTACATGTGCCTGATGGTGCACTAACCTGTCAGGTTGACAACTGATTTGTACTTGGACCGGGATCTTATACTTTCGGAAGTAGGCATGCTCTCTGGGCATGTTTCTGCAGATGGGCCAGAATTCTCTAAAAGAGGGAATGGTTTGGCTACTGGGGCCGTTGGTTTGGGGGACTCCATTTGGTGACCCAGTTCTTCTTCTGGCCGGTAAATATTTTAATGTATACAGTATATTCTTCAGAGCTGAGTATTAGAGTCCCCACTGGAAGGCTTCCATGTCAGTAAATCTCACGGCTCTTGGATGAAGCTGCGTCTTTTCCCAAGCTATACCAAGCACATTCACATAATTCTTAGATTTACTCCCTTGACCTTCATCTGCCAAGTTTAATTCACTTTAGTTCTACAACCACCTTCTACAGGCTGGGTGTCGGGAGGGGCTCTTGCTTTGAGGAACTGGAATAGGAGAGGCCGACATGGGAATGGCTATGATATAGGTTCAGATTATTCTCAAATCAAATCAACCCCAAATCCCTCAGTATTCTTCAGTTTGCTTATAGGGTCTCCAGTAAGGAGAGAGAGATTTGGGAATGGTTTTAATGCCTCTGAATTGTCCCTGTGGGAGCGACTGGGTGAGGGAAGGAATGGGAAGTTGGAAAACTTAAGTTTGATAACGGCATGAATGACAGGTTAGGCTGAACCCTATTTTCATCTCACTGTTTCGTGGCTCCTGAAAAGTCACTTGTGAATACAAGCATGCTGAATGTTTTGTAAAGCTCCCGAAGGCCTGATTGGTGGGAGAATATCGGGTCAACATTTGGTACTGCCTATTTGCTTGGTCTCTGTCAGTCCCAAACATCTATAAGCCGTGACATGTCCCATTTCCCAGGAGTGGGGGAGCATGCAGGTTTGTGGGTTTGAATCCCAACTCCGCCATTCACTGGCTATGTCGCCGGGTCAGTTCTTAACTTCTTTGAGCCTCAGCTTCCTTGTCTGTAAAATGGGTGTGATACCACCTACCTCCTGGCTGGTGGTAAGTAATAGAGAGAGACAGTAATAAAGGCTCATGTTTACTGGGTACTTGGAGAGTTCCTTTAAGGCACATCACAGCACCACAAGAGCATATCATATTAATTTTTCTTTTTGATTTAACTACTTTGGCTAGGAAGGTAATTAAACCACTTTGAGGAAGCATTGGCACTTTGAGAAGAATTTGTCAGGAGAGAACATGCTAACTCCTCTTCTTTGTTCCTTTGCTATTAGTAAGTCATTTGGTCTGACACCCTTTAGTAGAATATCTTTGGTTAAGTCCTCAGATCACTTGATCTGTTGTTTTTATTCATTTGACGCAAACATACTGAGTACCTGCTATGCACGGAGCACTTAGACAGTGGACAGGTGGAGAGGGGCCAACCCGGCAGGTGAGGGGCTTGGCTAGGTCCAGGTGTGATCTCCAGCCCTGCTGTGGGACCTCTGGCCATTCTGTCCCCACCCTGGGCCCAGTATTTTCCTCTGCAAATAAGCAGGAGTGACCAGACGAGGGCTAAGAAACCCTCAGACTCCAAACATGAGTTTGGATTCAAAGAGCTACAGGATCCTTGAAATAAAATGAAATCTCACAGAGATAGAGGTTCCTGGGTATTTTTAAATCTCGGAATGGATTAGCTTCAGATGTAGTTTTCGGGAGGACTTATTGGCTTCTGTTTACCTCTCATATTTATCAGAATGGTTTAGGATTGAACCAAGTCTAAGCCAAACTGTGATGTAGAAGCCTTCGGGCTTCAGTACTCTCCCCCCTCTTCTCCCCCGTCCCCCCTTTTATTTTGGTTTTTCTTCTCTTTCCTCCAGTTCTGGTATTCCTTCCAGAAATCAACTCAAACAATGCACTTGGGTTCTAAGTTTCTTCCTTTGCATTTAAAAGGAGAGTAGGGCTTGACCTGGTGGCTCACGCCTGTAATCCCAGCACTCTGGGAGACCAAGGTGGGAGGATTGCTTGAATGCAGGAGTTCGAGACCAGCCTGGGCAACATGGCAAAACTGTTTCTACAAAAAAATTGCAAAAATTATCTGGGCATGGTGGCACATGCCTGTAGTCCCAGGCACTGGGGAGGCTGAGGTGGGAGGATCAGTTGAGCCTGGGAGGTAGAGGTTGAGATTGGGCCACTGCCCTCCAGCCTGGGTGACAGAGCGAGACCCTGTCTCAAAAAAATAAAAAATAAAATAAAATAAAAATAAAAGGGAGTGTTGGCAGTGCTGAACTCAAAATAATGGTAGTCATTGCTAAGGAGAGCTTCAAGGTGCCTCTGTTAGAGGTCAGATTCTTCCCACTCTGAGATCCCCTAACTCTGATTCCCTCCTGGGAGAGCTTCAGGTTGCAGCTGGGTTACTGAGACAAGGAGTTTGTCCTAAAAGCTACCCCTGTGGCCCATGCCCCACTGAGCTACAGACTACCAGCTCTGCTTCTTTATAAGGTTTTTTTTTTTTTTTTGGAGGGGATGTCACTGTTTTTGTGTTATTATTACAAAATGATAAAAACTTCACCACCAGGGGTTTTGAAACCCTGATGGATTGTAAACCAGGTAGAGATTGTTCTCACAGCTGGGTGTTGCTTTTGCGTTCCCTGCCTCTCCTGGCCTCAGATTCTTTCCTCCCACACCAATTACTGTTTCACTGCTCCCCACCCACCACTCCTTCCACCTTGACTCCCCAAGCAATTCTACGGCTTGTTTAACCCACGGTTCTACAGGGAGATGCCCCACCGCCCTGTGTTTGGAAGTTAGGAATTTACAGTTGGAAGGGACTTAGTGATCATCTGGTTGAACCTCTTCACCTGACCAAGGAGAAAACGGAGGCCCAGGGAGACCTTGTTCAAAATGAGGATCTTAGTTTGGTGGCAGAGCTGGGGGTGGGATCCAGCTCTGTGGCTTTCCACGTGGACAGTTTTTGAGTGGACTGTCCACTCAGAACTAGCCATGGACCAGGCTAGTTTACATGTTCATTTCATTCCCACCACCACCTTATAATACAGGCATTATTAACTGCATTGCATAGTTGAGTTTCAGAGATTAGGAAGTTGACCCAAGGTCCCAAGACTAGTTAATAGGTAAAACTAGGACTTGAATCCAGTTCTGGTTGAAGCTGCTCCTTCCAAAGGGTGTTGCTGGGTGAGCAACTTATCTTGGTTTGCCCGAACTTACTTAGTTTTAGCACTCAAAGTCCTGAATCCTGGGGATCTCCTTGGACCAGGCAAACTAGACTGGTTGGTCACTCTAGTTTCATCACAGTGACCTCAGAAGACAATGAGGGAGAGCTGGGTGATTCAGTGTCCTTTGAGGGCTGACTTTGGGTCCCCCAGGTGCAAAACAGAATTGCCTGTCTTTGCAGGAGCAGCTCTTTCTGAGGGAGCTGGGTATTGCTCACTCCTCTAACTTGATGAGGTTGAATCAGACACTGTTCTGTCTTGACGGATGGGCTGGGCCACACTGCTAGGGCTCCAGCATGAATTTGTGCATTTGGAAAAAACGTTTCTGCAACTGCATTGCTGCTCTGCACTCTCAAAGTGTGGAGCAGATGAATCATGCCCAGCCTGTTAGCAAGTCCGGAGATTTGGAAAGTGTCCGAAGTCAACCAAGTATTAGAGTTGTTTTGCCAGCAGAAGGAGCAGAGACCCATCTGGACTTGGGTGATTTAGTACAGCAGTGCTTCATTTTGAAATGTTGAGGGAAGTGACAGCCCAAAAATAGTAGGAGTTGTAAGGGTAAAAGCATCTTTTATTGCCTTTTGAGACAGCACGGTGAAGAGCACCAGTGCTGGAAATAAACAGACATGGGTTGTCAATCTGCTACTTGCCCTTGCTGCTTGCTGACTGTGTGATCTCAGACAAGTTACTTAACCTCTCTGGGCTTCAGTTTTCTCAAGTGCAAAATGGGACTAGATGATGTCATTATTACATCTAACTTAAAGGGTTTTTTTCTGAGGATTCAATGAAACAATGTGAGAAAAAGGCTGAGCATTGTGTCAGGCATCAGATACATGGTACATTCTCACTATGTGGTAGTTTATTTTGTAAACTTCCGGCCCTGGCTCTGCTGCTAGCTACACTGGGCACTTCGGGCAAGTGTGTAAGGTCTCTGAGTTTCTTCTGTAAATCGAGGGGATTGGCCTATACTCGAATCCCTTGGAATTCTAAATGTCTTTGGTTTTAGGACATGCGTGAGAGGCAAGTTCCTACTCAGGATCCCGCAGTATTTCAGTTCTATGTCTTCAGACCCGAATTAACAACACAGCAGCTCCCCTGCATTCCAGCAGCACTGAGAGGGGTCACAGGGAGTCTCCCAGAGAACCAGGTGGGCTTGATTCCTTTGTCCTGAGCCAGCTCTCCGTGGGCCGCTCTCAGTTAGCAGACTGGGAATGGAGTGTCCACTTGAAAACAACGTGCTCTTCATTACAATGAAACAAACATGAGCGGCTTGAGTTTAATTTTAGCTTCATTTATGTATCGTGGGAGATATAGAACTGTTCTTGGGTCCAAGAAATCATAGTGTAAATTGAGCTAATTAGATTTCTTAAAAAAAATCTTTAATCCCATTGATTTGAGTTTAGAGAGGAGAAAACAAGTGTTGTGGCTAAATAAAACTCCCAGTGGGCGGGGTGGACAGCAGAAGGCTGCCGTTAAATGTCCTCAGGGCCTCAGGGATTTCTTTTGCGGGGCTTTTGATCATCAGACCTTTCATTTTTCAAAGGAAAAAAAAATAACTGTAGCCTAATGCTACTGGCAGTTTTCTCCTTATATAGCAAGAACCAAACCTCTCTGATGCTCTTAAAGGAAGTGTTAAATCTTCTATCATTCATAAATCTTTTGAGTACCTACTACGTGCCAAGCACCACAGCAACAACATGAATAGGTTAGAGAGAGGCTCTATCCCCCAAACCCAGTGCCTGGCGAGGTGCCCCGCACATCGTAGGTGCTTGATAAAAACTTGTCAAATGAATGAGTGTAATAAAACCATTAATTAATGGGTTGCCATCACAGCATTTTGATGAATCCTATTGTGTTTTGGACTTGTCCTAGAAGTGGCCAGCCAACCAGGTCTCAGGCCAGGAGGAGACTATGGAGATGTTTGACTTACCTGTCAGTGAAGAGGTGACCCACTGTGGCAGCTGAGACCATGGGCTGTCTAAGGCAGAATTCTGTCTCCACCTCTTTCTAGTCATGAGACCTAGGCAAGTTACCTAACCCTGCCGTGCGTGCCTCGGTATTCTCATCAGTAAAGTGAGAATGGTAGTAGTACCCGCGCCATGGGACTGTTGTGGGGATTAAATATGTGAACTGCTTGGTGAAGCATTGGTGCCCTCTAAACGTTAGCTGCCACCGTCTGGGCCTTGGTTACTCAAATTTCCCTAATGCCACTTGTAAGATACATGTGGGGTGAATATACTCATGTGCATAATTGCTGGTCCTTCCTTTGCATCCCAGGCAACAGAGTAGGTCCTCATTGTTACCATTTGCATATGACTAGCCCAGAAATCATTTGTGGACACTGGAAACCAAAAGCCCCTGTGGTCCAAACCTGAGAGGGTACAGTGGGGCTCAGCTTCCAGGGAGGGTCCGGACCTTCGCGCAACATTAGCAGCAGGAGATGCTCCACAGCTCTTATTATAGATGCTACGGTGTCTTCTGAGGTAGATGGAGCCAGGTTGTGTGGAAATTGTTTATTCTATAATTGGGTGCTCAAGAATCAGAAAGCATAAAGAGTATAATTTGTACCTCTCTTCCCCATGTCGGGGAAGTCTTATTAAAATGCAGATTCCTGGGCCTTACCTTCCATCTCCCCTTCCTTCTGATTCAGCAACTCTGGGATGAAGCCCGGGAATGTGCCCAGAAATCTGCTTTTTTAACAAGCAATATGATGGGGAAAGTGAGTAGAGCGCATGTTGAGAAACTCTAGTTTTTGGAACATGACACGGAGGATTTGGGGAACTTTATCTTTTCTTGACTCTGCTTCTCATCCTTCTACAGATCACTGGGCCCCTCCTGAGTCGTCTGGCTCCTTTCCTCTTGGGGAGAGATAAAGTGCTGGCCCAAGCCTCCCACCCTGGCGGGCGGGGTGGGCCTTGACTCAGTGGTCTGTATCCTCGTGGCCGGCTGGCCTAGCTGAGTTGGGAGGTGACCCTCGGCTCACAGGTTGAGCAGCGCCTGTCAGTCTCGAGGCTCAGCCTGGCTTCTTTCCACTGACATGGCCTTGACCTTGGCCAAGCGCCTGCAGCTAAGGGAGGCACGGAGGGGTTATCTGTAAAATGCAGGTACTTCCTTCACCGTGGGAAGGATCACACTGCACCGACTGCCTGTTGCACAGTGAGCACTCCAGAAACGGTGGGGTTGTTATCATTCCCATAAAAGGCACACAAGGCCCCTTTAGCTTTTGTGGTCTGGGGAGCCAAGGCCGGTTCCCATGGCACCCAGTGAAGTCACGGGCAGGGCTGATGGCTGTGGGCAAAGAACCCAAGGTTCAGGCCCCACACGGTCAAAGCATTTTAAAGGCCTTGTATTAGAAAAATAAACCAATTAAATAATACTGCCCCCCATAAAAGCAGACTTTTAATGGATTCCATGGTAGGTTTTTCACCGCGGCGGTCCCGGAGCCATGGGCCTCGATGAGCCCGTCTGCCGCCATAGGGAGAATTTAATCTTGCCCGGCGTGGGCATAATTTTACGAGTTTTATGGCTGTTTTTACTTCTCCGAAGTGTTGCTATGTCATTGTGCACCAAGGGCAACTTGCGTGCATTTAACAGTTTACCTCCTTTTTGGTGGAAATGAAAAATGAAGTCATAAATTAAAGAAAAACACAACATAAGAATTTTTTTTTGCTCTTCTTGGGGCAACTGGAGGAACAAAGAACCAGTGTTTCTCTGTACAGCCTGATCAAATTCTAATGGCTTTAATGTATTGACATTTGCCTGCGATTCCCTCCTCCCCAGGGAAGACTGTGGGCATGTAGCTATGTTTGGAGCTTGTACTACTGACCCCGAGAAGACCTGGGGCAGTTCTCTAGGGCAGGGGTTGGCAAACTCTAGCCCAAGGGCCAAATCTGGCCCACTGCCCATTTTTGTTCATTGGTGGAAAAAACTCAAAAGAAGAATAATATTTTCTGACACATGAAAATGAGATGACATTTTCCCAGATTTCCCTGTTCATCAGTGAAGTTTCGTTGGTGCCCAGCCACACCCATTCATTTCTGTATCGTTTGGGGAGGCTTTCACACCACAACAGCCCTGCAGAAGAGTTATGACAGAGACTGCAGGGTGCAAAGCCTAAATACTGTTTGGCCCCTTACAGAAAATTTTGCTGACCCCTGCCCTAGGAAGTCAAGGAAAAGGAAAGAGAAAACATGGCATCTTGTTTCTGGGCATTGATGATTGACTTTCAGAGTTTCCATGTGGCTCAAAGTGACAAGTCAATGGAGGCTCACCTGAGCAGTAGTTGTTCCTCCGGAGACCTTCCAGATGTCATCAGCTGCTTGTGGATGACTCTCCTCCCTTTCCTGACCTCAGATTGACTTCTGAGCAGAGGTCCCTGGGCTTACCCCCTGCAGCCAGTCCTCCCAGTCATTTGAGCTGCACCCTGCTTGAGGTCTGGTCACTCCTCATCAGGCCCCTTGATAGCCACGAATAGAGAAGTTCCCGCCTTCCTCCCAGGGGGATCTAAAATCGCTTCTGAAATTTGTCACCAACACTTTTAAACTCTGGCTTTTGGCCAGGCACAGTTTTAAGCATTCTGCACATAGTAGTTACTCATTTAATCTTCACATCCAACCCAGGAAGTTAGATGCCCCTCTCATTCCCATTTTTCAGACAAAGAAGCAGAGACACAGAGAGGTTAGGTAGTTTCCCTAAGGTCACACAGCTGGTAGTGGTAGATTCAGTATTGAAACCCAGGCTGTCTGTTCCAGGGAATGTCCTGCTGTCCATTCATTGCCTCTGTGGAGCAGGTGAATTCTTTAGGCTCATGAAAGGATCTAGTTTTCCTTGTTCCACTCATGCCACTGTTGCACCTCAAACCATAAGAAAACTGCCTCGTACTTGAGAAGAAAGCCCCATTTATTCTTCCCTCATCTCTCTTTTTTCCCTCTCTCCTTCTTTCCTTTCTTCCTTCCCTCCCTTCTTCCCTCCTTCCTCCTTCTCTGCTTCCTTTTTTCCTTACCTCCTTCCTTTCCTCCCTCTTTTCTTCTCTCCTTCTTCCCTTCCCTTCCTTCCTTCACTTGCTCCCCTCCCTTTGCTTCTCCTTTCCTCCTTCCCTCCTTCCTTCTCTCCCTCTCTACTGCTCTCTTTCCTTCCCTCCTACCTTCCTTTTTTCCTTCCTTCCTTCCCTCTCTCCCCATTTCATCCCTCCCTTCCTCCTTCCTCCTCCCTCCAACAAATAATGATCAAGCCCATGACTATGCATTACGCGATGCATGAGGGGCTGCACAGAGTGAACAAGAAAAATGAAAAAGAAAGAATTCATTGCCATTTAAAAAGAGCTCTTGGTGGCTTCAGTGTTGGTGGGTTTTGAGGAGTTCACTTAATTCCCCCTCTTTTATTAATTGTAAGTACCATCTCTGTCTGGAACCGTAAACTCTTGTCTTTTCTGCTTCATGCTGATATTTTCACTAAAAGTAACATAATTTAGGAGCGGCTTTGGGGGGAGGCTGGGCCTTGACCTATCCAGTGGGAGGAGCCTCCTGGGGAAGGACCTGCCCGTTCCTAGAAGCCCAGCTTCCAGGGCCAAGGAATAAAAGGTCATTGACTGTTGCTGGAGAAGTCTGCGGAATCTTAAAATGTGTTACCAAGCCTGGTGCTGGGTAGAACTTGCTGTCTTGAAGCAGCCATTATGCTATCTTTTGTAAGTGGTTTCATTTCAATGAGCTTTAGATGCCTGTCCTGTTTTCTTAAAACACTTGCTGGGGAGACTTTTTAGTCTTCTGGGTGTGGAGATGCCTGAATGTTGGGAAGACAGACGGCAGCTGTGCTGTTGGAGAAGGGACAGTGTGGAAATCTTCCTTTGCTAGAAGCTGGTTTTCTCTTTCTTTCCTGCCTGTTTCTTCTTCCCTACTCTCTGCCTTTTTCTTTGTCAGACAACAAATCTTTGTTGCTTATTTCTGATGAGCCTTCGCTTTCTTTCCTCAGTCATGCGGAGGAATCCCTTTGGTGTGGACATCTGCTGCCGGAAGGGGTCCCGAAGCCCCCTGCAGGAACTCTACAACCCAATCCAGGTAAGCTTCGAGCATTCTGTCAGCATGTGATTTTTTAATTTTTATTTTTATTTGTCTTGGTGGGGATGGATACTAAAAACTCCAAAATTGTGGTCTTTGGGGGATTTAAAACTTCCTTTCACAGCCTGGCATTTTACCTTCAGTGGTTGCTTTCTTTGTCACCCTTTTTTTATGTAGCATCTCTGAAAAATTCTAGCAGGGGATGTTTAGAATTAGAGAAATGCCTAGGTTTAGTGCTAAGCATTCAGACCTGCCCAGGGTTTGAACTCCTGAGATTAACACCGTCTCAAGTCCAAGCAATGGGACTTGGGAATTAAAGTTCCAGTGAGGCTGTGCAGTTTTCCCTTTGGTATCCCCAAAGGAAGAGTTGCACATGGGTACACTTGACACCCACTCCCACATACCACGTATTAAAGCCCGGTGATGCCCCACCTCACCGTGCCAGTTTGGCAAACTCCCTTGTGGGCAGGGACCTTTTGCTAAGTGACTGCCTCAGTAAATCTAACTCGTTAGTTTAATGAGGCAGCAAACGTGGCCTCTGTGCCATCAATTATGAAAAGAGCTCCTCTTTGAGCAAAAAAAAGCTCCAACCAAGGAAAAGTGTCTTCTGTGGAAAGCTAGTGCAAAGTTAGGAGGCCTGGTTGCCATGGCAATGGCCTCAGTGGTGTGTGTGGGTCTTGATGTGGAGACTCTGGGGCTGATCTTTTTGTAGGAACATTAATTAGCACTTGATGCCCAGAACTGGTACGTGAACAACTAGCCGCAGCATCAGTGGACCTTCGATAGCTGTAGAGAAAGAGGGAAAAATGTACCGCTTTGGCTACAGTCTCTGACTAAATTTAATACTTCTTTGGACCAAGGTCCCTGGTGGAGGAAGATAATGCATGGGCCTCAAAGGTGTCGAATTTTTAGAACTCTTGCAAAGGGATGCACTTGAGAACTATCTGATACCCCCTACCCCCCTTCCCAATCTCTCACCTGCACTCCCTTCTGGAAAAATGGACCACTGAGTTTATGCATCATGGGTGGCCTAATTAGGTTAACTCATGCCCTGTCTTGAGGTGTGACTTGGCCAGATTAGCCCATTAATTGCCAAGTCAGTATTGCCTGAGGCTTCCTGTACTGGGTTTCGTGGTGACTCAGTAGGGAATTTGATAGTTGGGTTCCCTTTGGTGCCCAAAAAATCTGCATATTATAGGCAGGTCTCCCAGTCTGTCCACACACACCCTGTCCTAAGGAAGAGGCAGAACTGTGCTTCAACAAAGGATGGGATTTCTGGTAACCCGTGTCGAAAACAACACAGGCTCCTCAGATGCAAATCATTCCCATCTTTTTGTTGATATCCTCTGTTCTCAGATCATTTTCTCCTTCAAAACAAAACTGCCGAAACACTGCTGCAAATTTTATGGGTAACATATGGTGTCATGGGAAAAGCTATTTCTGAAGTCACCGCCCCTGTGGATGGAAGGTCCATGGACTGCGTCTGTCCTGTTCACTCTTGGCTCCTCACTACCTAACACAGGGCTCTCAAGTACTTGTGATTCAAAACATGAAAGTCCAGGTTCAAATCCCGGCTTCATCTCTAACTAGTTGTGCAACCCTGAATATATGATGAGTTCTCTTTAGGGGTCAGTTTTCCTACCTAAAACTCTCCCTGGAATGTTGGGAGGATGAAATAATTCTGATGTGTCAGGGGCTTTGTTGGTACGATTTGTCATTTTTGTGGTCAGGAGGGTGGTTTCCATATCAGAAGCCTTGACTTAGGAGTCAGACCTGGGTTCAAAGCCTAGTTTCATCATTTCTTAGCTATGTGACTATGGGGTGTTAACTTAACCTGAGATTTCTTTCCTTGATTTATAATGTGGCATGAATAATACCTGCCTTGCAGTGTTGCACGTGGTGATGTGTCTTGCTTGGAGCTTCCTGTGGAGTTTGCTCCTTCATGGGTTCATTCACTCCTTTTTTCCATTCATTTCTTCATGTGCTGTTACATGTGCCTAGGAACATACAGCTTAGTAGCTTAGCAGCTTAGCACTAGGCGCTGGGCACAAAAGGGTGGAGAGGGTGTGTGCTTAGCCTTTTGTGGCTGGTAACTCTGAGCTCAGGGTTGAGGGGAATGAGTTGACTGGCGAGGCAGACCCTGCTTGGTCCCATTGTAAACCAGTCAGAGAAGAGATGCCTGTCCTGGGTAGGGGCCCGCTCTTCCTTCCGGTAGTGTTCTGAGCATTGTCTGGATGACAGGCCTATTGAGCAGTAGCCTGGGACTTGGGAGGGAAGCTGGGGCTGGAGAGCAGCTCCAGGAGGCATTGGGGAGGGCGTAGGTGGGTGAGTCACCGTCCTCCCTCAAGGACTTCTTGGGCAAGTTGTCTGGCCCCATTAGCCAGCAACCAGGGAAATGTAGCTGCAGGAAAATCACCTCGTTTCCTCGGGATGTTTTTTCTTAGGCTGGTTTCCTTTACAAGCTGCAATTATGTTCCATCCCACGCAAGTTCAGTAAGTGGCACTTTTCAGAGAAACTGTCTTGGTGATCATTTGGGCTGCTGTGGGCCAGGGAGTTGAGGAGAGAAGGGAGTGAGAGCTTCTATTGAGTTTAGTTGGTTTTGTGTCCATGAGCCATTTACAAACTTTGCACCTGATTGGGCTCTGTTGCAGTTTCTTGTATTTCCCTACCGGCCAAGCTGTCGAAGCTGCTGAGCCTGGAATGATGTTATCACTGAGGCAGATGACAAACCCTCTAGTTGCTAGAAACCAAACTGCTCCCCGAGCTGGCGTTTCCGTTTTCTGTGCTGACTGCTTATTTGGGCTTGATATATAATGGTGACAACAGGAACTGTTTATTTTAGGTGATAAGAAACCAACATCATGGCAAGAAGACACCATCTTAGTTACTCTGTTACCAGCACCGTAGGCCAGATACTATCTAGATGCTTATAAACATCTTATCTAATCCTTGTAATAATAAGCCCCAAGCTAGGTTTTATATCCCCATTTTATGGATGGGGTGACTGAGGCCAATAACTTCATACAACTTATCCAAGGCCACATAACTAGTAAGAAACAGAGTGAAATTCAACCCAAAAACAAACTACCAATCCAAATTTCTTTACCTCTATGCTGTACTTGCTGTTACTAGCAAAGTTATCTTGGTGGGAGTTACCCCATCCCCTCTCCAAAAAAAAAAATAAAAAAAAAATCAAACTCAGATTTTCACTGGACAAAGGGTTGGGAAAATTGGGAAATTTTGGCTATAATCTGGGAAAATTGGCTATAATATTGGGAAATTGGCTATAATCTGATTTTAGTGTACGGAGTTTTTTATTTTAGCGTCCAAGGTTTTCTTGTTTTAGTGCCTTGCAAACCCCTAACCAATAAAACAACAATTGGTTAAAAAAAGTTTGGAGTTGATATTCTTAGAAAAACTGTACTCTGATGTCTTATAATTTTCCTGGTTCTCTGCTGTTTCCTTGGCCCCAAAATAAAATGTAATTGCCGATCAGATCAGCTGGAATCAAGTCACTGAAAGTTCAAGAGGTGTCAACTGCATATTTGTGGGCCGAGCACATCTGCGGGCCGCTCTGGCTCAGTTCAGAGACACAGGGCAGAGCTGCATTGTCAGCCATTAATAGGGCCTAATTTCCCCTAAATGCCAGCTAGGGTGAGACAGCTTGTCCTTCTGCCCCGCCTACCTCCTGGTCCTCTCATGGGTTCCCTGAAATCTTCACAACATCACTCATGTGGTTCAGCCCTGCCCTTCTTGCTTCTTTCTTTAGCATTTACACTTGCTCTGTGATTACCATGTTCCAAGGGGAGAGACACACAGCACAGGGCTGACCGTGAATTTATAAGTGCTGGGTCTAGGAGGTTTGCATAGGGCACAGCAGATCCAATTGTTCTAGGGGTCTCTGAGGACCAAACAGTGTTCAAGGGATTTAGAGGAATTCTGGGGAGCTCTCTGGGGTGGGGGGGGAAGGCTCCAGGAAAACTGAGAATGACAAGATCTTGGAGGCCCCCACTGAAATCTCTGTTACATGGTGACTCCTCATTGGTCAAGTCTTCAGGGTGCTAAAGTAAACTTATTTCTCCATCAGTTAGACTCCAAGAAGCAGGATGGGGAGGAGGATGAGGAGGGAGAAGGAAGGTGGTCAGAAGGAAAGAAGGATGAGAGAGAAAAAGGAAGACAAATTACTATTTACTAAATGTATAATACATGCCAATGACCATTCTACATATTTTTCACACATGTCTCATGGAATCTTTACAACAACCTGAAGAGGAAGGTCTCCAGTAACACCATTTTTTAGGTAAGTTAACTGAGGCTCAGAGGGTTGAGCAACGTGCCAATCACACAGCTCCTGAATGGGAGAGCCAGGCCTATGTAGCCTGGATAGGTTGCAGGATGAGGAGAGGCTAGTGCTTTATTTTTCCCGGGTGAAAAAATGCTTCCTTGAGATTCTCTTTCCCAGTGACTCAAGCTGAGACCTGAGGTGTGCTCAGGACCAGTTGCAAAATTCACAAAAGCAGGGGCCAGGACTTCTGGAATAGCACGGAATGGACAATAGTTGTAAACAATTACAGGCCGGGCACAGTGGCTCACGCCTATAGTCCAGCACTTTGGGAGGCTGAGGTGGGCAGATCACCTGAGATCAGGAGTTCTAAACCAGCCTGGGCAACATAGTGAAACCTCATCTCTACCAAAAATACAAAAATTAGCTGGGCGTGGTGGCTCGTGCCTGTAATCTCAGCTACTCGGGAGGCTGAGGCAGGAAAACCTGGGAGGCAGAGGTTGCAGTGAGCCGAGATCATGCCCCTACACTCCAGCCTGGGTGATAGAGTGAGGCTCTGTCTCAAAAAAAAAAAAATATATATATATATATATATATATATATTGCAGATTTATTTTTTGCTTACTGAACCTGATATGTAGCCCAGTGAAGGATACGCCTTTGTCTCCTGGCTGGAGCTGTCAGAACAGGAGTCACCCCTGAGAATTCTGCCATGGGATAGAGCATCTTGGTGACATTTGGAAGCTGGGCTCATTGATTTCGTTGAATGTTTTAGATAAAAGCTTGTAATAGTCCAAAGGTTGTTGGGGCAGTTGCGGGGGACTCTCTTAGCCCCAACCTAAATAGCTTTTTCAGCAATGCTTGACAAAATTTGTTCCTTCACTGGACACTTGTAGAATAAACAGAGGAAAAGGGCGTGGGGAGGAGAGGCACCTAGGTCATGTAACCTGATAAGCGGTATATAACAGAAGCTTTTTGCAAAGTTATGAGAGAATCAGGAGTGAATGGTTAGCCTCTGAGTGGCAGTGCACAGTGGGGGCCTTTATACAGGATTTGAGTCTGGTCTCTGAAGACACAGCAGACTTCCCCATGTTAAAGAAGAGAGATAGCATCACAGAATAGGGAACATCAGTGAGGCCACAGGGAGACGACAGTCCATGGCATATTCAGAGAACTGTGAGGGGTTTGTGGCTGGAGTGAAGGTGATGCCAGGGGCGGATCGGAGAGGAGGCAGGAGTGGCAGGTTGGTAGCATGTGGATTGGGTCATGTCTGCCATTCTGGTCATTTCCAATCCATCTGGTCTTTACCTATTGGCAGGGTTGGAGGTCACGAGGGGTCCACAAAAACTGGCGTGCGTCTTATGACCTAGCTTCTCCTTTTGACTTGGCCACTTGCTAACTGTGGGGCTTCTCCAGGGCAGGTAATGTCCCCTTCCAGGCCTCAGCATTGTCATCTATAAAATGAAGGGGTTAGACTGGATCAGTGTTTCTCAAGCCTGTGGTCCTCATATTAGGACCACTCTGGGAGATTTTGGGAAATGACCAGTGCACAGGCCTCACCACTGGCGATTCTGATTTTATTGGTCTGCATTAGGGCTGGGGTGTTGATATTTTTCAAAGCTCCCTAAGTGATTCTGATGGGTAGCCAGGGTTTGGAAGCCCTGAGTTGGAGGGTCTTTAAGCACCCCCTACTCCCTGGTCCTAAAAGTCTTTGATTCTAAGATAACCTATAACTTGCGAATTTAGGGAGGGAGAAGCAGGCTGGCAGGACCAAGGGAAAACCAAAAGAGAAAGCAGATAAGCTATATATCTGCCTTTCTTCCTGTTCCAGGACACATAGTCCTCCTGTGCAAATAACTCGCCATCTTCCTGCACCCACCTATCACCAGACCCCCAGGCTAAAAAAAAAATTGCAAGTTAGTTCACTAAAACCTTGGCGTTATCAGTACTGCACAAAGCCCTCTTCAGCACACAGCACAAGCACCATCCTATAAAATCCCCAGCAAGCCTTTGCCTACTTGCAGTCAGTTCCTCTCTTGCTGGCCTGCCCATTGCTCCCTTGCAATGTGTTTTCATGCTTTTTCTAATAAATCTGCCTTTCTTTACCTACAATTCTCTTGGTAAACTCTTTTTACCACCCACATGACACCAACCCCAGATAGTCGCAATGCAGGACATAACCCATAATGTGAAAAGCAACTCAAAGCATATATGCTGAGGTTGTTCACTCTACGTAGTTTCTACTATCCTTCTATATGAAGGCTCTGTGTCCGTGTTTTCCACTAGGACACAGAGATCATTGTCCCTCATCTACTCCATTTGTAGGTTTGTGGGTCCGATGCCTGTAGTGCTAGACACCCAGCCAGCAGCATGTGGGCCAATCCAAGATGCCAAGTCTTCAGCCAAAGTATTGGGAGGAGCCCTGTGAAAGGGACCCTTGAGCCACGTCTGTCTTGAGCCAGTAAGAAGGAGAACTCAGACTTGCTCCAGGCCAGGCGTCAGATGGACATTTCTGAAGGATCAGTTACAATCATAGAAATGAGCATGGAATGAGAAGGGCCCTCTGCCTTTTGAATGCTATTCAGGAATAATGATGCTGAGTGGTCACATATGCTGGGGAAGGCATGAAAGAGCAGACATTGTACTGTCCCCAACTCTGGTCAATTAATCCCTTCATTACCAACCACCTGGTAAATGACGAGTTCGTCTAATTATCTTCTTTGACTCAGCAGCTGTCTACCAGCCAAAGAGGGATTAATTGATTTGGTTGTAGATCGACTCCTTATGCAAAGATAATGCTTGCTGCCAGCCTGGCAGCTGGCTGGCAAAGATGAAATATTACATTAACCTGATCTTACACACAGTACTTGGTGGGAGAATGCTTCATTATTAATTGCAAATTACAATAGACTAGTGAGGCCCATTGCAAAATACCGCGGACAGTGAACTACCTCTTTCACCGTGGCTAGTGGATTCATTATTCTTGAACCAGGGAAGCTTCCCGGTCAGATTTCCGGTCAAGCCAGGAAGGATTTCCAGTGAAGCCAGGGGACATGACAGTCAAACACAATTTGGGTTTAGAGGAAAGGATTGGATGCCTGAAGGAACTGGGGAGTCCCAGCCCATCTGTATGACCTGGGGCAGTCACTTACCCTGTTCAAGCCTTGGCTATCTGTAAAATCAGAGCTTGATACCAGTCTTGCAGGTTTGTGAGATTCAAAATTCTGTATAAAAAGCACCTAGGACAGTGCCAAGGTCAGAGTTGGTGTTAATCAGTAACCATTCATTGTCTGGATGGAGTTAGGTAACCTGGGAATTTTCTTACGGGTCTGGGCCCTTGCTGTGCTCTGTAATATAGGCTCAGACATTTTGCACATGCACATTTGGAGTTTTGTTGAATAATAATAAGATGGATGATTTCCTCTTGCCTGGAAGCTACTAGCTATCTTCATTATGAGTACTTCGTAACAATTTTGATTTATTTGTTTCTAGCAGAGTCTGTGTTGATCAGTAGGCTTGATACACTGATTTATAAAGCCATGAGTGCCTCTGTGTGTGTGTGTGTGTGTGTGTGTGTGTGTATGTGTTACATATATGTTCACTAAACCTATATTCTATAAAATGTGCAGATGCAGCTTTCATATTTTAAAAGTCTCCCATGGGCATGTCTGTTATACTCCCAATTCCTAGTTAGGTACTCTGTAATGGTTGCTAAATAAGACCTCATCTCTGGGTTGTGTTCATGTGAAAGCATTGATCTCATTGATTACTCCACATTTAACTCAAGCTTTCTTTATAGGCAGTTGTTCTGCTTCAGAAACAGAGGTTTCAGGATCAAGCCTAATTTGATCCAATATATTCAAATCTGGATAGTAAGCTCAATGTGCTAATGGAGTTTTTCTGTGTCAGTCTGTATGAATATAATCTGACATATTTAAACTGGAGAAGGGCATTCAAGTGACAAAATGACCTCGGCGATTTCCACATGGTAACACAGCTGTACAATCTGCCATTTTCAGAAAGTTATTTCCTGAATTACCCTCAATTATAAGAGGCCTCCACATAATTTGATTTTTCTGTAAATGACACAACTCAACTAGCTTCTCAGCCAATTGGATTTTAACCTTGTCAGAATGGATAGAACTGAAACAAAGCCCTGGCTTGTTCTGAAACTGACTGTAGGAGAGACATCGGGGTTGAGAGGGTGGCGGCAGCACGCATCTTCCTTTCCCAGTAGAGTCTGTGGGTCTGATGGACCATGCAGATGTCGGGGGAGTTTCCACCCCATCTTCACACTAGTTACTCTGAGATCTGAGGCACATGGCTGAACCTTTTTGAGCACTGGAGACCTTGTTTGTAAAACAGGAATAAAATGCTTGTGGTTCAGTTATTAAGGATTAAATTAGAAAATATATAGAATTCCAGGCACATGGCAAGATGCCCAGTCAATGTTGATTTTTTTATTTGCATGCAAGAAACCTCCTCTAGGAAGCTCTGATTTTTTTCTTTCCCCTCCAAGCTCCGGTGAAATGTCCTTCTAGAATGGTGCTGCCCACTAGCAACATAATATAAGTCACATTATGTCATTTGAAATTTTCGGCAGCCATATTTTGAAAAGGAAAAAGAAAACAGGTGAAATTAAGTTTAATAATATTTAAAATTTAACCCAGTGTACTAAAAATGGTTATTTCCATATTTAGTCAATAAAAAATATATTAGTATATTTTATGTTTGTGTTTTCATGCTAAGTCTTTGAAATCTGATGTGTATTTGACACCTACAGCACATCTCCACTGGGACAGGCAGTACATCAAGTGCTCAGTAGCTGCATGTGGCTCGTGACTGCTGTCTTGGACAGCGCTGGTCTGTAAAATGCCCCGTTGTCCCTGCGTCCTGCCCATGTTATGACACTAATCTCACTCATTTAAAGTGATTCCACCAGCCTTTGCGCCCCTTGAGGGAAGGAGCTATGTCTTTCTTATTCATCTTGGGGTGTCCAGTAGCTACTATGGGCCAGCCCCAGAAAAGGTACCCAGTGGATGTTTGGGCAGTGAATGAAGCCACTTGCTCCTGTGCCTAATGTGAGTTCGGCATGGGGAGGTGACCAGGGCTTCACTCCCCTAGAGGTGCAGAGGCGGCCGAACATCAGGATGGGCGGTTTCCTGGGACCCAGTGAAGAGTATGGCGCTTTTGTCCCAAGTCTCTGCTTCATGCTGATGCCTGATATTTCCCCCAGAAGTTCCTTCCGGAAAGTGTAAGTGTGAGTATCGTAGAAGGGCTAACACTTTGAAACATCAGTCATTATATCTCAACTTTGATTTCATATGACGTTGTGTGACTGGTGTGCGACAGGTGTGAGGCGGTCGGAGAGAATAGGAGCAGGGGATTGGTTGCGTGAAGGAACTGGGGAAAGCAAGTCACGGGACTAGGAAGGGATTAGGGGGCTGCTTAAGCCCAGACCCCACCCTCCCTCACCACTTCGCCCACACTCAGCCCTGTTTCTCAATTCCTTCTGATCCTACCTCCTTTCCTCCTCCTTCTATAGTGTGTGGCACGCAGCAAATACGCACTGCGTGAAATGGAACTGGAATTCCCTCACACCCCAGCCTGCCTCTCTCACTGATTGCATATTCACTGTAGTAGTTCGCTGGGGCTGCTATAACAACGTACCACAGAGTGGGTGGCTTAGACAATAGAAATGTATTGTCTCACGGTTTTGGAGGCTGGAAGTCAGAGATCAAGGCGCCAGCAGGATTGGTTCCTTCTGAGGGCCGTGAAGAAGGGCCTGTTCCAGGCCTGTCAGTTAGCCTCCTGGTTTGAGGGTGATCTTTGGCTTCCTTGCTCTGATTGCTGCCTTCATCTTCACGTGGTGCTCCCCCTGTGTGGGTGCCTGGCTTTGTGTCCACGTTTCCCCTTGTTATAAGGACACCCGTCATATTGGAGTAGGGGCCCACTGACTCCAGTATGACCTCATCTTAGCTAGTTACATCTGCAATGACCCTATTTCCAAATAAGGTCACATTTGAAGATACTGAGGTGAGAACTTCAACATACAAATTTTGGAGGGGACACAATTCAATCCCTAGTGCTTACTGTGTGTGTCGCGTTCTGCTAGATGCTAGGGCTTTCGAGATAAAAGTCCTTCTGTTATCAAAGATAAAGGATCAGGGTTGGCAGGGATGTGGAGAAGAGGGAACTCCTGTGCACTGTTGGTGGGAATGTAAATTGGTACAGCCATTATGGAAAACAGTATGGAGGTTCTCCAAGAAATTAAAAACAGAACTACCATATGATCCAGCAATCCCACTTCTGGGTATATGCCCAAAGGAAGTGCAAGCAGCATCTGAAACAGACACTAGCACTGTTACTGTAGCAGAGTTGCAGCATTGTTCACAACAGTAAGATACGGAATCAGGCTGGGCGCGGTGGCTCATGCCTATAATCCCAGCACTTTGGGAGGCCGAGGCAGCCAGATTGCTTGAGGCCCAGGAGTTTGGGACCAGCCTGGGCAACATGGCAAAACCCTGTCTCTACAAAAAATATAATAAAATTAGCCAGGCATGGTGGCGCATGCCTGTAGCCCCAGGTACCCGAGAGACTGAGGGAGGTCAGGTTGAGGCTGCAGTAAGCCATGATCATGCCACTGCTTTTTGAGACCCTGTCTCAAAAAGAAAAAAAAAGATACAGAATCAACCTAAATGTCCATCAACGGATGAATGGATAAAGAAAATGTGAGTGAGATAGATAGATAGATAGATAGATAGATAGATAGATAGATAGATATAGATAGATAGACATGAATGGAATGTTATTTAGCCTTAAAAAAGAGGGAAATTTTCAGCCCTTGGTGACAACATGGGTGAACCTGGGGGACTGATATGGTTTGGATTTGTGTCACCCCCACCCCCAACTCTCATGTCAAATTGTAGTCTCCAGTGTTGGAGGAGGAACCTGGTGGGAGGAGATTGGATCGTGGGGTGGATTTCCCCCTTGCTGTTCCCATGATAGTGAATGAGTTCTCACGGGAACTGGTTGTTTGCAAGTGTGTAGCACCTCCCCCTTCTCTCTCTTCCTCCTGCTCTGGCCATGTAAGATGTGCCTGCTTCCCCTTCACCTTCTGCCATGATTGTAACTTTCTTGAGGCCTCCCCAGCCATGCTTCCTGTACAGCCTGTGGAACCAATGAAACCTCTTTTCTTTGTAAATTACTCAGTCTCAGGTAGTTCTTTATAGCAGTGCAATAATGGACTAATACAGGGACAGTATGCTAAGTGAAATAAGCCAGGGACAGAATCTCACTTATATGTAGAATCTAAAAAGGTTGAACTGGTAGAAGCAGAAAGCAGAATGGTTACCAGAGGCAGGGGAAACAGGGAGATGTTGGTCAAAGGGTACGAAGTTTCATTAGACAGAATGAATAAATTCTGGAGATCTAATGCACAGCTTGGTGACTATGGTTAATAATAATATGTTGTAGACTTGAAATCTGCTAGGAAAGCAGATCTTAAATGTTCTGACCACACGAAAAATGATAACTATGTGAGGTGATAGATATGTTACTTAGCTTGATTGTGGTCATCATTTTCACTATCTATCTATCTCTCTATCTAAGCATCATGTTGTATACCATGAATATATATAATTTTTATTTGCCAAATTAACCTGAATAAGTCTGGGGACGTTTCTGCTCTAATTGGGGTGTCAAGCCAGTAAACTGACTGACCATTATAAAATGAGGTCCTGGCCAGACGCAGTGGCTTATGCCTGTAGTCCCTACACTTTGGGAGTCTGAGGTGGGAGGATGGCAGGAGTTTGAGAGCAGCCTGGGCCACATGGCAAGACCCTGTCTCTACAAGAAATTTAAGAATTAGCTGGGCATGGTGTTGTGCGTCAATTGTTCCAGCTGACTCGGGAGGCTGAGACCGGATGATGCCCTGAGCCCAGGAATTCGAGGCAGCAGTGAGCTATGATTGTGCCACTGCTCTCCAGCCTGGATGGATTTTTTTTAATTAAAAAAATAAAAAAATTATAAAATGATGTCCTATATGAGTTTAATACATGACGTTGGAGGAGCATAGAGATGGACCTAGACTAGGCATGTGTGTGTGTGTGTGTGTGTGTGTACGTGCACGTGTGTATGCATGCATGCTTGTGCATGTGTGTGTGCATGCATGCTTGTGTGTGTGTGTGTGTAGAGCCTTGGTCATCCCGACAGAGCAAAGACACAGGAGGGTGGCACACGGAAGAACAAGTGACTCCACCCTCCCTTGCACAGTTAAAATCTGGTCAAGGTGAGAGGGGAGATGGGAGAGGGAAGAAAGGAGAAGAGGCACTGATTGGAGGGGCTGAAGCTTTGTCCCTCCTGGGCAGGCATTCTCCATCCACATCCCTCTGCTTGGATACAGAGGATAGCAGGCCAAAGATGCATGAAAACTGAGTTCCACTGTAGCTCCAGACTTCTAGAAAAGTCAACACCCCGGTGTCTCTAGCTGATCCTCTGCTGTTCAATGTCTGCATTACCGCACTGGGAGACACTTGACAGGTTGGGCCTGCCGCAGGCCATAGCAGACGTTGGGCAGCCCTAGAAGGAAGCTGGCTGTCCTTGGAATGTGCCACAGGGGTGTGACACCCAGGCCAACTCCAGTGCTGCCTAAAATGGCCTCTTGCAACATTCTCCTCTCTTCATCTTAAATCAGGGACTTGAAGCCACAAAATGGCAAATACACAGTTCTGGCAGTCATTTTGAGTATTGGAGAAATCGCTCTGGCCATCTGTTTTGTCTCCAGCATGTTCCTCACGGAATACCCACGGATATATCCACGGATATAACAGACATCCTGCCAAGGCAGAGCTTGGCTCTTGAGAACTCGGCAAGCTCAGTGCTTGCCTGGATTCCTGCCTCATGTCCCATCCAGTGTTTGGAGAAAAGCTCTGAGAGAAAGATGAATGTCTGAGGCCACACAGCCTAGAAGTAGTCAAGAGCACAGGCTCTAGAACTAGCCCCACGTGGGCTAAAATCCCAGCACCAGCGCCTGCCGGCTGTGTGACATAGGAGAGCTTCTTACCAGCTCTGTGCCTCACTTGTCTCACTTGTAAAATGAGAATAAGAATTGGCCGGGCTCGGTGGCTCACACCTGTACTCCCAGCACTTCGGGAGGCCGAGGTGGGCAGATCACTTGAGGTCAGGAGTTCAAGATCAGTCTGGCCAACATGGTGGAAACCCCATCTCTGCCAAAAATACAAAAATTAGCTGGGCGTGGTGGCAGGCACCTGTAGTCTCAGCTACTCAAAAGGCTGAAGCAGGAGAATCGCTTGAACCTGGGAGGTGGAGGCTGCAGTGAGCTAAGATCGCACCACTGCACTCCAGCCTGGGTGACAGAGCAAGACTCTTGTCTCAAAATAAAATAAAATAAAAGAATAGCCCCTACCTTATTCTCTTTTGTGAGAATTTGATTAATCCAGACATGTGAAGTGCTCAGAAAGGTGTCTGGCACCAAGTGAAGGCTGTTTGCTATTTGCTGTTATTATTGTTACTCGGGCGCAAAGGCAGAGAGGAGCAAATGGTCCCTGGGAGCAAATGAGCAGGTGCAGGCTAAGATCACTTGGATGATGGAACTCCATCATCCGCCGGATAATCTTCCATCATCTTGTAAATCCACTTTCTCTAAAAGAAACACCATCTTTTAGTGCAGGGGATCACAGCTTTGGCTGCACTTTAGAAGCAAAAAAGGAAATTTTAAAAAATCGCAATGCTCAGTCCACCCAATCAGTATTTTCTATAAACCCTCAATGAACAACAAAGTTTGAGAACCACCTCTCTAGGTTTTTCCTACTCAAAGACAGATCCAGGGACCAGCAACACCGACACACGTGGGAGCTTATTAGAAGTGCAGAATTGGCCCCCACCCCAGCCTGCCAAAGCGAAACTACATTTTTTTTTTTTTTTTTTGAGATGGAGTCTTACTCTGTTGCCTAGGCTGGAGTGCAGTGGCGCAATCTCGACTCACTGCAACCTCTGCCTCCCGGGTTCAAGAGATTCTCCTGCCTCAGCCTCCTGACTAGCAGGGACTACAGGCGCACACCACCACGCCTGGCTAATTTTTGTATTTTTAGTAGAGGCAACGTTTTACCACATCGGCCAGGATGGTCTTGATCTCCTGACCTCATGATCCACCTGCCTTGGACTCTGAAAGTGCTGGGATTATAGGCGTGAGCCACTGTGCCCGGCCAGGAAACTTTTTAACAGGGTCCCAGGTGGTCTGCACAAGCATTAACTGGACAAGGCTTCTTAGAGCCTGGGAGGCCCTAGAAGAAGCAGCCCTCAAGTAGGTTAGGTCACAAAGGATGAGTGGTCCCAGAGTTTGTGTAGATTGCTGAGACGGGACACCAGAAGAGGCCCTGACCTCTCTTGGAAGGTAGCATGCTTCTGCTTCCAGAAACCCTGGAAAATAAAAGGCCGTGTTTATGCAGCTGTGGAGTACTAATCCGTGGCAGGGAGCTGGAGTCCCAAGGTAGGCCAGATGGATGTGCAGCCTCTCGGTCCCTCTGGATGCAGTAAATACTCATAATTCCATATGACTCAACCCAGGGAGAAGAGAAACGTGGCATTGAACAGGTTCCTTTAGAAACAGAGGTCACTGCAATACCTGTAAAAGGAGAACCTGTTCAGCCTGGGTGCAGTGTCCCTGGAGTGAAGGGGATTTGTGGGGCTAGAGGACAGGGTCCCCTGGGTAGCCACAGTCAGAGTTATTAATAGTTCTTTTCATAGATTGGGGTGTTCCTTCATTTTTCACAAGAAACAAGAAGGAGGAGGCAACCTAGGGTCTCCATGCCCGCCTCTCACCTTCACTCTAGGCTTTTCCTTCAAAGGACATTTTTAGGTGTCATCTTACCCTCCTCCCATCCCCCCTGCATGGCCCCCAAATGCCTGGTGCAGCAAATCTCAAACAATGCAGTTTTGTGGGAAGAGCATGGAATTTAGACCCCTACATCCTGAGTTCAAATCCTGCCTCTTCCACTTACTAGCAGTGGGATTTCAAGCAAGTAATTCAACTTCTAGGTTTCAACTTCTAGGTTTCCTCATCTGGAAAGCTGGAATAACTTATTTAAGTTCAGCTAACAAGGCCACAAAGTGTAACAGTTAAAACTGTGGGTTCTCAGAGTCAGGTTGCCTCGGTTCAAATTTATACTTACTGGCAGAGCAATTTGGGGTCAGATTTCTAATCCCTCTGTGCCTCAGTTTCTTTCTATGTAAAAACAAGAAAAACAATACCTAGCTCTTTGGATTATTTTGAAAATTAAATGAGTTGATTTGTGTAAAGTGCCTAGAACAGTGGCTAGCAGTACACAGTCAAATACATATTTTTTTCTTTCCTTTTTCCTTTTTTTTTTTTTCTTGAGATAGAGTCTCACTCTATTGCCCAGGCTGGTGAGCAGTGGTGTGATCTCGGCTCACTGCAACCTCCACCTCTCAGGTTCAAGTGATTCTCCTGCCTCAGCCTCCTGAGTAGCTGGGATTACGGGTGCGCACCACCACGCCCAGCTAATTTTTGTGTTTTTAGTAGAGACGGGTTTTCACCACATTGGCCAGGCTGGTCTCGAACTCCTGACCTTGTCATCTGCCTGCCTCAGCCTCCCAAAGTGCTGGGATTATAGGCATGAGCCACTGTGCCTGGCTTCTTCTTCTTTTTTTTTTTTTAAAGCAGGGTCTTGCTCTGTTGCCCAGGCTGGAGTGCAGTGGTGCGATCATGGCTCACTGCAGGTTTGACTTCCTGGGCGCAAGTGATCCTGCCACTTCAGCCTCTCGAGTAGCTGGGACTGCAGGCCTGGGCCACCACACCCAGTTAATTGTTGTTGTTGTTTCCTTTTTTTGGTAGAGATGGGGTCTGACTATGTTGCCCAGGTTGGTCTTGAACTCCTGGGGTCAAGTAGTTCTCCTGCCTTGGCCTCCCAAAGTGCTGGGATTACTGGCGTGAGCCACTGCACCTAGCCAAGTATTTTTTTTTCTTTTTTATTTCTATGTACTCACTTTTAAAACTTTCCACTATTCTTTCTTTAAAAAGAAAATTGTAATCATGATTTGGGTCCTAGTAAGTGCTTTTTAAGAGAAGCTTCTTTTGCCCAGTGACTTTTTTACTCCCTCACATTTGGACAACCTTTCACT
Organism: Hylobates moloch; assembly: GCF_009828535.3. Taxonomy (NCBI): domain Eukaryota; kingdom Metazoa; phylum Chordata; class Mammalia; order Primates; family Hylobatidae; genus Hylobates; species Hylobates moloch. The sequence goes on along the minus strand of NW_026652287.1, from coordinate 28,368,080 downwards.
GCTTTTCAAATACATCATTCCCCATTTTACAGATGAGGAACCTGAGGCATGGAGAGGCGTTTTGTTGTTGGTGTGCAGCGTCATCCAGCCTATTTGGGGAATTGCAGAACCATGATTCAGTCCAGCTCTGGAGCTTGTTTGTTGCTCATGGGACCAGGCTAGGCCACCTCCACCAGCTCAACTGCAGTCGACTCATTGATTAAATGAGTGACCTGAATTCCTTTGATTCTTAATTTACTGGTCTTTAAGTCAAGATGAACCCCCCTCCCTCTCCAGTCGTTTGTGGAAGGAGTATACAGGGCTTGTAAATGGGCTGACTCAATGCCTGCCCGCGGGTGGGTGGTCAGCTGGAATGAAATGCACAGTGAAGACCACCCATGGCTGTCCCAGGCACACCTGGGTGGAGGGTCCTGAAAGCCCCCATCCTAGCAGGCAGGATTCTGTGAAATGGGAGCAAGTCATGGTGGGCTGTATGCCCACCTGCACCTGTGCCGGCTACACCTCTCAGTTTCCTGGATTGTCAGCTTCTCCTAGAAACTCACTCAGACCCCTCCCAAGTCAGACAGAGCATCCCTGAACCAGGACTGGGTTCGCTTAGGCCAGAGGCTATGCTTGAAACAGGAGTTGCAGAGAAGGACTTCTGTGGGCTTGGAACTTTAATTTTCCGCACACACACAAAAATGTTAGGAGGCTGCTTTTAGATGTTTCTTTTTTGAGCTCTTCCCTGCCTAGGCACAGTAACCATGTGTAATTTTCTTCTCAATTCATTCTTCTTGTCAGGAGAGGGCTATTTTTAGCAACTCCACTGGGTTCTGTTTCGAGCGCTCTCTTCTAAGCCCCAACCAAGAGTTGGTGTTCAAACAGGAATCAGAATGATTCGGGGTCTCTTTCCTAATTAACGAGAAGCCCTAAGTGAGTGAAAGCAAGCCCCAAACAGGCACTGGGAGAGGCTGGAGTGGGGGCTGCTTATCTGGGGGCTGCCCATTTTGGAGAAGGCTGTTTACACCGATCCGTAGACTCATTGGGTTTCGGTTGGCTCCGGGTTCAGAAAGGGTTAACTCATCTCGCAAACCCATTCACTAAGGGTAAAGAATTAAATTAACTCATGCTAAGCCCATGGTTTTTGCAGATGGAACATTCTGGTTTCTACTTTTCAAGAGCAACCCAAAAGTTCATTAACAAGGAGGAACTTGTAATCTTTGCAAAGGACCAAATTTGAATGGGAGAAACAGTTCCCTTAGCCAATAGGTGAGCCCAGCCAACTCCTCAGCCCAGAAGCTTTGTCATTCTATAATTGTCATTCCCGATGAGCCTTCATCCTAGGTCTGATGGGGCCACTTGAAGATCTCATTGAATTTTGTAGGGAAATTGCATGCTAAAGAGACATTTGGAAATTAGGAGGCTTGAAGGCTGCCTTGAGACATGTCCCCCAAAGATATTTTGTCACCACACAGAATGGCTCCCAAATGGTGCCCCCCCAGCTTTCTTCTGCTTGCTTCATTTGAGCTTCTCTCATCCATAGAACAGTTAATTTCAGTTCAGAATCTCAGCCTTGGCTTTCCATAGGTTTTCCTTCATTTTCCAGGATAAATGAGCTGGAGTCTGAAAAGAAGTGTGACTTCTTCAAGGAACTGGCAGATACTAGGGGAGTTCAGAAGCAGCTGACATCCAATTATTCATGGTCATGGGGGAAAGGGATTGAATGAGAAATAGAAATCCACAGATAATCTCCAAACCTCATGCTTATCCATGGCCTTCTCTTCCGACATGCCTTTAACAGTACCAAGAAATGGGCTGATTTAGCGCGGTTTTCAAAACGGAGGTCCTGAGAGATCAGTACATTAAAATTAATTTGCCAATCCTTCTCTTAATGAGAAGCATTGCAAGGAATAGAAATTCCCCATTTATTTATTTATTTTTATTACTCACCCAGAGTAAAGCGTCGTTTTCCTTGAGCAAGTGGCAAAATGAGCTTATTTTCTTGGCTGGTTTTGTTCATTGTTTGTCATGTCAGAGAATAGCATAGAACATTGTGACTTTCTTTTCAGTAACACAAAACAAAATAAAACAAAAATGATTGGGATTCAGGCCTAGATAATCTTGAAATAAAACCCAGGAGCTAGGAGAATGACAGTCAATTGCAATTGATAATTGAGTCTCCTTCCCCAGGATATTATGGTGTAACTAAATCAGAGAGGAAGAAGTGATAAGTATCTTGTTAAGATAAGTCTTTGCCAAAAACAACCCATGGCAAATTGCTGCCATTTGTTATCCAATACTGAGCGCAGAGTGTAGTCTTTCTTGAGCCTCAGAAACCCTGCTTGTCTCTATCAGTTCATTTCGAATTTAACTTGCTAAATATCATTGTCCAAAGCCTGGGCAGACTTTCAAAAGCAGAGTTGTTGCTGATCTCAAGCTTGACACAGTGGGATCTTGGGGAGTCTCACAGACCACAGCCCCCAGTTTGTGGGGACACCTTGATCAAGGCCTAGGCAAAGGATCTGTTTGGAGAATAAAAGCCAAGCCAGCCTCAAAGATGAACATGTGTGGCCCGGCCTGTTAAACGCAGTCAAGGCGATGGGCTGCAGATATCCTGTCTTTCTCTGGTGCTGTCCTAGACCTTGCCATTGGTCCAGGGCCATTCAAAACCCAAGGCCTGCAGTCAAGACTTCCCAAGCTATGGTAGGCAGAATGCCTTGCCCCTTTTCCAAGCAATAAGAATATGTTACCTTATTTGGCAAAAGGGACTTTGCAAAGGCAGTTTAAGTTGAGGGTTTTAAGATGGAGAGATTACCCTGGATTATCCAGATGGGTCCAGTATAATCATCGGGATGATAAGGGAGGCAGGAGTGTCAAAGCCAGGAAAAGAGATGTTGTGAGGATGGAAGCAGAGCTTGGAGTGATGTGAGGAAGGGGCCACAAGCCTAGGAATGTAAGTGACCTGTAAAAGATGGAAAAGGCACAGAACAGGTTTTCCCTTGGAACCTCCAGAAGGAACGCAAGCCTGCTAACCCCTTGACTTTAGGACTTGTGACCTCCAGAATGGAAGCAGTTGTTTGTAGTGATCTGTTACAGCGGCAATAGAAAACTAACATGCATACACCTCTTTTTAGTTGGAGCTAAGCTTCCCTCTCCCAAGACCACTGTCCAAAGGAGGCCTGGGAGAGGCCGGGTCTGTGATATCAGGTAAGCAGTCCGGCAGCAGCGTGGTGAGTCTGGAAAATGGGAATGCTGCTGATGGTGGTGGTGATACTGCCTTTTTCAGAATTGTTTCCAGGTACTGTGAAAATGCCTGGCAATTCTAGGTATAAGCCGGCAACTCCGGTGACCCCCACGAGCACATCATGGCTTACACACTGGCAGGGAATAGGCCGAGTTGATACAACCAAAATCCTTGTACATATTCGTAAGAACTCTTTGACAACCACACATTCAACCTGAAATGTACATCAGATCCCTGTTTTGTGGATGGGTTCCTATAGGTAGGAGGTACTACCACTGTTTAGTCAGTACATGTATTTTTTTGAAAAGGATAGAGTAAATATTTGGAATTAATGGTGTTATATTTGTCAAGATTTTCCTTCATGAAATGATTATATAATTCTTACAGTATTCTCAAAGTACCCGCATATAGGCTAGCTTCATTGAAACTCACAATTCTCTCAAGGTTGGCAGGGGAGATACTATCTTCCCATTTTAGAGATGCAAAGAGAAGGAAGATCAGGGTATTAAATAACTCTCCCTAGCCAAGTAAGCTCTTAATAAATGTCAGGTAAGGCTAAACCTGAACGTCGAGCCTAGAGAGGGCATAGAGCATGCTGATTCAGAGCAGACACACCTGCCAGGCACTAGCTGGGTGACTTTGGGCAAGTTACTTAACCTCACTGTGCCTCAGTTTCCTCATCTCCCAATGTAAGGATAATGTACCTACCTCACAGGTTTGTTGTGAAGACTAAATGAAGATAATGCAATAAAAGGCTGAGACCCATGCATGCCAAGCACATGGTAAAAGTGTGTAATTGCATATTACAGCAGCAGCAGCCACAGCAATAGCCAAGGGTCAATTAACTCCCAGTTCAGTGTTCAGTTCACGATTGTCCATGTATTAAGAGCCAAAGCACCCCCAAAGCCATCTCGCCCTGCTGAAGCAGTCTAAAGTGCTCAACTAAGTTGGTGCATTAATCTCTAGACCAGAGGTCAGCAGACTTCTGTAAAGGGCCAGACAGCAAATATTTTAGGTCTCCTTTGCAACTACTCAGCTTTGCCCTTGTGAATGAAAGCAGCCAAGACAATATGTAAATGAATGGGTGTGGCCGGATTTCATCCACAGGGGTTCCCTGCTTTAGGCTGTGCTGAGAGCCAGAGGTCTTGAGTTCAAGTCCCAGCCTCATCACACTGCAAGGGTGTTCTTGAGCAAGTCAGGAAGGCTCCCCAGAGTCAGGCCCTTAGCCTCTAAAAATGGGAATAATCCTCCCTCAAGAGCTGGTGAGACAATGGAAGCTGTTTGTAAACTGTAGAGTACTGTGCCTAATTTGGTTATTAGTATTTTATTGCTGATGTACGGTCGAGGTCCAGGCCACCCATGGTAGATAAAAATGCATGTGGGCTGGACGAAGTGGCTCACGCCTGTAATCCCAGCACTTTGGGAGGCCGAGGTGGGCAGATAACCTGAGGTTGGGAGTTCGAGACCAGCCTGACCAACACGGAGAAACCCCATCTCTACTAAAAATACAAAATTAGCCAGATGTGGTGGCACATGCCTGTAATCCCAGCTACTCGGGAGGCTGAGGCAGGAGAATTGCTTGAACCTGGGAGGCAGAGGTTGCGGTAAGCTGAGATCGTGCCACTGTACTCCAGCCTGGGTGACAGAGTGAGACTCCATCTCAAAAAAAAAAAAAAAAAAAGTGCATGTGCACTTGATGTAAAATACCAGGCTCTATCTCACCGTCTCTGCTGTCTGCAGTTGCATTATGAAATCAGGAAAGGGTTATTTAATTTCAATCACTTTCAACTTGTTTTGGGGTATGAGAAACACACCAGCCTCTGAAAGCTTCCCATTGCTGTCATGTGATGTTTCTCTAGCCACGAAGCCTTGTGTAGTCTGAGTTGATTTTCATTCTGAAAATGGCAAATGAACAAAATGACCATGATGAATGGGGGCTCCTAAGAAACACAGCACTCGTTCTCAGTGTCTCAGGCTGGGGGAGTGAAGCCTGCAGCCTTGATGGAGGGAAGGTATGTGGAAAATGAATTGCTGAGTGGAATCTCAGAGAATGGCTGCTGAAGAAAAGCATTTCAAGGAGCAATTATGCAGCTCATTAAGATACACTCCATTCCGGCCTCTGATCCTAGGGGAATTGTCAGAGCAATTATGTGCAAACCTCAATTTTGAGGTTTGAAAAGGGGTTGGTGCATAATCGGCAGGAGAAGAAAAAGAAGGGAGACGGTTTGAAACAATAGGTATTAAATGATTGTCACAGCAAGGAAGACAGGGATGGAATGAGTGGACACCCTGGGTACTTAAGCTGAATGTGTTGTCTCAGGATTGCATATGGGCCATGTGGGCAGTGCATTTGGTACCCTTAATAGGACTTCTTGGAATCAAAGTGGTTTGCTTTGTACAAAGTTGTAAGCATGGTGTTTGGGATATGTTTGTTGAATGAATGAATGATTTGTGCTTGCCATATCAAATGAATAAAGGTGGAAAAAATGAATGAAGAAGTTAAAAAGGTTAAGAATTCATGTAAAATGAAGATAATAATCATACATACCTTACATGACCACTGTGAGAATGAGGTGGTATAATGCACTTAAGGCCGTTAGCACAGAGCCTGACAGTGGCAGGCTCTCAATTCTAGCTAGTATTGCGATTACATTTTCCCAGGTGTGTTAGTCAGCTCAGACTGCCATAACAACATACCACGGACTGGGTGGCTTGAACAACAGACATTTATTGACTCGGGTCTTGGAGGCTGGAAACCCAAGATCCAGGTGCCAGTAAGGTTGGTTTCTGGTGAGCCTCTCTTTTCGGCTCACAGGCGGCCACCTTTTTGGCTGTGTCCTCACATGGTCTTTCCGCGGTGCCCGTGCACTCCTGGTTTCTCATCTTATAAGGACACAGTCATTCTGGGTTAGGGTCCCGCCTTTATGACCTCATTTAACCCTAACTACCTCTTCAAAGGCCTCATCTCCAAATACATTCACATTGGAGGATAGAGCTTCAACATACAAATTTTGGGGGACCTACCTCATTCCATAACACCAGGTGAAGAATCAAACTTTGCTATTGTGGTTATTAGGCCTGATCTTGTGACTAAGCAGCTATGCAAAACCTTTTAAAGCCACTAGAATCACTGTTTCCTGAGATTCGAAGCTGGAGATGCCCCAGTGTTCTGGAAAAGCACATAGACTTCCAGTAACTTATGTCCTTCTGTTTTAGTGCCTGACTCTGATATTTAAAGGTCCTAGTGACCATCCTTTTTCTTTTTCTTTTTCTGAGACGGAGTTTCGTTCTTGTCGCCCAGGCTGCAGTGCAGTGGCTTGGTCTCGGCTCACTGCAACCTCTGCCTCCCGGGTTCAAGCGATTCTCCTGCCTCAGCCTCCTGAGTAGCTGGGATTACAGGTGCCCGCCACCATGCCTGGCTAACTTTTGTGTTTTTAGTAGAGATGGGGGTTTCACCATGTTGGCCAGGCTGGTCTCAAACTCCTGACCTCAGGTGATCCGCCCGCCTCGGCCTCCCAAAGTGCTGAGGTTACAGGCATGAGCCACCACGCCCGGCTGACCATCCTTTTTATTTCCACTGTTAGACAAACAGGCATCTCACTCATGCTATTTTTTTGAAAAAAGCAAAATTTCTGAACTGTCTTCCTAAGGATTCCATAAAACAGGTGCCCTAGGAGTTGAAATTGACCATGTGAACCTATGATTTTGTGTCAGAGTGAGCACTACTAAATCTCATTTTCTTCCCTGTCTTCTTTTTCATTTCCAAATCTGCCTGGAAGACAGTAAAAGCTCATTAATTTGAACCCTGCTAATTTAGAATATGTAACATTTCCTCCAAGCTCACCATGAAGAAGTAATTTGTGAAGCAAATTAATAATGTGAACATAATTAGAAAAGATGAGTCTTGTAGTGTTGGGAGGTACCTGGAGGTGATCCAGTCCTTTTCATTGGTGGCTTGTTTCTTTTCAAATGAGGAAATCGAGGCCCAGTAAGGTTCTGTGGCTCTACCACACTCACACAGGGGGACTGTTTAACCTCCTTCAGGACACCAGCCTAAAACACGGAGTCTTATTTGTTTGTGAAAGACACAGTCTCTTTATTAGCTGTGGGTTCCTTTTACAATGTGAACCTCAAGTACTAAAAGTGCATTTTTAAAGAAATGTTCTGCATTTCAGGTTTCCCACTAATTATGACTGGCCTTCTCCCAAGTTAGTTTGGGCTATTTTGGTGAGGTTTTATAGTGATTTAATAAGAAAAGCTTTTTTAAAACCTCATAAAACCTTCTGTACAATTCATTCTGACCAACATTCCCTCTTACAATTATGTCATTAACAACTTCTTTTTAAAAGACCAGAACTTTTGTCTATTCATGTTAACCTTAAAAGCAGCATTCACCGAACCCCTGAGAAAACAAGGAGAGCTATAATACTTTACAGGATTAGGGCAGAGCACATGAAATCATGTGTGAGAGAGGGTTCTGTACATTTGTTTTTCTTAATTGCCATTTCTGACTTGGGCAGCCTCCCCACCCAAAATATACTTGTGCATGTAAATGTGGTATTTCCTGGGAGAGTCCTGAGGGAATGGCCTGTTTTCCATGTGATTTGTTTTTTAATAGACTTGATTTTTTTTTTTTTAGAGCAGTTTTAGGTTCATGGCAAAATCGAGCAGAAGGCACCGAGATTTCCCAGACACCCCTGCCCCCAGACATGCACGGCCTCCCTGGTCATCTGCATCCTCCACTGAAGTGGTCCATTTGTTACAACTGATGAACCTACATTGACATGTCTTTGTCACCCAGGCTCACGGTTTACATTAGGGTTCACTGTTGGTGTTGTATATTCTACGGGTTTGGACATGTAGCCACGTGTCATTATACATTTTAGAGTAGTTTCACTGCCCCCAAAATCCTGTGGGTCTACCTGTCTATCCCTCCCTCCCCACAACCACTGGCAACCCCTGATCTTTTTACTGTCTCCATAGTTTTGCCTTTTCCAGAATGTCATATAGTTGGAATACAATATGCAGCCTTTTCAGAGTGGCTTCTTTCACTTTGTAACATGCATTTACATTTTCTCCATGTCTTTGCATGGCTTGATGGCTCATTTCTTTTTAGTGCTGAATATTCCATTGTCTGGATGGAACACAGTTTATTTATCCAGTCACCTACTGCAGGACATCTTGGTTGCTTCCAAGTTTTGGCAATTAAGAATAAAGCTGCTCTAAATATCCATGCGCAGGTTTTTTGTGTAGCTAGACGTTTTCAGCTCCTCTGAGTAAATACCAAGGAGTGTGATTGCTGGATCATATGGTAGGAGTATGTTGACTGTTTAAAAAAATTTAATGAGATGCCTATTTATTAATTTAAATCAAACCGTAGCTGCCGCATGGACTGGAATGTCCTCATCAGCAGATCAGCGCATACTCTCCCCAGAGTCAGACCTAGTGGGCGACCAAACTGCAATCAACAGGTTATTTAACAAGCCCAGGTTCAGAGCCCCAGCAAGATGGCCAGAATTACTGAGTGTTCCTTAGCCTTGGGATGTGAATCTCTGCCACAGCCACAGCCAACAAGAATGGGGCACTCCCAAGTATTTGACGGGCTTCTTATTCTCTCCTTTTGGGCATTTAATACATCTTTAACACAAATCAGGATTGTGGAAGATTAGGGCTTATTTTCAGTGTCTTCTCAGCATAAGTCAGATGATGATGAGGATGGTGGTGGAGGATGACAGAATTAGCAGGTGATGGGTGTGGTGGTGATAACTAGCAGCAGCAGCAGTGGCAGGACTGGTGGTAATTATTGTTGTTAACATTTCTTGAACACTCGCTCTGTGCTTTACACACATTATTTCAATCATCACAACTCTTTAAGGCAGATACTCTGTTTGACAGATGACAATGCCAAGGCCCAAAGAAGTTAATCACTTTCCTAAGGTCACACAGCTGGCATGTGATAGCAGCGGGAGGTAATCACCAGCTATCTAATACCCTTACCCCCTTCTCAGCTGCCTGGCACAGTGCTCTAAGTCTCTATCTGCCAAGGCTTTTAGAAGTCATGGGATGCACGGAGTGATGTATCTCAGGGCCCCGACATTTGCCATTAAACCCGAGGTCAGGAGACAAGAGACTGCAGTTGTCCTGCTTAATCCCAACGGTCCCGTTCTTCCTGTGTTTCTTTTAAGGGATTTCTCTCCAGCCTCACAAATGCTGACAGGTGGCCCCTCACCCCACAGGGCTCGCTGACTGCACGTGCCCAGACCATCTCTTCAGGTTCCATTTTTTACATTCAAGAGAAGAGAAAGGGCAAAAGATTTCTATTTTCAGCTGTCAGACACAACATGAGCCTATCAAGACTTGTTGAGCTTGGAAGCAATTCCAGCTTCTTCCTCAGAAAGCAGAAATTTTGACTTTGGGCCACTGATGCTCAGTGAGATGGGTTTCCGTTGTCCAGGGTAACGTGGCATTGAATTCCTCTGACAGAAGAGGCTCTGCATCGGCTCTAATGAGTAGCATCATTTCAGTAGAGCTGGCCCCTCCCTCCCTCTTCAGCCTCATCTTGGGCCCCACTATTCCTTCCAGCCCTCCAGGCCTTGGTTTAGTTCCTCTGCTCTCCTTGCTTTTTCCTGCCACTGGGCCTTTGCATCTGCTGTTCTTTCTGCTTCACCTCTACTTGGCTGACTCCTTCTCAGCCTTAAGGGTCTCTAGGGCTGGTCACATGTTCCTCTGATACCCTTGCCTCTCTTTGACAGCCCTTTGCTTATTGTAATTATTTTGTGACTTTCTAGTTATTTATTTGTTGCTGTCTTCCTCATTGGATGCTAAGGTCCACGCTGGCTGCCTCTGTGCTGGCTTTGTGCCTAATGTACTACATGAAACAATGGGGAGCTCGATGGAGGGACAAGCTGGGAGCCTCAGGGTGAGGATAAGGGCACCCCAAGCTTCCTAAGAGCTTAGTCTTCTGGCCAGTCTACTCAATGCCTCATTTTAAATGATCTAGAGTTGCAAATTGCACAGGGGTTAAGAGCAAGTGCTCTAGAATCAGGCTGCCTGCATTTGTATTCCAGCTCTGCCTCTTACTAGCTGTATTTGTTTCTCCTGCAGGGTAACAAATCACACAAACTTAGCGGTTTACGACAACTGTTTTTAAATCCCACAGTTTTGATGAGCCAGGAGTCTGAGTATCTTTTAACTGGGTTCTCTACTTAGGATCTCACCAGGCTACAGTCTCATGTGAAGCTTAGGGTCCTTGAAGCTCACGTGGTTGTTGGCAGAAATCGTTTCCTTGTAGCCATAGAACTCACAGTGGCTTGCTTCTTCAAGGCCAAGAGGACCGTCTCTCTGAGTTCAGAGAAGGTTAAGCCCTCTTTAAAGTACAGATGCCCCTTGACTTACAATGGGATTATTTCTTCATAATTCTAAGTTGAAAATATCATAAGTCAAAAATGCATTTGGCCAGTCACAGTGGCTCACGCCTATAATCCCAACACTTTGGGAGGTGGAGGCAGGCGCATCACTTGAGGCCAGGAGTTTGAGACCAACTTGGCTAACATGGTAAAATCCCATCTCTACCAAAAATACAAAATTTAGCTGGGTGTGGTGGCATGCACCTGTAATCCCAGCTACTCAGGAGGCTGAGGCAGAAGAATTGCTTGAACCCAGGAGGTGGAGGTTGCAGTGAGCTGAGGTCACGGCACTGCACTCCAGCCTGGGCAACAGAGTTAATGGGACTCCATCTCAAAATTTTTTTAAAAAATGCATTTAATACACTTAACCTATGAAACATCACAGCTTAGTGCAGCCTACCTTAGACATGCTCAGAATACTAACATTAGCCTACAATTGGGCAACATCATCTAGCACAAAGCTTATTTTATAATAAAGTTATCTTGAAGAATTTTGAATCAGATTTAAAGCCAACCCATTGTTAAGTTGGAGATTGTCTTACTTATTCCCTAGTTAGGTTAGCCCCATCCAGGATAATTTTTCCTTTTGATTAATATGTAACTCACTTACGGATCTTAGTTATATCTGCAAATCCCTTCGCCCTTGCTGTGTAATATAACATAACCATGAAGTGATATCCCCTCACATCCCCAGGTCCTGTCCACACTCAAAGGGTAGCATACAGGAAATGTATACCAGGAGCAGGAATCACCGGGACCATCTTAGAATTCTGCCTACCACACTAGCTGTGTGGCTTTGGGGAAGTTGCTTAACTTCTCTGTGCCGCTGTCTGTAGCGTAATACCCACTTCATAGGATTTGTTGTAAAGGTTAAACAAGTTGATTTATGGAAAGTGCTTAAGACAATTCTTGGCAGGTGGTGAGTACTCAATAAATGTTAGCTGTTACAACCATAAAGATGAGGATAATCTCCAGCCGAGCCAGTGGGCTCCCAGCTTAGCAATGCAGTCCACCAACTGGCTGGAAAATGAAATCCGAGAAGCCAGGCTGACGGGGAAAGAAGACACCAGAGAATATCAATGACTTGGTAAATTGGCCATCCCGAAAGGGAAACTGACAGCTTCTACTCCAACAGGCGAAAATGGGCAAAGCAGGTGGAAAGCTGTATCAAATTACTAAAGCAAATTGGATCTACGTGGGTGCACGTGCCCCTATTTTAGTTCCTTTCATGAAAACATCTCTTCTCAAGGCAAGGAGTCATGGCCTCATCTCTCTGGAAAGCTTTGAAATCCCTTACATCAGGGATTTAAATCGATTGATATCTCCCAGATATGAAGAAATGGGCATAATTGGATATCCTGGCAACTTGTGTCAGCAGTTGCACCCCAAAGTTTATGTCTGCCTTAAGGGAAGGCTTTCTTCTGAAACAGGATCTCAGTTGGTTCAATTTAAGAATAAGGGCCTCTCATTAACACCAGTGAGACCCCTAATAACGTGAACCAGTCTTTGTGTGGTGTGGTCAGGAGGAGGCCCGCCTGGGAATTTGCCCCACGATGTGTGCGTTTTGCTGGAGAGGAGAGTGTTCAGAATCGATTTGTTGCTCCGTCTGGGATGCTGTTAACCAAATGTGGGAAGAAGCAGCGCGGTGAGTCAATGGATCAAGTTCGCAGTGGCATATTTATGAATACTGGCTGTTTGGGAGAGAGGGATGGTACAGCTCCTTTCTTTGGAAGGGACTCGCTTTGTTGAAATCCTTTTCAGTGGGGTCACCCGGGGCAAGTCATTCACTCTTCCTTAGACCTCATATTTTGCATCTGATAATTCAACTCAAGTCATTTTATTGACAGTGGTAGCGGACCCTGTTGGCGCTCTGCCCAGACCCGGTCGCATCCGTTTTAGGGTTTCTGGGCTCTCATCCCCCAGCGTCTATGTGCTTTCCCTCTAATGGTTGCCTGCACCTGCGACTTGCTTTCCGAGGCCACCTTTGAGCTATAAGAGCTGCTTCTCCCATGCCCAGAGATGGGGAGGAGGCTGGGAAGTTACCTCTTCATGGGGGGCCCTCAGCCTGGCTCCCTTAAGTCAGGACAAATTCAGAGGAGTAAAGTTATGTTCCACAGCTCCCCATGGGATCAGAATTAAGCCTGGCATGAAGGCCTGAATTCCATCCTTGCTGGGCCTCTCCACCTCCCTTTGCTCCCAGGACTGGCTACATGATTTGCAGGACTCAGTGCTGAATGAAAATGCAAGGCCCCTTTTAAAAATATGATTAAGAATTTTAAAACAACAGCGACAGCAGAGCCTGAAACCTAACCTAAGACCCTTCTGATTGCAGAGTCGGAGCCACGGCACAGGTTGCATGCCTACGAAGCCGGGCCTCCCTGCTCCCCCACTTTCCCGGGAGCTCTCCCTTATTCAGTCCCTTGCATGTGAACTCATGTCTTGTACTCCGCTCTGATGAACCTGACTTAAGGCCACTGTTGAGGCATAACACTGAGGGGCTGGATTCTACAGTAGATATAGCACCAACCCTTCCCTCGAGGGGCCGACTATTTAGCAGGGAAGACAGATGTAAGCACAGATCATCCTGTCACAGACTGCAAAGCAGAGGCCCGTCCCCAAGGTGTCTGCAATGTGGGGAAGTGATGCTGCCTGGGAACACGAGACCTCCTAGATTCCAGGCCAGAGTTCCATCTTCTGCCCCAAATGACGGATGAATAGAATTGGGTGTGATGATATGGGGGAAGGATGGGGGACCACTTCAGAAAGGCACAGTGCAAACAGAGGGGTAGTGGGGGGACTTCCATTTAGTTCGCAGGAGCCTACCTGTGCTCAGTGCAGAAGACTTGAATTTGAAAAGTCCAAGTTCCTGCCCCCAGGTTGCTCACAAGAGATGCGTACAACCAGCTCCGGTGGAATTCTGTGCAAGGGAAGTACTGAGCTAACGGGGATGAGGGGAAGTGCTAGATACAAGAGGAGCCTGGTCTTCTAAGAAGTTGCCACTAGTGTTAGGAGTCCTAGAGCTTCTCATCAAAGAAAAGATTCTCTAACTGTGGAATTTCAGAAATTGACAACTGTCAGGGTTGGTTTGGGGGGAGGAGGGAACCTCCTGAAGTCACTTTATGTAATGGGTTTCCCCATCCGCTCAAACGGGTTTCTTAGTTTTAGCCCATCAGTCTGCTCAGGTGAAATTAAGTTCTCTTCCAAGTTTGTTATCTGAAATGACCCTGGGTCCGTCAGTACTGCAGCTGCGCCCTGACCTGGGCTGGTGACAGTGCTCTGCAGGATGCGCCCACTCATTCCCGGTCCTCTCCGGGAGGAGCCCACAGCCACCACGCTGGTTTCCCAGTACACTGAAGCTATCGCTGACATTAAGGAGCCTTTTCTAAGCTGGGAAATGTGGGCAGCTGGCTGCGGTCCTCCCTGGAGGGGGTGAGGGAAGGTGATGGTGAAATGCTTGTGGTTCTCAGGGGCCCTGGGAAACTCCTGGGAAACTCTTTTCTTTATCATCGACTTTGTCAGGCTGAAGCCATCTCTCATTTCTCAGAGCATGCTCACGGGCAGGGAGGGTAAGAGCTCTTCCATCCGGGAATAAGTTTAGAAATGCACGAAAGCAGCTGCGCTTTGCCGGGAAGCAGGATGAGGGGGCTGCCCTGGGTTTGGTGTTGCGCTCTCTTCTAATGCTGGAAATACTCAGCTGCTCCTGGGTTGGATGTGAGCACCAACTGAGGCTGGCTCATAATTCTTCCTTGACAAATGCCTCATTTGGGACAATAACTCATGATTTCATCACTGCCTCCTATTAAGCGATTAAAAGAAGGCACACATTATTCTATGAATATATATATGATCAAATGATTTTAAATTATTGAGTGGTGTTGGAAGCCAGAGAACAGTGAGGGAAAGAACTGCATGTGCTCCTCTCCCTCTTTTTTTTTTTGAGATGGAGTCTCCCTCTGTCACTTAGGCTGAAGTGCAGTGGCATGATCTCGGCTCACTGCAACCTCTGCCTCTTGGGGTCAGGCAATTCTTGTACCTCAGCCTCCCAAGTAGCTGGGATTACAGGTGCCCGCCACCACACCCAGCTCATTTTTTTGTATTTTTAGTAGAGACATGGTTTCACCATGTTGGCCAGGCTGGTCTTGAACTCCTGACCAGGAGTTCTGCCCGCCTCGGTCTCCCAAAGTGCTGGGATTACAGGCATGAGCCACACCGCACCCAGCCTCTCCCTCTGTCTTGTTTTAGAATTTTTTATTTTTTAGTCGGGTTTCAGAAGGGCCCTGGAACATGGCTCTGTGTGATCTGGCCCCTGCCTACCTCTCAGAGCCCTCACATCTCAGAGCCCTCTGTCCCACAGCTGCATCTTCCTGTCCTCTGCCACTCCCAGCTCCCCCTGCCCCACCTCTCTGTTCCTTCTGCCTGGAGCATCCTCCACATTCTTTCTCGGGGACCCTGGTGCCCCCAGCTAGCTTAGGTCCTCTCCTATTCCTTCCCCTTGCCTTTTTCTTTTCTTTTATAGCACTTCATTCAATAAATATTTTTTGAGCACTTACTGTGCACCAGGCTGTTATAGGCACCTGTGACATAGCAATTAACAAAAGAGACACAAAGCTCTGTCCTCATGGAACTGGTAATCTAAGCTCATTGCCATTGTGTTGATGAGTAATTATTCAGTGATTGGTTTGTTAACTTGTCTTCCCCACTAGACTGGAAGCTTCATGAGGACAGGGCCGTATCTGTCTGGTTCGTAGTACCATGAATCCCCAGTGCATAGTAGGCACTCAGTAGGTTCCTGGGGAATGAAAGGCAGTCTGGGATTGATGGCTGCCGTTTGACCATCTAGGCTCTCTGAGGTGGCTGCATCTTCCTTGGGAATCCAGAGGTCGTCATGTGGAATTACCTCTTCAAGACTGAATTACACAGCCCGTTAGAGGGAATATAAGAGGAGCCGAGCTGGCTCCACCACAGGGCTGCCGGGCCTGGAGCTGGTCCTGGAAGAACTCCAGGGACCACAGGATACTCATAGTTTGTCCTCTGCCATGTGCCCGACATGTCTCGCACCATTTCCAAACCGCTCCTCGAGGGTCTCTCCCCTCTTCAGCTTCTGTGTATTTTTGCACTTACAACTTCTTGGGGTCATTTTACTTTATGTCAAATATATACTTGCTGGGTGATCGTGTCAGGGCCCTTTACTTGCCCTGAGGCACCTCTTCTAGGTGTCAAGAGGGGTCTTCCCTGTTTGGGGTTAGCTGGGCAACTTCTGTTTCACCATTGCTTTTAACCCAGGGCTAGTGGCTTCCTACTGATTTGTCTTCAGGCATTAACCTCTTAACCCCACACCTTCCACTGAAAAACAGATCATCACTGTCCTCAACAATATGCATTGGTTCCATTTACTCCTGGGGTTGTCCATTTGGCTGTTCATTCATTTGTTGGGTCATTCATCAAGGGAAGGAGGGAGGGAGGGAGAGATTGGGGCCAGGACTGGGTAAGGCAAGCTGGGCTCTTGGGTTGCAGAATTTAAGGCAGCATTCACCCTCAGGACCAGGCAAGTACAGAGTCGGCAGTCCTCTTCCTGGGTATGGAGTCCTGTCCTGCCCCTATACCCAGTATCACTCCCCTTCAAGATTTCATTTGTCACAAAAGCCTTTCATTAGGTGATGACCGAGCTCCAGAGATGACCCCAGGTAACCCACGAGGGGCCTCTGCACACCCGCACATCACCTCCCCACCATGTCCGAGCTTTGTATGTAGCAAAAGTCTGTGAAAGACAGCGTGGGAGGGAAGTGAGACTCTCCACATTTTCGGGAATAAAAAGTACATTTTTACACTTACATGATTACTTAAAGGCCCCATCCATCGCACATGTTGCCTGGCCCTCCGGTGGCACACGCCCAGGGCTTCCAGTGTTTTGATATAAACCCAGACCCTTAAGAGGATGTAATTGCCGGTTGTCTTACAAGCAGTCATCTCATCACAGGGGGGTGGGGAGGAGAATTCAGGAGGCAAACAGCCACAAGAGCACCTGGCAGATCCAGTTCCGCTGGATAATGTCTTTGAACAAGACTAAAAATGACTGTGTTGATGGCTTCGCCGTTTCCTAACATTTGGTGGAATGACAGAGCCTTAGGACATGTCTGTGGCCACATCTGCCATCTCTGACATCAACTGAGTGTTACTAATTCCCATTCCTCTCTTTTAATGGAGGGAGAGTTCGTCAGTGCTGGTCTCATCCGAAGAAGCAAATTAGGGAGTCTGTTCTTTGCAAATGTTGGGGCGTGGTTGGTGATCGCTCAGTGGAGAAGCAGCTGCTTGTGATCAAGTGCTCTGTGTTCACCAGCCCCCAGTATGTACAACTATTATGTATCCATAATAATTAAAAATTAAAAAAGAAAACAGCTCCCAGGCCAACGCACAACACCGCCGTAGTGAACATCATTGTCATTCAACCTGTGTAGTTTTCATTCCGGACAGGATGGGCTGCTGGATCCAGTACAATTTAATACTAATATAATTAACATTTACAGAGTATATATTATGTACCATAAGCTTGCCACGAGGTTTCACTCTGGATTGTGACCACGGTCACCCCCATTTTACAGATGTGGCTATTGAGGCCTGGAGCGTTCGGTGGCTGATCCAGGTTACACTGTAGGGCTGTGGCAGAGGCCAGATCAGATCCAGGCCTTGGCCTCCCGTGTCCTCATTTCTGTGTTGTTCAGTGTCCTCGGACATCCTGCTCCATTTCTTTGTTCAATGCTACCACCCTCTACCCTGGCCAGACCGGGTTCCTCTCTAACTCAAAGAAACATGATGAGACACGCTGTGCTTTACAGGGAAGGACAGTGGAGGCCAGGAGAGAGAAGGCTGAACCAAAGAAACTTCCTAAGGCTCAACTGTTTATACAGTTCTCTCTGTCTGTTCTCCATGTTCTCTCCATCAGCCTCTGAGGAGCTCGAAGCTCCTGTAAAAGTCCTTGGCCCTTTAGGTGCACTCTGGTGCCATCTATCTCTATGACACCTTTTGTGGCCTTCAGGTAAAGAGCCAAGAAGGAACACCCCTTTTATTTCCACTTGATTTTTGTGGCATTTATTTATTTAGCAGTATTGTCTAGCGTTTAACGAGCCTGGATGTGAGTCTCGGCTCTGCTACTTTGCAGCTGTGTGACCTTGGGCAAGTGACTTAACCTCTCTGTGCCTCGGTTTCTTTATCTGTAAAATGAGATAATAGTATCTAGCTCATGGAATTGTTGTAAGAATCAAAGGAGCTAATCAAAGTAAGGCACGTAGAGCATGACCAATGTATATTAATAGGAGGCTTACAAAAAAATCTAGCTCTTACTGCAACTCCTACTACTCCTATTTTTTTTAAAACTTTTATTTTTGCACCCCTGTCCTGGAATAGATGATCTTGGGCCTGGTTTCTATAAGAAACACTGAGTGTCATCATCTGTAAAGATAAGTACTTAGTGACTAAACTGAAATCTCCAAGTCTTGCTTTTAAAAAAGAAAGACCCTTGGCTGACTAGGCACAGTGGTTTACACCTTAATCCCAGCATTTTGGGAGGCTGAGGCAGGTGGATTGCTTGATCCCAGGAGTTTGAGACCAGCCTGGCCAACATGGTGAAACCTCGTCTCTACTAAAAATACAAAAAAATTAGCTGGGTGTGGTGGCATGCACTTGTAGTCCCAGCTACTTAGGAGGCTGAGGTAGGAGGATCACCTGAGCCTGGAAGTTGAGGCTGCAGTGTGCTGTGATTGCACCAACAGCATTCCAGCCTGGGCCATGGGAGTGAGACCCTGTCTCAAAAAAAAACAACCTTTGGCTACAAAATGCCCAACCTGTATCCAGATTAAAATCTGTGCGAGACCTTTCTATGGCTTCCTTCCTGTTGCACTTAGAATAAAATGCAAAGTCTCTAACAACGTCCATGAGGGCCCCCCAACTAGCCCCTGCCTGCCTTTCACCCTGGCACTCAAAGCTGGTTACTTTCCCTGTTCCCCACTGAGACTTGCATTTTCTTGCCAGAGAGACTGCATCTGCTGTGCCCTTTGAGTGGAACTCTTGCTCTGACCTTCAACCCATCTGGTCAGGTACATGCACTTGGTCTGCTTCCTGCTCAGCAGGACTCAGCAAAATGGTCATCTCCTCCCTTCTCCCTTTGCCGCACCGTGCCCCCCAACCCCAAATCAGGTGTCCATATCACAAGCTCCCTGCACTTCTCTTTCTGTGTCTGGGTCCTGCCAGGCTGGAACCTCTATGAGGACAGGGACTCCTTACAAAATTCACCACCACCTCCTCAGTGCCTAGCACAGGTCCTGGCATAAAGCAGGCTCTCTCAGCTGAGCAACTCAAGGAGGCACAAGCACCAGGCAATGGTTTACCAGTGGTATGTTGTGACCTATTGTAAAATTGGTCTTCCGGGTCATAACCAACCTTAGAAGCAGGGGAAAAGGAGGAGGAGGAAGGAGGAGCAAAATGAGAGGAGCTGGAGGAAAAGGAGGAGGAAGAGAGAAAGAAAAAGAACAGAACAAAACAAAATAGAAAATATCAGAAGACATTGCATGTGAAGAGAGAAAAATATTGTCTCATAAGACTGTTCCATTTTGTATGTGTGTGAACGGATGTGTATGTGTGTGTGAAGTTGTACAATATGTTCTTACTATAGGTTGAAGTAAAAAAAAAAAAAAAAAAGGTGGGAAAGTTACCTGACTTAAAGTGTGATGATATTAGCAATAGGTGTCAACCACGTGACCCAACCTGAACTCCTGCCCTTCCCAGTGGAGTGGGATGGGAAAATGCAGTCAGCATCCAACTGCCACTTGCATTACCAACATTCACTACTCTCATGATAAAGGGAGTACGTGGGTGTGATTTGGGTACTGGGCAGGATAGGGCATTGTGAGCTAAGGGTTGGGGTAACAAAAAATAGCCTTGCATTTCTGCCAGGAATCCCCTTCTTTAAGCCTGCTAACTTTGCAGAAGAATGGGTGTGGGACATTTGTCTCAAGTTCCTTATCCTGTGTTGCTTTGGCTGAAATCTCCGATGAATATGTGCAGCTTACCTAAAGGAAGAATTTCTCTATCTGAACGGATCCAGGTCTTGCAACTTCTTTCGCAGGGTATAACTTTAGTTTTCAGCTGCTTTTTTTCTGCTTCCTAGAACTCGAAAGGTACAGGCAGTCTGCAAAGTGCAGTGGCTTTTGAGTTGAACAAATCCCAAATACCAGTGGCAGGCACAGATCCCAAAAGCTGTGCATGTGACTTTTTTCCTGGCACTTGAGCTGAGATTGTCTCTTTTAGAAATGTCAGCTTGGGAGTGGGAAGCTTGAAAATGTCAGTCTTGCTACTCTGTGGCTTGGTGGCTTTCAGGGACTGGGGTTCTCAGAATTGCATGTGCCTTTCCATGACCTTTGTTAGAAATGTATTCCATCCTGGAGTTTACAGGGCATGTGGCAGGAACTTCTGATTAATGTGCTTTGAAATTCAGGTCTGGAGTCACATAGTCCATGTTGGCATTTTTGGTATCAGTTCACACAGTATGAAGTATAATAAGACATACTTGTATATTACAGGTTGAAGATTAAGATGGCAAAATACTTTAATACCACTGGCCACAGCCCAAGGACTATACATAAATAGCATCGATCCTAAAGGCCCCAAACTGGAAACAAATGTCCATAAGCTGTGAATGGATACACAAAATGTGGTATATCCATAAAACTGATACCCAACCACATTAGTTTTGCCTACACACAGTAAGGCAATCACTGTGATGATGGATTTTGCTAAAGAGAAATAATTTTTTCATGAGGCAGCCAAGCTAGGAGGTAGGAGAACAGGTCTCAAATCTGCCTCCCCAAAGATGGGATTTTAGGGATCTTTATGGGATAGAGGAGCAAGGTGGCCTGAGGCATGGGGAAAGGCGATTGCATGTAAGGGAACATGAGGTAATTGGCAATCCATGCATGCATAGTCAAGCTTCATTGCCCTTCACAGAATGAGAGTTCAGAAAATGGTGGCATTAAGATGATCTGAGGGAGTATTGTTTGGCCCTCTGATGTCAAAAGGTCACCTCTCATGCCTTTGTGCAGGCCCAGTTGGAGGTCGGTGGTCTCAACCAGCTTGTGTTTGCAAAACACATATCTAGAAAAAGACTCGTATACCAAATATACAGAGAACTCTTAAATTCAACAATAAGAGAACAAACAGCCCAATTAAAAATGGGTGAAAGATACAAACAGATGTCGCCAAAGGAGATCTACAGATGGCAAGTAAGCGTAAGAAAGGATGCTGTACATCATATGTCGTTAGGGAATTACAAATTAAAACAAAAATGAAATAACACCAAATACCTATTAGAATGGCTAAAATCCAAAACACCAGCAACACCAAATGCTGGTGAAGACATGGAGTCACAGAAATCTCATTCACTGCGGGTGGAAATGCAAAATGATACAGCCCTTTTGGAAGACAGTTTGGCAGTTTCTTATGAAACTAAACATCCTCTTATCATGTGATCCAGCAGTTGCACTCCTTAGTATTTACTCAAATGAGCTAAAAACTTATGTATCCACAAAAATCTGCACACAAATGTTTATGGCAGCTTTATTCATAATTGCCAAAACTTGGAAGCAACCATGATACCCTTATACAGGTGAAGGGATAAACACACTATGGTGCATCCATACAACAGAATATTATTCAGCAATCAGAAATACGCCATCCAGCCACAAAAAGATATGGAGGAACCTTAAGTGCATATTACTAAGTGAAAGAAATCAATCTGAAAAGGCTACATTCTGTATGATTCCAACTATATGACATTCCATAAAAGTTGGTAAATGTCTGTAAAAGGCAGTAAATGACTATGGGGGCAGTAAAAAGATCAGTGATTGCCAGGGTTTCAGGAGGTGGGGAGAGGGATGAACATGAAGAGCACAAGGGATTTTTACGACAGAAAACTGCTCTGTGCAATGCTTTAATGGTAGATACATGACATTACACAAAGAGTGAAGTCTATTGTAAACTATGGACTTCAATTAATAAGAATGCATTGATAGTGGCTCATCAGTCACAACATATGTACCACACCAATGCAAGATATTAATGATAGGGACAAGAGGCAAGGAATTTCTGGGCTTAAGAGGGTTGGTCCCCAGCGAGGTCCCTACCCTCAAGCTGAAAAGCCTAATACTGTAGCCCAAAGTGAGACCTTACATCCCTGTTTTCCCACTCAAATGTTGCCTGCCCCGACCCCCATCCTGTGCCCATAAATACCCCAGGCTCAGCCAACAGAGAGAGGAGAAGCAGCTGGACATTGGAGACTACAGTTGGATGTCAGAAGCAGCTTGACTTCAGAGGGACAGCTTGATGGCATAGCTTTGGAGATGAGTCCAACTGGGGACCACTGGACTCCAGGGGAAAATTACCTTCCCACTCCATCCCCTTTTTAGCTCCCCTTCCTGCTGAAAGCCACTTTCACTGGCAATAAAATCCCCCACATTTGCCATCTTCAAGTCATTTGTGTGACCTCATTCCTCCTGGATGCCAAACAAGAACTCAGGTGCCACAAATGTGAATGCAAAAGGGTGTCACACGGACCCTCCACTGAGCTGTTAACACTTAAGCTGTCCATGGATGGCAAAGCTAAAAGGGCACTGTAACACTTCTTCTGGGGCTTCAGGGGTCGTGGGCACCCTCCCCTAGATGCTGCCACAGGGTCAGTACAGATTTCGCTCTTGCTGGCACCCAAAAGCGTTCACCCCCCACCTCCTGCACCTGCTCACCTGCGTTCCCCCTTCCCCGAGGGGTAGCACAGTGAGTGAGTGGAATTTGCCCCTGCCAGCACCCATGTACTCCAGTTCCTGCCTGCAAAGGGGTCAGGGAAGTATCCTGCTTCATTAATAATGGGAAACTGGGGGTTAAGTTATGAGTATACGTATATGGAAGCTCTCTATACCTTCTACTCAATTTTTCTGTCAGCGTAAAACTGCTCAAAAAAGAGAATCTATTAATTTAATTAAAAACAAAAATGGGCTGACCCTACTCACCTTCCTACCAGCAAACATGAAAAGGAGAATGGCTATTCTCCAGTGCTGACTGGGGCACTCAACCTTCTGGGGGCAATTTAGCAATGGATAAGAAAATAAAAAGTCTTAAATCACCTTGATCTGGCACTTCTAGGAGTTTATCCTAAAGCCATGGTTCTCAACCGGGGGGATTTTGCACCCCATCCACCCCAGGGAGGCCATTTGGCAACATCCGAAGACAGTTTTGATTGTCAGAGCTGGGGAGCTGCTACTGTCCTCTAGTGGGTCGAGGCCAGGGATGCTGCTGAACATCCTATGGTGCACAGGACAATCCTTACAATGAAGAGTTATCTGATCCTGTATGTTATTAGTGACACTGCTGAGAAGCCCAAATGAGGAACTGGGTAGGTACATAGTACTCATCTCAGTATTGTTCACAGTAGTGAGAAATTAGAAATGATCAAAATGGCATGTGGCAGTAATTAAAGGATGGTATATCCACACTATGGGATCCTGTGCTGCCTTTAGAATGGCAGTATGGGAGTTTGATCTCTAATATGAAAAAAAATGTTCATGAGACATAAATGAAAAAAATTATGAAGCAACATGCATAGAAAAATTGTATCATTGTAAAGACAGAGTACCTATGCGCATTTCTTTTTTTACTTTTTAAAAATTAATTTGATTTTTTTTAATTTTGAGACAAGGTCTTGCTGTGTCGCCCAGGCTGGAGTGCAGTGGTGCAATCATGGCTTACTGCCGCTTTGCCCTCCCAGGCTCAAGCAGTCCTCCCACTTCAGCCTCCTCAGTAGCTGGGACTACAGGCGTGTGCCACCATGCCTGGCTAATTTTTGTATTTTTGTAGAGATGGGGTTTCACCATGTTGCCCAGGCTGGCCTAGAACTCCCGGGCCCAAGCGATCCTCCTGCCTCAGCGTTCACAAGTGTTAGTATTACAGCTATGAGCCACTACACCCAGACTGTTATGTATCTCTGAGAAGACACATAGCAAAATCTCAAGCCTGTGTCTAGGTGGTCGGAATATAGGTGATTTTTAACTTTTAAAATTATTTTGGGGATTTAGAATTTTTTTTATGATGAACATTTATTACTTTTATAATTAAAACAAGAATACTTTTTAAAATGAAGAAATTATGCAACTAGATGTGTAGTCAAGTAGAGGTTGCTTAAATACTAAGGTTTATTTTCAACTACTAATTACTTTCAAAAGCATTTTAAGGAACAAATTGTCATACCAATTAGATGCCCACTACATGCAGGTTTTGTACATTTCATTTACTTCTCAAAAAACCATGTTGTAGGCTGGGCATGGTGGTGCACACCTGTAATGCCAGCACTTTGGGAGGCTGAGGTGGGAGGATCGCTTGAGGCTGGGAGTTCAAGCCTAGCTTGGGCAACATAGTGAGACCCCTGTCTCTACAAAAAAAATAAAAAAATTAACTGGGCATGATGGCACATGCCTGTAGTCCCAGCTACTTGGGGGAGGCTGAGGTGGGAGGATAGCTTGAGCCCAAAAATTTGAGGCTGTAGTGAGCTATGATTGTGCCACTGTGTTCCAGCCTAGGCAATAGAATAAGACCCTATCTCTTAAAACAAAGCAAAACAAAAAACCCCAAACCTTGTCGTTGCTCCTCACCACCCATTTTAGAGATGAGGAAGCAGAAGTTTGGAGGGTTACATACGTCAGATGCAGAGATGGGGTTCTACCCTGTGTTTTCCAAGCCCAAGTCTTTCCCTCTGTACCATGGTAGGGCCAATGTGCCACCGTACTGGGTAGCGTGTTTGTGTGGGATTATCAGTAACAGATTTCTTCCAATATGCTCTTTTAAAGAACCCCAGCACATTTAGGGGATTTCCATTTGAGGAACTCAAGAGGACATTCAGAGACTTTTTCTTCACACACACACACACACACACACACACACACACACACACACAGTTCTCATGACTTTGTTTTGTTGTTGCACTTGAGGAGTTTTTCCTGTCTGGAAAATTCCTTTGTCTGGAGTGGCTTATTCTAGATCAGGGATGGAAGCATCAGTTGTGCCTGAGAATCTGGTCTGGGTCTCATGAACGTGTTTTCCAGCTCCTGGAAAGCCAAGACTTCACTGTTTTAACCCAGGGTAAGAAGGGACCTCTCTAGAACATTTCTCAGCTGTCATCTCATAAAGAGACATGTCAAGCCTGATTCCTCTGGTACCAAGAGGAAGCAATTTGAATTTTCTTATTTCCTCTGGAGTTTAGGGGTGCAGTTAGCCAAGAAAGGAAGCTCTTAGGTCTCTCTGCCTTTGCTCTCTGCTAGTGGAGACTGCTTTTCTTGGAGGGTTTCTGCAAGGAGCTGTCCGGCCAGTTGTGGATTGGCTCACAGGATGGAGAACTGCTTCCTCTGAAGAGAGGGACTTCTGCTTCCTCCTCACTGTGCTTATTGCTGCTCAGAGGCTGCTGGGAAATCCCTGCCGCAGCCACCCTCCCAGAGTGCACCTCCTGGGTATCTGTCCATGGAAGCTCCTGGACACCCCCCACCTTCCCTGCATCTGGGTGGGCTCCCGCATTCACTTGCTGCATTTCGTCTCAGGTTGCCTTTTGACTCTCCATTGCTTATGATTCCACACAGTGGCCTCCCTGCTGATGTCTTTCCTCAGCCATCTTGTAAGTGGTTTCTCCTTGGTTCCAGCCCTCACTGAGGCCAGATTCTGTTTCCTGCCTTCAGTGTCTAACATGTGGCCAATCTTCTTTCTTCAAAGGCAGAGTGGCCCTGCTCGCATCTGCCAAAAAGACACACCTGGGCTCCCTGCAGCTGGCGTGGTGCTGCCTGGGCATCCTGCCAAGCCAGCGTGCCCTCTTTCTAGGTGAGCTTTCCTGCTTCTGGTTTTCAAATCCTTGAAGCGGCGCTGGGGAGGAGACGAAGAGGGTCGGGTTTGGAGTCTCTGGCTGAGTCCTGGCCCTGGCCCTGGCAGGCAGAGTGCAGCTGGAGTGGTTCTGTCTCAGCCTGGTGGCAGACTGACCAGTGTACGTAGGGTAAGACTGACTGGACCTCCATCTCAGATCTGTCCCTTGGAAGTAGGGTTGGGATGAGACCCCTTAGAGGCTTCAGTCTGGGAGACAGTGCAGGAGCAGAGCTGGTAAGGTTTGCTGTAGAGACCAGCCCTGTGCTGGAACAGGCCCGTGGCTTATCTGCATGAAACCTGAGGACAGATCACTGCAGCGAGCCTTCTTCCACTTTTTGTTTTTTTGTTTTTTTGTTTTTTGAGACGGAGTCTTGCACTGTCGTCCAGGCTGGAGTGCAGTGGCATGATGGCTCACTGCAAGCTCTGCCTCCCCGGTTCACGCCATTCTCCTGCCTCAGCCTCCCAAGTAGCTGGGACTACAGGCACCCGCCACCACGCCCGGCTAATTTTTTGTATTTTTAGTAGAGACGGGTTTTCACCGTGTTAGTCAGGATGGTCTCGATCTCCTGACCTGGTGATCTGCCCGCCTCGGCCTCCCATAGTGCTGGGATTACAGGCGTGAGCCACTGCGCCCGGCCTTCCACTTTTAAATTAATAATGGTTCCCATGGTTGGAGGGCGCCCACTCTGAGCCGTGTACTTGGCAATAATCCTCTGAGGTGGAATCTGTGATTCTCATCCCCATCATACAGGTGAGGAAACTGAGGCTCAGGAAGTTAAAGAACTGGCCCAACAGAGAGCTAGGGGGCTGGGCCAGGACTGGAGCTCAGGCCTCCTATTCTGCTTTGCAACAAATATTTGTGTTGGAAGCCCTGCTGGGCTTGTTGGAAAAGCAACCTGCAGGTGGGGGTGGGCACCGAAGTTGTCTTTATTTTGGCCCCTTCTGAGTTTACTCTTTGTCTGCCTGGGCTCTGGGGGGCCCTTCCCCACCCACTCATCTTCCCCTGCTGGTTCTGGCCTCCAAGGGCTCCAGGTCCTTCCCTCCACCCTCCCCTTGGCTTAGCTGTGGACTAATCCCTTTTCCCATTAGGTGAGCCAAGACAAGATTAGAGCTTTATTAAAAGGAAATTAAACTAGGAAATGAAAGGATAAACAAACCTCAAACGAGAAAAAACAACAGCACCAAATAAGATGAGTTGACAGAGCACCACTCTTTATCCTAAAGGGATCCGTCTACCGACAGATTAGGGTGTGGCTCCCAGCGGGGCCATCATCTCTTCTTCCACCCTCACCAGCTTGGCCTGTCATGGTCAAGCTGGTCGTCATGGTGGCTTCAGCAAACATGTTATTTGGGGACCTTGATGGTGGCACCATACTCGCCAGCGCTTTGCTCACACTAGCGCCTCCCCTGACTTCTTTCTGAGTCCCGCGTGCGGGATGCTGCCGGCTCAGCCAGTGTCTCCCTGGTAAATGGACCCGGGTAATGGCTCTGGGCTCCCCTACAGGGGAGAAGTTGCATTTCATATCCTCTATTCCACTTCCCAGGGCCCTAGGAGATCCACTCCCCACATCCCTTTAGTCTGCCCTCCTTCCATGCCTCGATTCCACCCAACTTTCTCCTCCTCCTTTTCTCTCTCGCTGCAACCTCTTGGTGGCCTTTGCTTGCAGTGTTCCTCCTCTCACCTCCACTTCACTTGGCCAACACCTACTTAGTCTTCAGACCTTGTCTTAAATGTTGCTTTCTCAGGGTACCTTTCCCTAACCTCCCTAAACTAATTTCTCATGGAACCCTGGAGTTCATCTTCACTGTAGTGGTGATTAAACCATTATTTCTGGCCGGGCGTGGTGGCTCACCCCTGTAATCCCAGCACTTTGGGAGGCCGAGGCGGGTGGATTACAAGGTCAAGAGATCAAGACCATCCTGGCCAACATGGTGAAACCTCATCTCTACTAAAAATACAAAAAATAGCTGGGCCTGTAGTCCCAGCTACTTGGGAGGCTGAAGCAGGAGAATCGCTTGAATCTGGGAGGCAGAGCTTGCAGTGAGCCGAGATTGCACCACTGCACTCCAACCTGGCGACAGAGCAAGACTCCGTCTCAAAAAAAACAAAATAACTTATTATTTCCTTTGCACCCATCTGCCCTCCCAGACTTTAAGGTCAGTGAAGGCCAAGACCAATGTGCCAGGCTCAGCGCTGAATCACGAGAGCCTAAAGTGTCTGATAAATACTACTTATTCATTCATCCATTCATTTACTCAATCATTCATTCCACAAATAATCCCTGAGTGCTTATTCTGTGCTGGGTACCATGCTAGTTGCTAAGGATATGACAGTGAGCAAAGCCAAGTGCCTGCAGTCAGACCAGCCACTCATTCTGTGTGTGTTCAATAAGTGATCAACAGGAAGAGGAATGCCCATTCATTCTCACATACACTTTTGATGATGAGCATTGCCAGCCATTAGACTGGCTGCCTCACGTGGAGGTGAGCTCCCCATCACAGGAAGTATTCAATAAGATCCTGGATAAGAAAGAGCCCATTGTCAAGATGCTGCAAGTGGAGGCTCCTGAAGATCCCTCTTACCTCCACGATTCTCTGGTTCTCTGGAGGATGCCATGGGGTGGCTGCTGTTGTGTGGCTGTCAGAGTCCAGCAGCAGCATGCAAGGTAGACATCTTTGTCTTTTTCCTGAAGGAAGTCAACTGGCTTCTCTTGAAAACCGGAACTAAACACTTGCCTTTGATGTAAAATAAATTTTCATTTAAAAAAATACCAGGAAATCTATTTTTTTAGCTATACATTTTTTCAAAGAAAAATGATCATTTTGGAAAACACAGAAAGACTGAAAGGAAAATTGGAAGGACTTTAATTCCTCTACTCAAAGGTAATTATTGTAAACATTTAACAATGGCCTTTTTGATGAATATATAAAAATACACATTTTTTAAAACAATATCACATCTTCTATCTTGTTCCTTTCATTTAAAAGATCGTGAGTACTTTTTACTTTGCTAAATATCGTTTCAAAATAAGATTTTTACCTCTGTGTGATATTTCCATATATATGTTATCTATTGATATGCTCTATCACCCCAAAAGTTAGCAGCTTAACAATAATCGTGATCTCTCCTGATTTGTGTGGGTCAGGAATTTGAGAGTGGCTTGGTTGGACATGTCTGGTGTGGGGTCTGTGGTTTGGGCTGTAGTCAGATGTTGGCTGGGGCTACCATCATCTGAAGACAGGATTGGAGCTTTCAAGGTGGTGCCCTCACACGGTTATCAAGTTCATACTTTTCCACGTGGCCTTTCCACTAGACTGCTTGAGTGTCCTTACAACATGGTGGCTGGCTTCCCCAAGTGAATGGTCTGAAAGAAAGAGGCAGGTGGAGGATATGCCTTTTCTATGACTTCGTCTCAGAAGCCACATGCTGTCACTTGCATGGCAGTCTGTTGGTCACGTAGGTCAATCTGTTCTGTTTTGAGAGCATGTGTACATAAGGTATGAATACAAGGAGATGAAGTTTATTTGGAGACACCTCAGAGGCTGACTACTGTGTATCCTCTTTCCGCAATAATTGCGTCTTCACCAATGCCCTCTTGTTGGGTATCTATATTGTTTCCACTGTTTCACTCTCATAGGGCACGTACATTCCCGAAAACCTTAGGTACCTGATGTGGGACAAGTGCATGATCTACATTTGAATTCACTTAGTCCAATCAGAGTTTCAAAGTTAACACTTAGGAGCAGAGTCATTTTGGGGCCATACCCAAAGCTGCCTCCCATTTGGACCACTCCCTTTAAGCATTTTCACAGACCATCTCCTGAGGGGATGGTCATCGTAGTTCAGTAGGTTAGCAAGGTCTGGCAGGAAACAAAAATCAACTCAAAGACTCTCATGAAGGCTCCACTTATAAAGATCTGAGCAGGGGGCTGGGCATAGTGGCTCATGCCTATAATCCCAGCACTTTGGGAGGTTGAGGTGGGTGGATCACTTGCAGTCAGGAGTTCGAGACCAGCCTGGCCAACATGGAGAAACCCTGTCTCTACTAAAAATACAAAAAAAATTAGCCAGGTGTAGTGGTGTGTACCTGTAATCCCAGCTACTTGGGAGGCCAGGGAAGGAGAATCACTTGAATACAGGAGGCAGAGGTTGCAGTGAGCCGAATTCACACCACTGCATTCTAGCCTGGACAACAGAGCAAGACTCTCAAAAAAAAAATAGAAAAGAAAGAAATATCTGAGCAGGGACTAGCAAACCAGCAAGATTTGAGGCACTCTGAGACTGGCAACAGAGATGAGCCATTGTCACCCTGAGGCCTGAAGAGCCGGGGTAACAGCTGCCTGAACTGCAGTGGAAGCAGGAGAAATATACCCTTACTCCAATCAACCTCCCCTTCCTCCCTGTCTTCCTTTCTGTCCTCTTGCTGGTTCCTCCTGTTGGCCAAACTGAAACAGAGGTCAGCCAGCTACCAGCATGGAGCCCGGCTGATGTAGGATGGGAATCAGCCTCGGGGGTGGGGAAGCAGAGCAGAGAAGGGTGGGGAATGGATGGGGCTAGGGGTGGGAAAATGAGGGAATGGGAAAGCCAACACATTCAGTCAATTTTCTTGGAACATCATTAAGGCACAGAACGATGTATCGGAACAGAGGTTACTGACCCCTGCCCTATTGTAGATCTGGGGTAATTTTATTATTAATAATAATCTTAACAGCAATATTAGCTATCCTGTGTTAAGTCTTTTCCATGTACAGGGCATTGTATTATGTTACAGGGCATTTAACACATGCAATTTCTAATCTTTATAGCCAATCTGTTAGGCACATGTTATTATGAGTCTTTTTC
Organism: Hylobates moloch; assembly: GCF_009828535.3. Lineage (NCBI taxonomy): Eukaryota > Metazoa > Chordata > Mammalia > Primates > Hylobatidae > Hylobates > Hylobates moloch. Next base: position 28,337,671 of record NW_026652287.1, on the reverse strand, counting down.
AGGCAAGGAAAAATGAGTTTGGAAAGGCTCAGTATCTGCCTGAGGTCACAAAATCTGTAGTAGAGCTAGGATTAAACTCAGGTCTGTTTTACTGTAAACTCCAAGTGCTTTTGTCTAAAAGCAGTCTAGACCAACCTAAGAGGGGAGTAGACGAACCAAGGTGGTTTCTGTAAGAAGCTTTCAATGCCTTCTTCCACAGTGGAGCAATAATTTTAAAAAGAAGAAGGAAGGGAAGAAAATCTTTAGTATGCCACCTCATCTGAACAATTGCCCAGGAGTCAGAGTACAGTGTGTTTGGCAAATTATGAGTTTTGTGTCAGTGCATACAAAGTAGGCAAGAAGTGAGGAAAAGATCCCTTGAAATAATGGAATGAGGAATGCAGCACTCAGCATGTTGAGCTCACATAATAAAGTCACCTTGGAGATCTCAGTAAATTATTGTGCAGAGACTGCTGCTGATGGACGAGGCACACTGGCATCCCTTAGTGCCCCTGGTGGCTCTGAAAACAGTGGCCTGGCAGCCCTGGGCACCCAAAGGGCACTCCATCAATTACTTGGTTTTAGAAGAAAATTTCTCCCACAGTGCAGATGGATGGATGAGAGAAGGATTGGCAGAAGTCAGAGAGGGCAGGGGAGAGGGAGAGAGTTGCAACAGAATGACATTACTTTACACTTGGTATTTTGCAATAATGAAAATTACCCACTCTGTCTTCAGCACTGGGCGTGTAGTAAAAAATTTAGGAACTTCTCTGGTTTTTGTCTATATCCTTTGGATGCTTCCTGAAATGGAAGAGGGGACTTGATGACATTGTGCTGGGGAGGTCACAGGGTGGAGGATGGGCTGGAGAGTGGCCAAGAGCCCACAGTCTCCAAAGACTTTGGCCCAACTCTTGGGTCAGGCTCTCCTTGAGCTGAAGCCAGAATCTGGTGGGCTTGGCAGATTTGTTTGCGTTTTTCTACCAGGTAGAGAATTATCTATTTATACCTCGGAACTCTGGATGCCATGATTGAAATACCTCATCAACCCTGAGATGCTCAGATGCTTGCCAAGTTAATCTCACTGATGAGAACCTATGTCTGTGAGAGGAGTTTCTAGAAGGGTCACCAGAACTCTCTGCTTATTCACTTTGGAGACGTGGGCACAGTGCGAGGGGGAATGGGACACAGGAGGGAGGAAATGATGGTGGGGGTGGGCAGCCCACGTGTTCATAAAGTCTCCAGGACACTAAAGAGGTGACCAGGCACCCATCCAAGGCTTTGCCAGCCGATGGACAATTCCACATAGGCTGGAATTGGAAATGGAATTTGATCTGAGCCTAAAACATGAGAGGCGCAATAGCACTTGGGGTGAACTTTGGCCCAGGATCCTGCACACAGCAGGTGCTTCCTCAGCCAGCGTTGCTAAGAACCTTGCCAGTGTGGAGGTGGTTAAGAATGGGGACGTGGGAGCCAGAGGGCCTGAATTTGCATCCTGCCCTCTGTGATCCTGGGCAAGTCACAGATGATAATCACCCTACTTCATGAGGTTGTTGCAAGTGTTAAATGATTTAATACTTGTGAAGAGCTTAGCACATAGTATTTATTAGTCATTATTACTATTTCTAATTTTTAGCCCCATTTTCAAATAGCCAAGCCAACCTTTGATACCCAGACTTTTCCATGACCCACAGTCTGGTGGCCCAATTGCCGATTCATCTCCTGGTCCAAAGCCATCCAGCACATCACCATCAGATTAATTTCTAAATTAACCTAAAGCTTTGTGTTCATTGCTTATTTGCATTTAAAAAAATTAATACCAGATGTAAGAGACCTGATTTGCAATTTGGCATCAGTTCACATGAAGACGATCTGTGGCTTCTCCCTGAAAAAGTTAATATGAGCCAAGAACGTGACACTCTGGTTTGTTTCTTTGGAAGCTGTTTGGATGCATATAATGTAATTAACACGTATTGAACACCTACTCTGTTGGAGGTGCTGTGCCGTTCATCACTGCACACCTCAACAGTGTTATCCACCACTGTTTTTCAGAAGAGAAACACCTTAAATAAAATATTACCTTGGAACCCTCACCAAAAGGATTGGGGTGGGAGTGGGAGAAGCCCAGACCTCTCTTGCTCAGCCTCTCCTTGACCCTGGGGGCCAATCCTGCTTAGGATTCCCTGGCCTTAGCCCCTGGTCACTCTTCCTTTGTGCCTTGAGAAGAAATGACCAGAAGTGACCCACCCAAGGCCATTCTAGAAGGTTCTAAGGAAACGAAACCCGGGCCTATGATTCCCAGCCCAGCACCCTTTTTTCTTTTCTTGCTTTTTATTGCTCTTTGCCCCTAATTGTAAAAATGCCTCCTGCTTTCTACTGCCTCTTGATTTCTCCCCATCCCAGCGCTTGCTAACCCGACCCATTTTCTTTTCTCGTGCATGGATGCTGCTCTGAGAAGCTCCCAATCGATGCATTTGGGAAGATCCCCTTGCAGGGTTCACCAACCACACCTCATCTAATAGAGTTAACATTTCGTTCTCATTCTTTCCTTGCATGAGCCACAGCCCCTGACTTCTGCATTTCCTGGCTGGGTGACGTTAGACAAGGAAGATACTTTTCCTGAGCAGGGATAATTATACCCACTTAGCAGGCTTGTGAGGCACAAAGGAGGTGGCTTGTGTGACTGTCCCTAATGCAGTCCCCACTCCAGGCCACGTTCCATCCTTCCCACCCACCCCTAGCTCTTAGAGATTCAGGAAAAATGTGAAGATTTTTTAGTGTTGTTTAACAATCATTTACATTTTCAGTGCAATCAAACTTGTAGTTTGATTTAGATGAGAAGAATAACTGCCAAATAAACTAAAAATGGCACGGACAATGACGGTAATTGTCGGCAGCGGGATAATTGATCTAATTACACAAAGGAAGGCAGCTCCCCAATGAGTTGAGCCCGTGGGCTCCTGCAGGCAGCAGCTCAGGCCGTGTCCCAGGTCCTGAGTGGCTGTAAGAAAACCAGAAGTTTCAAGACAAGGTGAGGGGACAGTCACGGGAGCAGCATGTCTTCAGGGGGAAATTGTTCCAGTTTGCCCGCAAATGATCACTGATGTGTGTTTTGCTGGACTGCCTCTGGAGAACAGAGCTCACATTTGGGATGGTTTAGATGATATTTTATTGCAGCTGTATTTACTGTTTGCTTTCCCAGACATGGTGAGGAAACTGGTACATTCCCAAGGCCCAAGACAGAGGAAGTGATTTACAAACCTAGCCCAGGAGGGGCCACCCTCTTCGTCTTGGGGGAAGACCTGAAGCCCCGACAGGGCTCCCGGGTTGAAATGAAGCTGCTAATGGATGAGTCTTGTCGGTTTCGATCCTGAGCTCTGTTTGCTGTGGAAGCTGGCCCAAAGGGCCAGTGGCTTTGCTCAGGACAGTCTCGCGCTGGCCAGTGAAGAGGGAGGCTGCCCTGCTTGGTCTCTGCTCCCTACGCGCTCCCTACGCACATCTTAGTCAAACTGCTTCGCCTCAGGCCTAATGACCACTCATTCCATCTAGGGAGGCAGTGACCTTTTTTTTTAAATTGTAAAAAATACATAACCTAAAATGTACCATTGTAACCATTTTTAAGTATACAGTTCCGTAGAGCTCAGTACCTTCACACTGTTGTGCAACACCTCTCCAGAGCTGCTTCATCTTGCAACGTGGAATCTCTATACCCTTTGAACAATAACTCCCCATTTCTCCCGCCCCCCAGCCCCTTGTAACCATCATTCTACTTTCTGTTTCTGTGAGTTTGATGCTTTTAGATACCTTATATAAGTGGACTCATATAGTATCTGTCCTTTTGTGACTGGCTTATTTCCCTTAACCTAACGTCCTCAGGCTCCTCCATGTTGTAACATGGTAGGATTTCCATCTTTGTAAGGTTGAATGATATTCCACTGGATATATATATATACTGCATTTTCTTTCTCCATTCATCTGTTCATAGACGTTTGGCTTTCTTCCACCAGAGTTTACTGTTCTTTAACAAATACTGAGTACCTGCGATGTGGTAGACAGTACCCCATTATCTTCGTGCTAAAACGTATACTCATGGAAGGGGCAGTATGAGTGAATCTGAGTACCTGAGAGGAAAGAAAACAAACACCATCTCCCACTGAGTGAAAACTAAATGTGGACCACCATCATAGCCACCCCATAATACAACAGCCCATGTTTACTGGGCCCTTACCATGTGCCTGACAGTGGTCTGATGTCTGTGTCTCCATCTTATGTGATCTCATTCAATCATTAACAAGCCTATATGCAGAAACCTTCCCCATCAACTTAACATTATCTCCAGTGAGGAATGGAGGCTCGAGGAGATTAAGTGACCTCCCGAGATCATGTAGCAGGTAGTGGCAGAACCAGGATTCAAACCCAGGCAATCTGGCTCTAGACCACAATTCCTGAAAAACCTCAAATGGGTGCTGTGCTTCTATTTCACCTGCAGGGGGCCAAGATGCTTTTCCCAGGGTAGTAGAACGTCCCCCACACCACCTCTGCCCCATGGTCTGGAGCAAGTCATAGATACGTGGTTGATTTCCTAGTTGCAGAATGTAATGGGTGCCAGGCTTAAGAGGGTCATCCCACAAGTACTCATTGAGCACCTCCTGTGTGCTAGGTGCCAGGGATGCAGAGGTGATCTAGAAGGCAAGGCCCTGCCTTCAGCAAGGAGAGCTTTCTGAATACAGGGCCAGGGAAGTCGGGGAAGGAAGCTCCAAGGCTACCTGCCTCACTGGAGTCTTGGACAAATAAGCCCCAGTGTTCAGAATCATCCAAGCTGGTCCCAGCACTTGGTAGAACCCAAAAATTTTCCACTGGGTCCTCTTTGGACAGTTGTATAAGAAGGTGTAGGGCTGAGAGTGTGAGAAGCTGCTTGATTGTCTCAACAGAATGATGATGAGATCAACAGAAAGACACCCATGGACACAGTAGGAAGTGACCAAGGACGTGGAAACATGGGGGAGGGCTGTGCAGTGAGGACAGTGCAGTGCACTGCTGGGTGGTCACTCCTGGGGTCCCTGGATTCCCCATGGGGATGATTCGCAGCACGGAGTGAGAGTCTAGAGGAGGAGTCCACCTGGCAGGGAAGCTTCCTTTGCCATTCCTATGGGGTAATGTCCCCCATGCCACCCCCTGCCCCCAGCCCAGTGCTCCAGAGACTTTGGCCTGTCCACTCGCCAGGAGCAGGGAACTGGTACCTGCTAACCCCAGCTCGTAGCTGAGGCTGGATGCTGCAAGGTCACATCCAGACAGAAGCCAACCTCTAGCCTCCCCACAGAAGTGAACTGAGTTAACCATGAGCCCCTCCACCCCTGCTTTCTATTTATTTCCACTGCCAACATCCCCCTAGCTATGAAGTCATCACCAGGCCGCTACTCCCTCCCCCATCTCCAAAACAGGAGTGGTCATAGCATCCGCATTATAAGGACTGAATGAAATAAACTTGAAGCATCTGGTCCTGTGTCTGGCACTTAAGGAACACACATTTAGCTCTCCTTTCCCTCATCTTTTGGCTGTTTGCATGTGTGTCTTGGATCTCTGTCTGTCTATGTCTCTCTTATCTCTTCATGGAATTCTGGGAAACACTCAGAAAGTGGGGGTTGGTGAGGGCACATTCATGCCCAATAATAGTTGATGGAAATGGCAGAGGGCTTTGTCAAGTTGATGGGGAAGGTTTCTGCATGCCTTGCTTTTGGTGGAAGGGTGAGCAACTTTGCAGAGCCTAGAGCAGGCTTCCAGCTGCTCGGTACAAATCCCCCTGACCTTCGCGCCGGAGCCGCGGGCAGGTATTTTCCACTTCACAGCATTTCTTTTAATTCTTTCCTGATTGATGTATGAGATGCCAGTGTGAAGGCAGCTCTGCCCCTCCAGCCTCAGCAGGATAGCTAGGGATGGATTCCACCATTGCTCTCACTCTGCACAACATCCCTTTATCCAGGATCCCGGGGTTTCTCAGTAAAGGTTTGAGGAATTTGACTTTCCTTTTGGGAGCGAGAGACCTGGGGAGGTGGAGAAGGTGGTGGGAAGTAAGGGACAGCCTCCTTCTTGCTTTTCATGGCCAGAGTTCACTAGCAAAGGCGGGGCTGCCTTGCCTCACTCCTTGTTGCTCAGAAAGATATACCAGAGAGTCAGTTTAACAGAGAAACAGTGTTACAAGCAATGGGTAAGAGATTTGGGTAAAGAAGGGAGTGGAAATGTAATCATTTTGAACCTAAAGAGCACATTTGAGTTAAAAAGTCCCAGAGTACAAAAGGGGTGCTGTGCTCACGTATAAACCAGGATGGGCCCATTCAGGTATAAGTGACAGAGAGCTCTTCTGCCCCGCTCCCTGTATAGTTGCTCATGTAAATTCAGGGTGTTTTTTTCTTGTTTCAAGAAGTCAGAGTTGGAGTTACTCTTATAAGTCAGCAGCTCAAAAATGGCAGAGCTGAAGTCTCTATGATTTTCTTAGTTTTTTCCTCTGGTTCCAAGATAGCTGCTATAGCGCCATCCGTCATGTCTAGATTCCAGGCAGCAGAAAGAAGGAAGGTAAGCAAAACGAAAGGGGTAGTTCCTAGACCTAGAAAGGAAGACTTTCTGAACAAACCTTAAAAGATTTCTGGTGACAATTCATTGGATAGAACTGTGTCAGTTGGCCACTGGTAGGGAGATTTGGAAATTTGGTGTCCACCTCGAATCAATTCAAACAAATGAGTGAGGAACAGAGGGAAGACGAGATGCTGGGTAGGTAATTAGCAACCCTGCTGTAGCACTTCTTTTGGATTAAATCAAAGTCTAGCCACATATCTCCCCTCCACCCACTTTTCCTCTTTTTTTTCTCATTGATTTTCTGTCTTTTTTCCAAGTGATGCATCAGGCTCCCTATTGCTGAGGCGCAGTGGTCAGCCTGGGATGAGGCCCTGGGTCTGTCTTCACAGACTAAAGATAGTGCTTTGACCTGAGCACAGCACACAGGCTCCGTCTCCGGTGGCCACAGTAACTTTGCATAGATCCAGTCTTATCATCTTGTGTCATCTCCTATGAAGCCAACTGTGGCGTGCTGGCAGAGCTCAGCGTGCACGCGGTGACTCTTCGTTGGCCTCTGTGGAATTTGCACCGCAGGACGTTCCCAGCCCCAGACTCACTGCGACTGGTCTCACTAACACACAAGCAGCACCTGCCGGCCTTGCCCACGGGATGTTGGGATGTTGGGATGTTGTCCTCAGCCAGTGAGACACAGATACACACTCACCAACCATCTTCGTGACCACAGTGGGGGGTTGCTGGTTTAAAGCCAGAGACAGTGGAGGAGAAAGGAAGACCAAATCCTTATTTTGTTTGTTGCTGTTTACTGTCTTTCTGTTTAACAAGCTTTTCAATGACCCCATCTAGGTGTTAAGACTACAGAGGTGACGATCCCAGGTCCCTACCTCTAGTTCATACTTCAGAAGTTTCAATGTTTCTAAGATATGGTGTTCCTTACAAAGGGACAGCATGCTGGGAAAGACCTTCAGGCATTGTCTGATCAAACCTCATCTTTTTTTTTTTTTTAATTGATGAAGAAAGCGTGGCATCAGGAAATTGAGTTGCGTAAGGCCAGAAAACCTGGAAGCAGTGGAGCCCAGCCTCAGCTCTGGGCTGTCAGCCCAAGCCCATGCTGCCATCCCAATTTGTTTTTCCCGTTACCTAACAGTCAAGGGGAATCATATTTCCTGGTCTAGCAAGCATCTTCAATTCACTATTTGCATGTCTTTCTCATCGCCGGGAGCGAAACAAAAAGAGTAAACTTGAAAGGTTTTCACATCCTTCACCCTAAATGACCATTTACGCACATTTTAAGTTATTGTCAGCGATTTGTGTTTTAAAATACAAGCCTTGCTATGTTTAGCTAATTCTCCTGGGTGAGAGACATGATTGATTAGAAACTTAAACAGCAGTTCATGGAGAGAAGTGTAAGTCTTTCAGGATCACGCCTCTCACCCAGCCTTTGTTGGGAATGGAGAATTGATCTGGAACCACAGCACTTCTTTCTTCCCCGGCAGATGAAAAAAAAAAAAAAACCCTTGAGATCATTTGCAGTCCAGCCACGCTCCCATGTTTTTTCTGTGAAGAGCATGGGAGAAATAACGCATGTTCCATTTCACAGCTTGGAAAATCAGCAGTAGTTGTTTCAGATTGCTGGAATTTTGGAAGGATTTTCTTTGTACTTTTCCAAGCGCCCCATGTGTTTGAATACCCAGGTGATGGTGGCGCTGGCTACCTGGACAGCTTCTGCCACCTTCACCCTCTGGGCTGGACTTGCATTCTTGAGGGTCCCCGGGCTCCAGTGTGCTGTGTCGGGAACATAGGGAGAACCTTGCTCAATAAGCATCTGTGTCTGCCTTGGCTCAAGCTAGAGCAGGGTGTCCAAGGCAGCCTGGACCCGAATAAAGACACGCTTTATTTCCCCTTCAGTTGACGGAGGGGGATTTTGAAGGTAGCAGGGGAAACAGAGGGAGCAGTGTTCAGGGGCGCAGCCCACCTTCCTGGGTAGTTTTCCACTGTGACAGACCTGCCGAGGCCAGCCGGCCAAGGATACTCAGAGTTTTACAAGCATGCTGTGTGGACTGGGGCGGGGGCTGGCTTAGAGCCCCCTATGGCGCCCCCAACCTGCAGTGCCTCTTGGTGAGGAGAGGAGGCAGGATGAGCGTCTGCTAGCATTGCCATGACAAAGTACCAGAGGCCGAGGGGCTTAAATAGCAATTTATTTTCTCACACTTCTGGAGGCTGGGAGTCTAAGATCAAGGTGTGGTCAGGGTTGGTTTCTTCTCAGGCCATGAGAGAAGGGGCTGTCCCAGGCCTGTCTCCTTGGCTGGTAGATGCACCTTCATGTTCACACAGCAGTCTTCTTGTGTCTCTGTGCAAATTTCCCCCTCTTGTCTTGATACCAGACAGATTAGACTGGGACCCCACCCTAAGGACCTCATTTTCACTTGATCACCTCTGTGCAGACCCTATCTCCAAATAAAGGTACCATCTGAAGGACTGGGGGTTAGCACCTCAGCACGTGCATTTTGGAGAGACACAGTTAATTCATGACAGTGTGTACCTTACATTCCGTGGTGTTTATCTGGAGAGGGGGAAGTAGCCCTGGGGACCGTAACTCTGGCACTTCCTAGCGCCTTGATGATTGGCTTTTCTCCTACCTTCTGCTTCCATTCTCCTCCTCCCAGACTCACTCATTCCAATAACCCCTGCATCTGTACCCTGTTCACTCCATAATAATGATAACTACTCCTTATCGGTTGCTTCTTAGGTGCCAAGCAAAGTGCTAGGCATTTTATTTTTATTAACTCATGTAATCCTCATGATGACCCTTGAAATAGGCTCTATTGCCATTCTCATTGTATAAACAAGGGAACTGAGGCACAGAGAGATTTAGTAACTTGCCCAAGGGCACACTGCTAGTAAGGGGTGAAGCTGGGATTTGAACCCAGGCAGTCTGGCTGCAGAGGATACTTTATAAACCACTTCTACTTCACTTAGGAGACGTAGTAATATTCCACTTGAAGCCCTTCACATCTTACCAAGGGCTCCCAAAATGTTCTCTCACTTGATCTCCATCAAAAAAGAGCACCATTGGAGGGGCTCAGAGGAATGGGTTCTAACCCGGGATCTGTCTGGGTCTGTGCTCAAGAACTGGGATGATGCCATGTATAAGAGTACAGCTCTGTGTTCTGCGTCGCAGGCTCTGCATTGATTAGCTGTGTGACTTTGGGCAAGTGATGTAGCCTCTCTGTGCCTCACTTTCCTCATCTGCAAAGTGGGGTGACGGGCTCTTAGGGTTGTTTAGGGAGGATTCCTTAAGGGGCTGGCACATGATAATTGCTCAAGACATATGATCATTGGTGGTAATATTATTTCTCCATATCTCTAAGAGCTTCCGGGGATCTCTAAGAGCCATCACTGCCCCGACCCTCCATCCCCACAGTGCAGAGCTGTGCTGCTCAGGGTGGTGGCCCTGAGCTCCAAATGGCTGCTGAGCACTTGAAATGTGGCGAGTGTGAATTGAGGCGTGCTATAAGGGTTAAATACATGCCATATTTTGAAGAATGAATACCAAAAAATGTAAATGGTCTCATGAATAATTTTTATATTGATTTTATGTTGAAATGAAAATGTTTTAGGTATGTTGGGTTAAATAAAGATATATTATTAAAATTAATTATGGCCAGGCACAGTGGTTCATGCCTGTAATTCCAGTGCTTTGGGAGGCCAAGGCAGAAGGATTGCCTGAGGCCAGAAGTTTGAGACCAGCCTGGGCAACATAGTGAGACCCCCCCCAACCTCTACAAATAATTTTTTAAAATTAGGTGGGTATAGTGGTGTGCCCCTGTAGTCCTAGCTACTAGGGAGGCTGAGGTGGGAGGATTGCTTGAGCCCAAGAGTTTGAGGTTACAGTGAGCTATGATGGCACTGCTGCACTCCAGCCTGGGCAACAGAGTGAGACCCTGTCTCTAAAAGAAAACAAATTAATTTCTTTCTTTTACTTTTTAAAATTGTGGCTACTGGAAAGCTTAAAATTAAGTATGTATCTCACATTATACTTCTATTGGACTGTACTGGGCTACACTAGAAATGAGACGCTCCAGGGACCACATCTGTTTTGCTTATCGCTGTATCCCAGCACCTAGCCCAGATCCTGGCTTTACAGTGGATGCTCAGAAAATACTTGTTGATGCTGTTTTGATTGTACAGATGCTCTGTTCTTAGCCCCAGAAAGGTCTCCTGGGTACCACGCCAGGACCAGAGGAAAGTCTTTGGTTCCAAAGCTCCGGGAAAGGGTTTTTAGCTCACTGGGTCTCTGCAGCATTGCCATTGCCCACGGGCTTGGCGCAGGTGGGCTGGGTTTGATGGCGGGGCCACCGCCTTGCTCTTCAGCTCAAGGGAAAACATGGCTAGGGTAGTTTCTTCTATTTTCAGCACGTTAGAGAAACCAACTTTGTATGGAGGACATGAAAGCTCATTTCATAGGCCAGAGGAGGCCCGTGAAAGAGAACACTGTGCAAACGGCAGGAGAGAAAGACCCGAAGGAAATTTCCATCCCGGCTGAGGTCCTCTCCCGGACTTGGCTGCTCACAGAAGCCTTGTGAAGATAGAAGTGTACTCCTTCTATCCCTGGCCCTTTTTCACACCCCCTTCTTCTCCGAAGAAAACCCAAAACCCAGCTCTTGTAAACGGGTGTGTATCTGCCATTCCTCTTTGACCTTACATTTATGAAAACTGAGTCTAGCTCCACCTGCAATCTTGATCAATCCCAAGATTTGAGGCCACTGGGTGGAGCAATACAGGGAAGGAGTTAACAGTTAAAGGATGCTGGAGTTCAAAGAGGTCTTAGTCTAAACTACTTATGTTTGGGGTTTCTGTGGTTCTTATCCTTCTGTGACATCTCTGCTACTATTGAGGGCTCAGCACGCAAGAGAAATGAGCCTAGATGACCACATCCTCAGTTTGATCCACTCTGTCCACTTCCAGACTGCCACGAGCCTGGAAAGGGTGATGTAGCTGAATCTATGAGAACAGCGATTCACCTATGCCCAAATCCTGACATAGCTTCGCCTGAGTTCTGTGTCTCTGCACAAGTGACAACTTCTCCGAGACTCAGTTTCCTCATCCATAAAAACGGAAGGAGTAGCTCTTGCCTCATTTGTCAGTGGGGTTAAATGAGACAGTATGTAAAAAGCAGCAAACAGGCCAGGCACAGTGGCTCACACCTGTAATCCTAGCACTTTGGAAGGGCAAGGCGGGTGGATCGCTGGAGATTACTAGTGTTTCCACCTCCTTAAGCCCAGGAGTTCAAGACCAGCCTGGGCAATATGGTAATACCCCATCTCTACTACTAGTACTACTACTACTACTAATAATACAAGAAATTAGCCGGATTTGGTGGTATGCACCTGTAGTCCCAGCAGCCTGGGAGGTTGAGGTGAGAAGATCACTTCAGCCTGGGAGGTTGAGGTGAGCTTTGAGTGAGTGAGCTATGATGGTGCCGCTGAACTCCAGCCTGGGCAACAGAGTGCAGTGGCACCATCACTGCACATTTAAAAAAGCAGCAAACAGTGCCTAGCATGTGGTAGACATTTAGGAAGCAAGAGAGCCCCTTCTCTCCTGGGTCTTGAGTGCTAGTTTTTCTGTTTCACCCTCCTCTGCCTCCTGATACAAAGCAGTAGCGGTGAAGGTGCTCCTCTCCTTGACCAGGACCCAGGATGCCTGGTTTCCTAGCAGCCACATGATTTTCACCCCAATTTAACCATACCCAGTGATGGGGTCTCTTCCACAACAAAATTTGGATAAAGTATTCTGGAAGTTGGAGATGACTAGTGTTTCCACCTCCTTGCTTTTCGGAAAACACCTGTTCTTTCTATTTGTGTCAGGATTAGAACATGGAATCTTGGCAAAAAGAAGACGTTACTTTTAATTAAACATCCTGACCCTCGTTTCTCAGTCTGAGATGAATCAGTGAGCTCCATCTGGGTGGAGGTGAAGGAGAGCAGGAAATCATTTTTAATAGAAATATAAACTCTGATGGTCACAAGATTAAAGTCAAGGATACATGTTGGTAACAAGGCACCTGGCACATAGGAGGATCTCAGTGTATGTTACTTTCTTATCCTTGATGTCACACCTGAAGCAGGTCATCGAGCAAAGGAAACGGGCTGGGAGTCCAAGATCTTAGTTTGAGTGTCAGCACTTCCTCTCATTAGCTGTGTGCCCTCAGGAAAACCACTTAACATCTCTGAGCCCCACGTTTCTCATCTTAAAAGCTGGAAATAATTGCAACTTTTACCTACCTCGGGGGTGGTTGTGAGGCTTGAAATCATCAAATGAAAGGGCTTTGTAAATGGCAGGACTCCACAGAATGGTAGTTCCTCCTCCTTATCATTGTGGTTAGTGATGATTGTGTATCTTTTTCATTTGACTTGGGTAAATATTAGTCAATTCCCAGTCATGACTCAAACTAGATATTTTTCAAATGATACGATTTTTAGGCCATTTCCTAACTCTTGCAATGAAATATGGATCGTGTTTGCCTTCTGGAGTCAGAAATTCAGGTTTCTTCCATCCTTTATTCCTTTTTACCTGATGTGTAATTCCCAGCTCACCAAGGTACCAGATGGGAGATCAGGAGGTCTTTTGAGAAGAAAGAAAAAGCTCATTGAAAACTGCTGATATGGAATGTTTATTTAATTTCAGAGGAGGAGGGTCTGTTTTTGTTTTTTAGGTGTAATGCAAGTAGGGTTTATTGCTATTTGAGCTTTTAATTGGTTTACTAATATTTTTTATAGCTTCTTATTTTAACGTTTACAGGTCCCCAGATGCTGAGATTTACTGACATCCATGAAGGAATTGATAAATGATTTAGTTGAAATAGCAAAACTGGAGGCATTGTATGAATTAGAAATTGTGCCACGGAGCCCACTCAGGTGCCACTAATTTATTTAATGTGATTTCGGTTGTACAGCTGTTCCTCACCACAGACAAAGGAAAAACAAACACCAACTGTTCCCCTAGAAAAACGGGGAGTGCCCCGAGGGATTGGGCCAAAGACTAGGGAGCACCCGGGAGGATCCAGCAGGCTGGCCTGTGTTGGGTCAGTGCGACAAGGCTTCCTTCCAGAGGCCTGGGCGAGGCCTTTCTAACCTACTCCATCCTCACCTCTGTGCAACTTCCATCTTGTGACGTTCTGCTGAATCTGTGATTTCGCTAAGGTTGATTTCAGTGGGTTTGTTCTGCGAATACTTTTTCTTTGGCATCATCAGAGATTTCTTGCAATTTTTAAACTTTTTTTGTGGGTACGAGACAAATACTTGTTTAGTATAGAAAGTATAGAAAATAAATACAAGTCAAATGAATAAAGTAAAAATCACCAGCAAATCCACCACCCAGAGATACTCATTGCTAACAATTTTGATAAATATCTTTCCAGACTTTTTCTCCGATATTCATGTTTGTATTTTTTAAAAAATGGATACTCCTAGCTTATATTGTTTGGTAACCTGTTTTTATTCGTGTATCATTTTTGAGCAGTTTTTCTCCATAACATTCAACTGCTTTGCTTAGATTGGTGTTCAAAGGGGGCTCATACAGACCAACCCTAATTAAAAAAAATCTTACCGGGAATGGTTTGCCCAAGTGCATTGTGCCCTTGTAGAGAGCTGTGCGTTTCGGTTTGGGTTGCTTTAATGTCATTTCAAGGGCACTGACATAATAAGAATGCCCCTCCCCCTTTCTTTAGCCCATTTAAGGTACTTTATTAACAAGTTCCTAAGGGTGACTTTGTTATTCTTGTTCCCTTGCTTCCACCCATCCATCCATCCATCCATCCATCCATCCATCCATCCATGTATGGAGCAATTAGGCTCTGCCAGGCATTGTGTCTGGTGATAAAGACACAAATACATAATTTCAGCAGCCCCTGTCCACTAGGGTACCAGTCTCCATCCAGAACTTCCATCTGCCCTGGACATGAGATAGGGACCTCCATCTTATTTCTTCACCATGGAATTGATTACTTCCAGCAAGCTATGTAGCAGATAATTCCTCCTTTTATAGTGGAGGCATCTCAAGGGTAGGAACTGTATATCACCTCTCTTCTATAAACCACGAAATGCTGACTGTGCTTGTAGCCTAATACTCCGGGAGACCACGAGGTGAACTGAATTTTAGAGCTCAGGATGAAGCGGCGGGAACATTTTTAAAAAGCTGTTTCTCAACACAACTCTTATGTATGTCATCTATCAAAGAAAAATGAGGATGCTAACAAAAATGTTTTTTGATTACTTAAGACTTTATTTTTCTAAGTGTGGTCTTCTTAGGTCTTTGAGAGACAGCAAGGCCTTTTTGTTAAGGTTTAGACACATTTTCTCTTGGTGTGTTCTAGAGAAGCACAGCTTTATGTAAAAATGTAAGATTTATTTTTGCCAGTAAAATATAACACACAGCCCAGCCCAGCAACAGCATACATCCCCACTGGATGCCAGCAACAGTCACTGTGAAATGTTACAAGTGCAAACAGCCCCAGTCCCTCCTCAGACAGAGCATGCTGCCGATGCCAGCAGCAGTCACTGTAAAATGTTACAAGTGCAGACAGCCCTAGTCCCCTCCTCGGACAGAGCATGCTGCCCTTTTTCCAGGGAAGTGGGGTTCTTTCTTTTTATGGTGCCATTTTGACTTCCTAAGACTACCATAGATTTATAAGGAAATAATTCCTCCAGTGGGCCCAAGTGACATCCTAAAGTTTCACATGAGCCGGTTATGAAATTGCAAGAATTGTTTCATGGAAACATTTCCATGTCACCAGCGTAGGCCCATTTATTAAATTTATGGAACTTGCTGTATGTGCTTTTTTAAAGATACCAAAATATATTTAATAACCCCAACCCTGAGGCAAACCTCGAGGGTTAATTACAGTAATGAATGTGGCCAACACCCAGGCTATTCAGGAAGAGAGAGTGGCTCCGTGCTCTGCCTGAGTGCCTCACCTTGTGCTAGCAGACTCAGGGGGTTTCCTCCATAAACTTTTATCTTCCATCCTCTTCCCACTTTCACCTCTCTAGGTAATCTGGTCACTCTTGGATGAATAGCAGATGTGTGAGAATAACCTTGAGATTTGGGATCGAAAGGCCTGACTCTGAGATCTGATTCTACCCCATTTATTATTCACTGTGTGGCCTTGGTTACGTTACTGTCCTACTCTGGGCTTATTTTTACATATATAAAAGGCCAGCATACTAATAGCACTCATCTAAGGATTTGGGGGGAAACAGAACTTTGGGAGGAGCAAGGAGCAGCATGGAAGAAAAGAAGAAGAGAGTCTAGTCTTAAAAACATTTACAAATGTATCATAGTCCAGAAAGTCTTGTTTCAAACTGTGCCATCTGCATGGAGGTAGTTGAATGTAACAGTTACAAGTGCAAACCCTGGGGTCTCGCTGCCTGGGTGTGAATCACAGCTGAATCTCTATTTCCTCATCTGTAAACTTGGGATAATAATGACTACTCACAGGGCGGTTCTGAGTATTAACTTAGTTCATCAACCTAAAGTCCTTTGCACAGCATCGGGTACATCATGTTCAATAAATGTAAGTAGTTGTATTTCTAATTTTTAGCTTTTTATGCCTATTGAAAACTTGAAAACTCTGCATTTAGATTTCATACTTGGAATTTTCTCTGGATGCCAAGCAAATGTCCATGATTTGTGGGGTGGGGGGTGGAGGTCTTTTTTCTTCCCCTTTCTCTTTCTCTCTCTCTCTTTTTTTTTTTTTTTTTTTTTTTTGAGACGGAATCTTGCTCTGTCACCAGGCTGGACTGCAGTGGCGCGATCTCGGCTCACTACAACCTCTGCCTTCCAGGTTCAAGCGATTCTCCTGCCTCAGCCTCCCGAGTAGCTGGGATTACAGGTGCCCGTCACCATGCCAGGCTAATGTTTTGTATTTTAGTAGAGATGGGGTTTCACCATGTTGGCCAGGATGGTCTTGATCTCCTGACCTCATGATTCGCCCGCCTCAGCCTCCCAAAGTGCTGGGATTACATGTGTGAGCCACCGCACCTGGCCTCTTTCTCTTTTAATCTTATTTAGACTATCATGTATAGAATCGAGATTGAATACTTTATTTAAATTGCTACTAATTGGAAGTTCTGTTTGGTAGGGGTTTAGAATATGCTTAGTATTTGAAATGATCACAAGTACAGGTTTTCTTTCCCTGAAAAACACCTGAACTGTTTCCCTCAAGCTTTCCAAAACAATTCAACTTTGGATGCAAGCGAGAATGGAGAAATTTAATAAAGATTTTTATTTGTTTTCCAAAATGCAATACAGAAGATTGGGGTTATTGTGAAACATGGGCAGGCTTTTGTAGTCCCCTTTACCTTAAATTCTGCTTTGCCAAAGCAAGATTTTATTAAGATAGGACTATCCAATTTCCTTCCGTTGTTCTTGGGACTCTGTGTTTTTGCAACTCATTTGCCTCTGTCTGCGTGTTGAATTCTAGAGAGTGCGATGATGGAAGAGTGAAATGGGATGGAATAATACCAGTGTCCTGCCGCATTGGTATTCAAATTCCGTATCCAAGGCTCCACACGCCTGAAATACAGATTTGCTCTGAAATACAGTAGATGGCCAACAAATGTTTCTTGATTGAAAAAAGATGGAAGGAAAGGGAAGGGAGAGGAGGAGAAGCTAAGGAAGTCCTGTGTGGAACAATAGAGTTGGGATTAGGTACCTCATCAGAGAGGTGGGGCAAGGTCTGATAACCCCTTTTATCACCGTTCTACAGTACCGTGTGTGGTGGGGTCTGGAGTGAGCCAGAACAGACAAGTCGTTGCCCCTTGCCATCCCCCAAAACTATGCCCAGGGTAGCTGGCCAGGACTCTGTCTGGGTCACACTCCTGCCAGTGTATGCCATGGGGCCTGGCAAATAGTAGGTGCCTTTAAAACACTTGTTGAGCAGAACATTCCAGTTGACCTGATAGTTCTTCATGAACATAGTCATTCATTTTCATTGACAGAACTTGTGTTAAATGATACGAAGTTATTTTGAGAGGTAAGTGACCCTGACCCTGTCCACAAGAATTATTCAATTTGGTGAATTTGGTCCAGCAGAGTCTGGTTTTTAACAGTCATTTGGCCTGAGCTATTGACTGCAAACTTTTAAGGTTCTTCCAGGCTGTCTCATTAGAAGTTGATAGCACTTTGGCACCATGGAGACCTACAGGTGTCCTTATCCCCCACCACGCTTCTGGTAATGAGAAATGAAAGTCGTCCAGCCTCAGCTCACTTTGTGTTCCAGATTACACACCAAGGCTGTGCAATCTAGCCTTGGTTTTGCTAGATACTGATCTGGCTCCAGATAAATGTCACTGGATGATAACATGTATGTTCCTTAAAACTCCAGCTCTTGGAGTTTCACACCAGTCCTTACCTTGCATCTCAATCAGGGACAGAATTTTGGCCATCATTTGGGAAGGAGCCAAGTGGACACAGGATGGTTTTAGACGAGTGGCCCTAACTTTTTCATCTACATTTCCATCCAGTGTTGGAGCTAGGACTTCTGCATTCATCCAGACTCTGCTTTCTGCTCATTTTACGACCTTAGGGGAGCCATGAATTCCTCTGAGCCTCAGTTTCCTCATCTGTAAAGCAAGCAAATCATGGACCTACCTCAGGCTGGTTGTAAGGATGGAATGAGATGCTGCCTGTCAGCTTCTTAGCACCACCTAAGGTCTCTAGTGACGCTGGTTATTGCAGCTGCACATCCAGAGCACCTGGCGAGCTTTCAAACACCTTAGACACCCAGACCCACGGAATCAGAATCGCTAGGGGTATGCGCCCATGAGTTCATGGTTTTTAAAATCCTCAGAGATGATTTGTGTGCCTAGTCAGGATTGAAACCACTAATTCTAAAGGAACTGGACTCATGGGGTTTTGTCTTTAGGAGGGAGTCTAGCCAGTAGAGCCAACCCACAGAGGCTGGAGTAAGAATACTTGGGTTCCAATCCTGGCTTACCCCCACACCATATACCCCTGGCTGTATGACCTTGAGCTAATGACTTAACTTCCCTGGAAGTCAGTTTACACAACAAGAAAGTGAGGACAGTATTTATGAGCACCCCTCATAGGGTCATATAGGGACTAAATGAGATTATCCGTGCCGAGTCTTATATTAAAAAGTGCCTGCCACAAAGGAAGCCCCTAGGAAGCGGTGAGCACGTGATACATGTAGACTCAGTCTCCAGAACAACCCTGGGTAGTAGATTATGTCATTATCCAGTTTCCACATGTGGAGCATCTCTGGAACTTCTCTAAGGCCACGGGTGTTAAACCCACTCCTGAGACACCGTGACAACACAGAACACACCACATTGGGCCACCAGCTGGGTCGGCTGAAGGACCTGTGAGTGCGTGCTCCCTGAGCTGCAGCTGACCACACAAGTGGGCAACTAAATACAGTCCCCATAAAGCATGTTTATATTATCTGGGGCTGGAGATTAGCTGTGTTGTGCAGAAGGGAAGAGGCATTCCAGGTCTTTCCAGCTGTCTTGCCTGTGAACATTTATCGTCCCCTAGTTCCGACATTTATTATCCCCCGGATGGATAGCACTAATTCATACCAGTCTGTCCAATGGCAGCAACCCCCGTAGATGTATGGGTCACGGCGGAAGAGGGAGAAACCCCAAACTCGCGCTATTTGGAGGGAATGAGATTCTGATAGTTACAGCCCTCAGCGAACTGTTCTCTTTGGAACCAATACAGTTGTTTTCCTGTAAGAATACAGAGAAGACCCAGGCAGCTCTGGGTTCCAGAAATGAAGGCCTCCTTGAGAAGCCACATTACCCCTGACATTTCTTTCTCCCCATTTCTGTGGGCAAGGAACACGGCCCCCAGGCACTGAGGAAGTCCCCACTGCAGCGTGCCTTAGACGTACACACCCCTCTGCAAGCACAGGCTCGCACAATCGCCTGCTGTGTCTCCTGCCAGCCAGCTGGGTGAATGTTCCCGGGCAGCCAGAGCGTTTTTCCTCCCCTCCTCACACTCCCCTCCCCTTCCCGTGCCCTGCCAGCTCCACGCCCTCCTGAATGTTCCATTCTAAACAGCCACAATCAGGAGGCTGTTCTGCACTGGGAAAAAGAGCAGCATGAAGGCTTTTAAACTTGCTGGGTAATTTAAGGTATTTATCGCTATTTGGAGAGCTTTGCTTGTTTTGAATCCATTCCCCCTCCAGCTCTCAGAAACGGTGCAAATGATTTTTTTTCCCCCTTGAAAAGGGATGCTTCTAGGTCTTTCCACTGCCCCTGAGGCTGGATTCTGAATGCAGGCCTCCAGACCTGGGTGCATTCGCTGAGGTTTTGTTCATTCATAAACGTAAATTGGGCATCTCCCTGCTCTAGGCCTACATCGCGTTTGTAGAGTGCTCCCCCTTTCTGCAGTGGACTGTGATTCTAACTCATGCGCAGTAAATGAGGTCAGAGAGCCTGGCTTTGGGATCCAGGCTGACCCAAGGTCAAGCTACGCCCTGCAAATTAGCTGTGTGGCCCTGGGCACAGTTCTCAGCTTCTCCCGAACACGGTTTTTCATCTGCTAAATGGGTGTGATGAAAGCTCGTAGCTTACTTGCTTTGGAGGCCAGCCTGCCCGTGTCCAGATCCCAGCTTTGCCACTTCCTCCTTCTGTGAGCCTTGCTTTTCTGTTTTGTCAGTCGATTTACCTTCAGTCAGGAATAATAGCGATGCCCTCAAAAGGTGGCAAGAGGACTGAGTTGATGCGTATCAAATACTTGTGCTTAGCACATAGAAAGTGCTCAACTCAACAAATGTTAGTTTAGAGGAGGCCTTTAATAAATCTGAGTTCCCTTTTCCCCTCTCGCTTTCCTAAAGCTTCACCTAAGCCAACAGCTGGACAGCGGCGGAAGCTTGCCAAGAGAGTCAGAAGAATCTGGACTCCACACCGCCTGCTGCAGGGCCTGCTGGCCTCACAGGGAGAGGGAGGAAGGGGGGTCCACCCTGGCCAGGTGCACTCTGGTGAGAGCAGCCCACAGGGGCCTTGTGGTCTCCCAACTTCCTCAGTCCTTAGGATGCTAACAGGGCTGTAGCAGAGCAAGTCCTCAAAACCAAGGGGCTTCCCCACCACTCTGAATCCACCAGCAATCTCTGCCTCTGCACGGCGCCCAGGGCAGGGTGGTCCTTCCCCACTTTTCTATTCCAGACCCTCCATGAACTGCCTCCATTTCCCCCACCCACCCCCAACGTCGCCTCCTTCATGGAGCATATACACATATGTAAGTGCATATGTTCAGACCCACACATACACACACACACGCACTCACACACACTCACACTCATACACACTCTCACACAAACATCCATACACATGCACTCACACTCATACACACACTCCCACACATGCACACACACACACTCACATACACACACTCCCACACATATACACCCACACACGCACTCACACTCATACACACACTCCCACACATACCCACACATACAAATATACTCTCACACACCCCTGCATACACACACATTATACATACACACCACATATACACACACACTCCCACACATACCCCTCACATACACACACACCAATACACACCCACACATACACTCACACACTCACCCCTCATAAACACACACCCACACATACAATCTCACACACAGTCCCACACATACCCCCCACACCTATACATATACACCAACAGAAACACACACACAGATACATACATGCACACTCACACACGCACTCTTTTCCAGCTTTGTGTTTCTGCTTCTGCCTTTTCAGTTTCTTTGATTTCCCACATGTGGATTTCCTGCCCTGCCTTCTGAGGGTGTTGGGCAGGTGAGAAGCCCTAAGATCATGTTCAGAGCTGAAAACATAATCACCAGATTGGAAGGCTGGAGATGAGACAGTGGAGAATGGCCAGTTTTAGCTTTTCTCATTAACATGAGGTGGGAACAGATGACCTTTTCCTTTTAGCTGACAGCTAGTCTGCTGGCCATGGGCACACCCTCCTCCAAGAAGCCTCTCGTGATCTCCAGTCTGATTGGACACGGCTTCTTGCTGTGCCCGTGATCCTAAGCACGGGGTGTGGGTGGTAGAGAAGAGCACTGGAGCAGGGCTGCTTGGTTGAAATCTTGGCTCTGCAAGTTATTTGGTTTTGCTGTGCCTTCATTTCCCCATTTGCAGAGTGGGGTCAGTATTCGCCCTGATTCTTAGGGTTGTTAAGAATATTCAATGAGGTGAGCCACATCAAGTGCTTGGAATGCCTGCTTACTGATCGTTACTGTTACCAGTGCGATCATTGTTTTGATCGTGGAAGCTCTTAGCCCACTGCACTGTGGTCGGTCTAAGAAGTCCCGTCGCTTCCCCTACAGGTTTCGCAGCAGACGAGCCAGGACAGTTATCTCAGGCAACCTAGAGAACTCCTGCAGTGTGAGCAAAGCCACTGTTTAAAGTGAGGTGACACTTTATTCACCAAAGATTCCTTTACTTACGGAAAGTCCCCCTTTAACTTATGATTTGAGTTTTAGGCATTTTACCCAAGCTCTATCTTTCTCTCTCTTTCTCTCTCTCTCTCTCTCTCTCTCTCTCTCTTTCTCTGTCTCTCCTCCCCGCCCCCAGCCCTCTTCTTGTGTAATGTGAGAAGAGGCTTTCAACAGCCAAATGGAAACCCCCTTTGTCACCTCGTAGGCGTGTGGCATTGGGGCACTGAAGTTAGCAAATCGGCCAGTGACTCATCAATTTCCTCTCCATAACTGGGGTGTGGTTGGGGGATGGGGCAAAACTGGCACTTGGCAGGAGGCCTTGGCACAGTTCCCAGCCAGCATTCCTTGTGACCGGTCAGTGACCATGTCCTACCCATTAAGAAATATTGTAATGATCAGCCCTGGAGGAAGGAACATTAAGATTTCTGCTCTGACTTCAGATGTTTTGATACAATTTTGGTAGCTCAAGTTCTCCATCCCTGACAATGAAAATACCCAGGAATGCCAGGGAAGCGCATTTTCTGGAAACATACCTCCCCAAGACCTGTCTGTCCTGCACAGGGGGGTGGACCCCGCAGGACAGAGGGGGTTGTGGAACAGTCCCCAAGGTCAGCTCTGGCTCATGGAGTAATGGCTCACATGAGTGATGTGTGTGCAGGACTCCATTAGGGACCCGGCCGTCCAGCTGTCTTGTGGCGAGTGTCTTTGCAGAGAGGGGTGAAAGGAGCAGACAGCTCCAGAAATGGAGAATAAAGAGACCATTGCTTTCTGCTTTCTGGCAAATTCTGCCAAAATACTACAGAGAATGAAAAACTTTGAAGGAAAACCCCTTTATCAGCTATCCCACGCCTTGTGGCCATTGAGCAGGTGTTTCTGAGAGCTGGATGCCGGCCTGGCCCTGGCCTCTTTCAGGAATAGAACATGTGAGGATGGTTGGCTTCCTCACCATCTCCAAAGGGACCTCAGGAGGAGAAACCTCCCAGTGGGGCAAGATTACTCCCCATGACGGGCAGCTCAGTGCATGGCAACAAGAGTATACTCTGCTGGGCAGCATTCTTGGCTGGAAAACTGGCTCGTGATTCTGACTGTGACTCTCCCTCCTACACTTTCCAAGCCAAGAGCCTCCCCCAGATTTCACATGCCTCCTGCGTGGCACCTCTGTTCTCCTGCTGCCACCACTCAGACACCCAGACGTGAGGATTACTCTGAAACCCTGATGCTTGGCCATACCTGCCCCATTATTTCTTTCTGAGGCTGCCATAACGAATCGCTACAGACCAGGTGGCTTAAAACGACGAAAATGTATTCTTTCCCAGTTCTGGAGGCCGGAAGTCCAAAATCAAGGTGTCAGCAAAGCTGCACTCCCTGTGGAGACTCTAAGGGAAGATTTATTCTTTGCCTCTCCCAGTTGCCAAACTCCTTGGCTTGGGGCCACATCTCTCTGCTCCATGTACACGTTGCTTCCCCCTCTTCTGTCTTCTTTTTTGTCTCTTATAAAGACACATATCATTAATATTTAGGGCCTACCCACACACTCCAGGATAATCTCAAGATCCTTAGCTTAATCACATCAGCAAAGACCGTTTATCCAAAGAAGGTCACATTCCCAGATTCTGGGAATTTGGATGTGGACCTATCTTTTGGGGAGGTACCGTGCAGCCTACTGTACCTGTTAATGGAATGGTTTGTTACATGGATTAACACTGACTTGAGGCTTTTTAGGGTGAGCCTAGAGCATTTTCTCAAAAATAAACATGTGGTGGCACCTATTTTTAGCTATTTGACTTAGACAAGTAACTTACCCTCTTTGGGCCTCAGTTTCTTCACCTGTAAAATGGGAATGATAATAGTACCTACCCATAGGCTTGTTATGAGGATTAAATGAGTTCATGTAAGTACAGTGCTTCGAATGCTATCTGGCAATTAGCAAAGCACTCCATAAATATCAACCATTCTTATGGTGATTATCATCATGGCATCATAATCATCGTTGGAACCTACCCCAGGCAATGAGACTGTCCTAGACAACTCATTTAACATGTAGCACAGCGCATTCACAAACCGTTTATGTTTCGACTTTTTGACCTACTGAAAATCACTTGGAATTAGTTGCTGTGTGACCTTGGGCAAGTTCCTTAACCTCTCTGAGTCTGGCAGAACATTCCCTGGAAGGGCTGCTGAAAGATTAAATGTGGTCAGCCTCGTGACACATGTTCTGCATCAATCCACGTTGGCTGAGCAGTGAGAAAGCAGCATGTTACAGTCTTGCCTCTCCACAGATGTTGGTGGCGTCTTTCCTCCCTGCCCGTGTCTTTATGGCCGCTTGGTTTTCCTCTGCTGTCAGCTCTCCCGGCCTCTGTTGAATGGCCTGCAGTTAGTTTTAGTCTATTTCCTCCCCTGAGTCTGATTTGTCTCCAGCTTCCAGCACAGATAAGGCTGTACATTTCAGACTGCTGTCCCAGAGCAGGATTTTTTTGCGGGCTTCTTTGGGAAGGATGTTTGTTAATACGGAATCGAACCTTAGCTGTTCTGTTAGTAAAAGATTTCCAGGTAGATTCTAACTTTGTGTGTTTAAAACTCTTAGCTGTTCATTAAAATGCTGCCTCGTTTCTCTCAGTGGTCTGTCACAGTGGTCTGAACCAGATCACTAATTCTACAACAACCAGTGTTTCGATAATGATAACCACCCTGTCATAGCACTTACTCTGTGCCAGGCATTGTTGTAAGGACTTTATACTTAATCCTTGCATCCTAACGAGGAAGGTGCTCTTACAATCCACATTTTAGAAATGAACAAACAAACAAGGCCCAAGACACAAAAAATGTTCAGTAACTTCCTGTCCAGTGTCACCCAGTTTATAAGTGGTGAAGCTGGGATTCAAACCCAGGCCCTGTTGAGTCCAGCAGCTCTGCTCTGAGGCACCACCCAGGACTGTCCCTCATTAAATGCCTGAATAATTTCTAAGAGTCAGAGTTCCATAAATGTTTATAGAATTAATTGAATATTGAATGGCTTTTCTTGTTAACAGAGGAATCTCAGTCAGTCTTTGCTAATGGATTAGACTTTTTTTTTCAGCCCCTGGCTTGAAACAAGTGTAGATTTTTCTCTCATTGGTTTTCCAGTCCTATATCTCGGATATAATGCCCTTGTTTTCTTGCCTGTGTATGGTATAAAAAGGATGGTCTTTCAAACCCAGATACTGTGTAACATGGGCAAGTCACGTAACCTCTCTGAGCCTCACTTTTCAGGGGTTAATAACATTTAACACATTAAATGTGCTAATGTATGTAAAGTGCCGGGCATAATAACAGGTCCTGATACACAGTGACTTGAAAAATAAAATACAAAATACTTTGCATTTTTCTGAAGAAAGGTACCGCGTAACTCTTAAGGTATATTTTTACTATATTTACCTTGCTCTGGTCAATCTAGTATAGGTGTCTCTATTATGTTAATGTTTTAGTGGTGATCGCTCTAAGCAGTTACATATATTTAAATATTCTGGCCAAATGAAAAGTTTATAAAGAAATGCTTTTAAAATTGAACCAGAGGTAGATGACGATAGTCGTCATTATTTTAAAAACAGAGTAGTTTACCATTGAAATAGATCTCATTAAGGACCTATAATTGACATAAATTACTTCAGCTTCTGTTATGCTCACGTCTTGATGGCAGTATCGAATACACTCATGTGCCTTCTCTACAAGTAAGAATAGTATGGAATTGCCTCAACCATAGATTTGCCTTTTTCCCCTGGGTGATACAGACTCATAACTTTCCAATCTTCATTTTTCTTATTTTCTCTTAGCTATGTAATGTGAGTAGGATGTATTACTGTCTTCTATTCACAGGATCCAATTAACTGAGGCCATAATAAATAGATTAATGAATGAATGAACTGAACTAACAACCACCGTTATGAGCCGAGTGCTTACTCAGTGCCAAAATGCTTTGTTCGGATTTTATTCAATCCAGGGGTTGAAGAACCACTCACTCTGGAGTCAGATTCCTGGTCCTAAACCATGTACTTGAGCAAATTACTTCCCTGTGCCTCAGTTTCCTCTCCTGTGGAATGAGAATAATAACATTGCCCTTCTTACAGGGTTGTTTTGAGGCTTAGATGATATATACATGCAAAGTCCACAGCATGCTGTCAGGCTGTAAGCACTCAGTTCCATTAATTGCTGTTAATTCCTTCAAGGACTCTGACAGAGGTACACCCCTGTTTTGTGGATGAGGAACTTGTGCTCAGAGAGGCTTGGGGCTTGCTCAAAGTCACCTGTGCTTTGGTCAGGAGGTGTAGGCTAAAATCCAGGTCTGACTCCAGAGCCAAGGTTCACAAGCTACATCCTCACACGCCTCGGCTGGTCAACTCCTGTAATTTTGTCTGCACAGGAAAGATCTGTTCAATGATTACCTTTTTATATTGTTTTGATTTTTGAGCCATGTATCTCATTTGAGCAAGAGATCAGCCTGCAGTTAGGGCACCATATTGGTTTCCAATTGCTACTATAAGAAAATGCTACAAAGTAGAGGCTGAAACAATATAAATGTATTATTTTACTGTTCTGGAGGTCAGGAGTCTGAAATGGGTTTCCTGGGAATCAAGGTGTCTGCAGAAATGAGTTCCTTCCAGAGGTTCCAGTGGAGAATCTGCCCCTTGCCTTTTTTAGCTATTAGATGCCTTCTGAATTTTTTGGCTCATGGCTGCATCTCCTCAACTCTGCTTCCATTGTCACATCTTTTCTGACTCTGAGTCACTGCCTCCTTTTTTTTTTTTTTTTTGAGATGGAGTCTCACTGTCGCCCAGGCTGGAGTGCAGTGGCGCGATTTTGGCTCACTGCAGGCTCCGCCCCCCAGGGTTCATGCCATTCTTCTGCCTCAGCCTCCCGAGTAGCTGGGACTACAGGCGCCCGCCACCTCGCCCAGCTAATTTTTTGTACTTTTAGTAGAGACGGGGTTTCACCGTGTTAGCCAGGATGGTCTTGATCTCTCCTGACCTCGTGATCCGCCCGCCTCGGCCTCCCAAAGTGCTGGGATTACAGGCGTGAGCCACCGCGCCCAGCCTGCCTCCTATTTTTTTTGAGACAGAGGCTCGCTCTGTCACCAGGCTGGAGTGCAGTGGCGCAATCTCGACTCACTGCAACCTCTGCCTCCCGGGTTCAAGTGATTATTCTGCCCCAGCCTCCCACGTAGCCGGGACTACAGGCGTGTGCCACCACGCCCGGCTAATTTTTGTATTTTTAGTAGAGATGGGGTTTCCCCATGTTGGCCAGGATGGTCTCAATCTCCTGACCTTGTGATTCGCCTCCCAAAGTGTTGGGATTACAGGCGTGAGCCACTGCACCTGGCCTCCCTGCCTCCTTTCCTAAAGAAGCTGCAGCTCACTTGGAAAATCCAGGATAACCTTCTCACCTCAAGACCCTTCACTCTACCGCAGCTGCAAATTCTCCTTTTGCCGTGGAAGGTCACATTCACAGGTTCCAGGGATTAGGATGCGGCCTTTTGGGCGTGTCATTCTGCCTAGCACAGATGGCCATTCTCATCATGCCAGGGTGCTGGCACATTCTTGTTTCTATAGGGGCTGTGTGGTGCAGGCCCCATCCCAGCCCCTGCCCTTACTAGCCTGTGAGCCTAGGCTAAGCAGACATTTCATTTCTTCGCCCTTCTCCAACCTTCTCCCGACCCTGCCCCATTTCCTCCTTTCCTCATCTGAAGAATAGAGTTTTCAGTACCAGTTTTGCATGACTGTTGAAAGCACAAAATGAAGTAATGTGTGGAAAGTGCTTGGTCCTAATTGGCTCTCAAAAATGGGAGCCATTATTCTCGCAATGATTACTTTTCAATTATTTTTAATGCTCCTGTAATAACAAACAGAGCCCAGTGTCTTGGCCTGGTCAGAGGGAACAAAAGTCTTAGCATGCAGGTCGAGGGGTCCCCATGGCCTCCAAAAAGCAGAAAAACAACAAAACCTGGTTCCAACTAGCTAGAACTGGACTCAGTTAGGAACAAAAGGGTTATTCAGCTGACCAGAGGATAGGCGAGGACCAGAAGGGGAAGGTGAGTAGAGATTAGCTTGTCAAACAGTATTTTCTTGTGAATGCTGCAGATCAAGGCAGTCTTTTGTGACAGCGTTTATATTAAAAGAGGCCCAAGATATTTATAGCCCCTATTGGAGCCTGGAGCCTAAATAGCAACTCTGTTTGATCAGCCTTTCACAGGTCATGTGATGTTTCTCCTTCAGGGTGTCCGTTTGAAAGTGGGAGAAACCACTAGGAATTTGAGGGGAATAGGGCAGAGAGAGAGAGGTAGGGAAATTCGGTCCATTTGCAGATTCACGAAAGTTCAAATGTGGCGCATAGCTGCGCACAGCTTCCCCTCCTCCTTGGGTACCATGTTGCCAAGACGGGCGATTAGAGATTCAATGGCAGAGGGCTGGATGATTCTGTTTCCAAGGGGCCCCTGCTTGCCTTCCAGCCTCACCTCATATCACCCTGTCCCTCAGTTGCTGTTCCAGCCTCTTGGCCCACATTCCTCAAACATGTCAAACAGGTTCCACCAAATGACTTGCGTATTTGCTGTTCCCACTCCTGGAACATACTTCCCTGAGATCTTTCTGTGGTTGGTGCCTTCTCATCAAGTCTCAGATGAAATATCACCTCCTTCGAGAGGCCTTCTCCAACCTTCCAGGCAGTGCTCCTTGCATTGCCTTGTTTTATTTATTGTCTTCATAGCACTTGTCACCATCAGAAGTGATCTTGCTCATTTATTTGTCTGGTGTCTCTCTCATCACCTGTAGAATTTAACCTTACATTTAACTCTTATTGTTGGATATCTCTATTGGCCTATCTTAGGGCCCAATGGAGAAAGAAAAATGTTCTAATAACATATTGTAAAGGTTTGCCTAGAAAGGTATATCCTTCCCCAACATTTCCATTCACTGAAAGAAAACACCTTATTTGTCTGGTGTCTCTCTCACCACCTCTGGAATGGAACTTCTAGGGGAACAGGGACATTGGCTCTTATTGACTGCCGTAACCCCAGAGTGAGACAGTGCCCAACACATGAAGGGCATTTATGAAAATACTTGCTAACATGCTGCGCTTATTATGGGCCACATGCTGTTCTAAATGTTTTGCATGATTTAATTCATTTAGTCGTCTCAACTAATCCATTTTACAGATGAGGAAATGGAGGCATAGTTTAATAAATGGAAAACATCAAATGAATTGGACTATTCGGGTATATTGGAGGTATTACTGAATTGATTCAGCAATTGTATCAGTTATCCGTTGCTACAGTAATTCTGCATAACAAAACACCCTATTTCTTCATGCTTGTTAAGGCTGCCAAGGAATGGAAAGGACAAGGTTTTTATTTTTCTTCATGGTGGGGGGGATAAAAACCACATTTTATATTTTCAGAGAGTGACAATGAGCATTAATTGAGCATCTACTGTGTGTCAGGCTCTCTGTTACGTTTGGAATTAAATACTCAAAACAGTCCTCAGGAGCGTGGCATTGACCCCATTTCATTCAGTTTGTGAAACAGACTGAGAGGTAAAGTCACTCACTCTAGCTCACACAGTCTTAGGGTGATTTTAATTTCTCCTGCTCTAGCTCACACAGTCTTAGGGTGATTTTAATTTCTCCTGCTCTAGCTCACACAGTCTCGCCGCTATTTTTCTCTCTCCCGAGATTCTCCAGACAAAACTAGCTCATAAGAGGGCACCCATGATGTCATTGGTACTCAGTAGACATTGGCTGAATGAAGGAGGAGGAAAGTCCACCAACCGACCTGTGAGGGTGGCTGTTCCTATCTTCGTAGTACTCAGATGAGGAAACTGGAATTTACAGAGATTCAGTCCAAGGTCACCTGGCTAGTAAATGATCAAGTCAAGATTCCAACCCAGAAAGTTCCATTTCCAGAGGCCAGTGCTGTCTGAGGGAGGTAGAATTTAGCAGTGAGGACTTCAGGACCCCAAATGCCTTCCCCAGAGTTTACACCCCCACAGGCCAGGAGAGAGGCGAAGGGAGACTGAGGGCATATACGTTTGTCTGTAAACCCGTTGGGAGGGTACCCACCCAGGCCTGGAACCAATTCAGGCCCCGGAGCCTCCGCGTCCTGCTCCATATCCCCCTGGGCCGCAGTCTCCCTTGAGCAGAACTCTGGAGTCAGATCTTCTCCTTTGTCCTCCGCCCCGTGTGTGGTTTGAGAAGGAAGAGTTGGGAATGGAGAGAGCCCTCATGCAAAGTCATTTGCTGATGAGACCTCAGCAGCTGGTGAGGGGGGCCAGGCCTGTGTGGATTTTGAGTGGGATCTGTGGCCTGAACATACTGGGGCCGCCAAGCCCCAGCTGCAGGGACAGCCAGCACTATCACCTGCCCTGCAGAGAGCAGGCACCTTTCTTTCCCTTTTGGAAACTGCCATGTGTAATTCATGGTAGAGCACAGAGAAAGACGCAATGGAGCCCCGCCCCATGGAAAATCCTAATTAGCTCCCCACAGGGCTGCCAGAATCATGGCAGGCTCCTCACAGCATCCCTGGCTCTTGTCAAAGGGTGGCGGCCCTGACTGTTCAGAGGAAGAGGCCTCCCCACAACAAACCCCCTCTGGTTTGTTTTTGTTGTTGGTTTGTTTTTTTACTGCCCCAGGAATCAGGGTTATCTGCTGGACCACCTTATAATTTGCAAAGCCCCACCAACTGGTCTGCTTTCACTAGAGTGACTTGAACCTCTGAGCATTCATTGACTCACCAGGCATCAACTGGACTCCTGCTGTGTGCAGGGGTTTTGGGCTAGGCCCCAGGGATACAGCAGTGCATAAGGCTGTCTAATCCTTGTTCTCAAGGGGCACACTTTCTGGTTGAGAGGACGCAGGTGATAGCAAATAGATAAATAAGAAGATACAAGGTAGTAATAGCATGCAATCAAGACAACAGAGTGAGCCGGTGGGTGTTGCTCTTAAGCCACGCTCTTGCCTCTCGACACTGGAGTGAGATGCAAATGCCATGGGGACATCTCAGGGACATACTCAGGCAGAGAGAAGAGCAAGTGCAAAGGCACCACAGCAGAAGCAAGCCTGGTGGCTGGAAGAAGCCAACACAAAGGCTGTGCAGGGAAACCTTGATGAATGTGGGGATGGGGACGGACATGTGGCCAGGCAGGCATGCAGGGGCCAATCTGCGGGGCCTGGTCAAACCACAGAAGTAAGGATGTTCTGTTAGGAAGCACCATTGCTTTTGCCTACTGGGCAGAAGTGTGGAGCCTCCCACTGGTGTCCTGTTATTCGAGGGTTTATTTCTGCTTATTGGGTCAATGATTCAGCTCCTGCACCTACTCCACGTGGGAAGGAAATGCTGTGCACTCAGTAAAGTCAGTTCCTCTCAATCCCTCCTCCTCTGGTATGTGCCCACCCAAACCACATTTGAAATCATCAGGTCACCCTGACTTTTAACTTATACCACACTCCCCCAGGTTCTCACGCGCGAGCAAAGCTTGACTAGCTGGGCCCACATCTTTGAGTGCCCCTGCCCCCATGTTCCTGCTGTGAGTGAAGGGTTCAGGTGAAGAAGGCATAGATGTTAGGGGCAGACAGATCTTAGGTTTGAGTCTCAGTCTTGCCACTTAATGGCTGTGTGGTCTGGGACAAGTCTCTTAAAGTCTCTGGACCTCAATAACACTGGGGATAATAATATCTACTTCAAAAGGTTGTTGTGAGGATGAATTGAGATAATAAATGAAGACATCTAGTGCAAGGCAAGTGCTTGATCAGTTGAAAGGTTTTCTCTTCTTGCAGTCTCTTACCAGCCTGTTGTGGAGTACCTGGAAGGAAAGGTACAACACTTCTCTAGTAACACATCACTGTGTGGCAGTGAGTACGGCTGGGCCGTCTAATGACTTTGTAATGAATAACTTCATGCATTACCATCTAAATGATAGGATACATATAAATAGATCATCAATAAAAAGGAATGCAGTACTGATACATGCTACAACATGGATGAACCTCAAAAACATTATGCTAAGTGAAAGAAATCACTCACAAAAGACCGCATTTCTATTAATGTGAAAGTTCCAGAATGGATAAATCTATAGAGACAGAAACTAGATTAGTGGTTGCGTAGGGTTTAGAAAGGGCATAGACAGAATCTTTTGGGGGTGATAAATATATTCTAAAATTAGATTACAGTGATGATTGCACAACTCTGTAAATACACAAAAAACCACTAAATCATGCATTTTAAATGGATGAATTTTATGGTATATAAATTATATCTCAAGCTGCTTTTTAAAAAAGAGATATAGTTTCGTTACTTTCAGAAATAATACAGAGTTTAAAATGACATGCTAAGCCTGGGCAACATGGCAAAACCCCTTCTCTATAGAAAAAAATAAAATAAAATTAGCCAGGTGTGGTAGCATGCACCTGTAGTCCCAGCTGCTACTTGGGAGGCAATTGAAGTCTGTTTTTCAGTCTGATAGGTCTAGAAACACTCGTATACCTCTTTTTCCTTTTTGTTTGTTTTGATTTTGTTTTTTTTTTTTGTTTTTTTTTTTGAGATGGAGTCTCACTCTGTCGCCGAGGCTGGAGTGCAGTGGCGCGATCTCGGCTCACTGCGAGCTCTGCCTTGCAGGTTCACGCCATTCTCCTGTCTCAGCCTCCCGAGTAGCTGGGACTACAGGCGCCTGCCACCACGCCCGGCTAATTTTTTTTGTATTTTTAGTAGAGACGGGGTTTCACCGTGTTAACCAGGATGGTCTCAATCTCCTGACCTCGTGATCCACCCGCCTCGGCCTCCCAAAGTGCTGGGATTACAGGCGTGAGCCACCACGCCTGGCCTGTTTTGATTTTTGAAAAAAAAAAAAAAAAAAAACTGGCATAATATTTTGACAAATGTCGAAATAATATAATGTGGGATTGGGCTCTACTGGAAGTATATATGTTGTACAGCACTGGGAACAGCAAATTCCATCAGAATGGGACACAGTGAGGGAGCAAGAATATCAGGAAAGTTTTCTAAAGGAGGTTGCATCTGAGCATGGCGTTGAGGAATAAAGGTGTTCTGTCTGGCCAACCACCACAAACTGGGTAGAGGCAGCAGCACACAAAAGAAAAGATCAGTAATATTCTATAAGCTTTGACCTGCCTGAAGAAACAGCAGCAGCATTTGTTATGGTTGTATTTTAGCTGTGTCCTTGGTGACAAGAAACCCTCCCTGGCCACTGGACACAGGTGGATCATTGATATCAGTTGACTCCTGGTTACCCCAGTTTTGGTAGCACCTGTAATGTCTTGGCCTGGATCTTGGTAGTGAAAGATTTCATCTCTCTGGTGTTTATGGTTTTGTTTTTCACCAAACTGACATTGGGAGAATCTGAGACAGACTAGAGATAGCAATGGTATCCTCCATATGGCATAGGGATTTCACCTATATGATGTGTTTCTCCCATGAAGCCACCTCATTGGGAAATAAATTCTGCCCCGTGGCAGCCGATGTTCAATCCCAGTGACAGCAGCATAACCTGGCAGAAAGCACTGAGAATCAGGTTCCAGATTTCAACACTGCTCCTGGCCCCAACGAGCCAGCTACCATAACCGTAGCCACCGATCACCGAGTACCAACCCTGTGTCCAGCCCCACCTGACTCTCTCTCCTTCTTCTCCAGACTTGTCTAATAGGGGTAAACTGTACTTATCTTCACGGGAGTGTTATGCATTCAAAGACAAAAGTGAAGCCACTTTAAAATATGTGCAAACCTCAGAAGGGAAACTAACCTTTGCAGGAAGGAAGAAAGTGTTGAGATGGCAAAAGGGGGCGGGGTCTTGAGCAGGAGGTGGAATGGAGGTTGATTGGGCAGGGGGAGAATGTCATCAATGGGCAGGGTTTGACACTTTCAGGCCCAGTACCCACCTGCTCAATGTGAGACAACCCAGCAGTCAGACAAAACCAAGGCAGAGGTGTCAGCAAAGCTGGACGCGTGCTAGCTCCCCACCCCAAAACAGAGAGAGAAGGAAAGAGAAATCATTTATATTTATAAAAATCATCAATGTAGTCATCATAGGACCAGTCAGAAATGAGGCCGGGCTTATACTTACTTTATGATTTCACCTTATTTTCACTTTGAATCACATTTTGGAGGTGGCCCTATGGTTTTGTTAGGGTTTCAGACCTCTAAAGGTCTAAATCCAGCTGTGGCTACACTGAACAATTTTCCTGTAATGGCTGGGAGCAACTTTGTGGGGTTGAAATGTGGTATTCAGAAATATGGATAGATTTTCCCAGGAAATAATAAGATATGAGATTCCCCTTTTAGCCACCCCAGAACTGATCATACTCATGGGGCAGCTCTTTGATTTGCCAACACCAGATTACCCACTCGTGAAGGAAAATTTTTTAAAATCATGATTTGAACATTTTTCTTTGACATTTGAATTGTATCCGTTGTTATATCCCTTGGGCGCATTGCTGGGCAGTGAGTAGATGCCAAGAACATCTACCAGGATGCATGAAGGAATCTGTCGGTGAATAAATGAATGTGTGAGTGAATGCATGCATTCACATCTATGGGAAAATTCACTATGATTGGATTCACCTCTGAACTCAGTTCCATCATGCTAGCATCTGTTAGCCAAGTAACCTAAGCTGGAGAGGCCTAGAGTCCTACCAGTTCAGTGGATTAGAAGGGCAGAGAGGTGAAAGAATGTTCCCTTAATGCTTAGCACTTGACTGTAAGTGCACACTGCTGGCAGAATAGTCAGCAGTGGAAATGAGGGAGGAGCGAGGAGATGCGGCAGAACTAGCAGCGGGGTAGAGCTCCAGATCCCCAAGACGGTGGCATTATTTATGAGAAGGGACTCCTCTTGCAAAACTGTGTGTAGACACATGGGTGTGGCTCTTCTCCCAAAGGACTGGCTTTCCTTTCCTTCTTTCTTGAAGGATTACAGAATAAATAGGAATTGGTACGAAATGTGGATGGATGGATGGATGGATGGATGGATGGATGGATGGATGGATGAGTGAGTGGATGGATAGATGGACAGATAGGTGGATGGATGAGAGGACATCTACATAGGGTGGTGAAAAGAGCATTGGCCTTGAATGGCAGAGCTACTCAGCTTCTTTGAGTCCAACTCTATCATCTGTGAAAAGGGGATGGTACACCCTGCCCCTCCATGGCTCCAAAGGCTATTGGAAAGCTCAAACTGAAAGCCAAGACACCTTTGTTTTGTTTGGTATGGTTTGGTTTGGTTTGGTTTGGTTAGAGATGGAGTCTCACTCTGTTATCCAGGCTGGAGTGCAGTGGCGCAATCTCAGCTCACTGCAACCCCTGCCTCCCAGGTTCAAGTGATTCTCCTGCCTCAGCTTCACAAGTAGCTGGCATTACAGGCATGCGCCACCATGCCTGGCTAATTTTTTGTATTTTTAGTAGAGACAGGGTTTCACCATATTGGCCAGTCTAGTCTCGAACTCCTGACTTCAAGTGGTCTGCCCGCCTCGGCCTCCCAAAGTGCTGGGATTACAGGCTTGAGCCACCACCACACCCAGCCCCAAAACACCTTTGTTCAGCCAAGGTGCTCTGCAGCTATAAGGAATTATTTTCTATGCAACCTCTTCCCTCCAAAGACTGCCTCTAATCCCCCATGCTCCAAATATATTATGATTAAAGTGCAAGAGTAAGTCAAAATCTTAGTAAACTCTATGATCACTTTGGCATTCCTCCAACAAACTCTGCATGGATTTTTCCTCCTCTCAGCTCCCAAGCAATTTTTCTTACACTGGAGGTTGCCAAGATTTTATGGCTAGTTGGTTATCTTACCCATCCAGATGGTTAGCATTAATTTATGCTGAAATGAATCTGCAAAACCTCATCTGTCTCATTGCTCCAGAAGCATTAGGTGTAAGGCCTAAAAAAATCTTAATATATAGCCTCCTGAGAGGGCTGAGGTGCGATGTTACTGCATGCTTTTTATTCAATTTGGCTTGAAATTCTGCTTTTCTGTCCCTTGATATTTATATATAAGCAAATTAGGTTGTTTGGTATAAGAAACCTAAACTTATTTTATGACTTTTAATGCAGATGCTCATTTCAAGTTACGTAGGTGCTTTTTATTGAGAAAAGTTATACCATGATTTATTACCCAATGATAAATTTTGAACACCTTTTCTCCATTTTTAAATATTCATCATTAAGACATAATGTATGGGTTGGCGACCAGGGATTCAAATACTCATTAAATGTGTGACCTCAGGCAAGTCTCTCAGCCTAGTTGAGCTCCATTTCCATCACCTAGATGAACACTTGCCTGTAGGACTACTGTGAGGATTATATGTTTAATGTATGTGGGGTGCTTGGCACATAATGGCACTTAATAAATGCTATTAGGGACTATTCTTGTTATGGTTGAGCTGTTGAAGAATTTTGTGTGAGAGATTGTGTCTGGACTTTCAATTGGAGCAAGTTAGGTCAAAATAACAGCTCCTGGCACTGCTAGTGCTGAACATGTGTTCTCTGCCTATTCCCTTGCTGAGACATGAATTATTAATATTTTATGCCATTATTCCTGTGCTATTTGGGGACTTCTCTGGCAGACTCTGGTGTTTTCTGATGGTTCCAGAAATTCATGCAAAACATTTCTATAGGCTGGGCACAGTGGCTTACACCAATAATCACAACACTTTAGGAGTTCAAAGTGGGAGGGCCACTTGAGTCCACGAGTTTGAGACCAGCCTAGGCAGCCTTAGTGAGACCCCCATCTCTACAAAAACACTTTAAAAAAATTAGCTGGGCATGGTGGTGCATACCTGTAGTCCTAGCTACTCAGAAGGCTGAGGCGGGAGAATTGCTTGAGCCCGAGTTTGGAGGCTATAGTGAACCATGGTCCCACCACCGCACTTCAACCTGAGCACAAAGGGAGAACTCATCTCTTAAAAAAAAAAAAAAAAAGGATTGACTTGGCGATGCGGGCTCTTTTTTGGTTCCATATGAACTTTAAAGTAGTTTTTTCCAATTCTGTGAAGAAAGTCATTGGTAGCTTGATGGGGATGGCATTGAATCTATAAATTACCTTGGGCAGTATGGCCATTTTCACGATATTGATTCTTCCAACCCATGAGCATGGAATGTTCTTCCATTTGTTTGTGTCCTCTTTTATTTCATTGAGCAGTGGTTTGTAGTTCTCCTTGAAGAGGTCCTTCACATCCCTTGTAAGTTGGATTCCTAGGTATTTTATTCTCTTTGAAGCAATTGTGAATGGGAGTTCACTCATTATTTGGCTCTCTGTTTGTCTGTTACTGGTGTACAAGAATGCTTGTGATTTTTGTACATTGATTTTGTATCCTGAGACTTTGCTGAAGTTGCTAATCAGCTTAAGGAGATTTTGGGCTGAGACAATGGGGTTTTCTAGATATACAATCATGTCATCTGCAAACAGGGACAATTTGACTTCCTCTTTTCCTAAAGAACAAAGCTGGAGGCATCACGCTACCTGACTTTAAACTATACTACAAGGCTACAGTAACCAAAACAGCATGGTACTGGTACCACAACAGAGACATAGATCAATGGAACAGAACAGAGCCCTCAGAAATGATGCCGCATATCTACAACTATCTGATCTTTGACAAACCTGACAAAAACAAGAAATGGGGAAAGGATTCCCTATTTAATAAATGGTCCTGGGAAAACTGGCTAGCCATATGTAGCAAGCTGAAACTGGATCCCTTCCTTACACCTTATATAAAAATTAATTCAAGATGGATTAAAGACTTAAATGTTAGACCTAAAACCATTAAAATCCTACAAGAAAACCTAGGCAATACCATTCAGGACATAGGCGTGGGCAAGGACTTCATGTCTAAAACACCAAAAGCAATGGCAACAAAAGCCAAAATTGACAAATGGGATCTAATTAAACTAAAGAGCTTCTGCACAGCAAAAGAAACTACCACCAGAGTGAACAGGCAACCTACAGAATGGGAGAAAATTTTTGCAACCTACTCATCGGACAAAGGGCTAATATCCAGAATCTACAATGAACTCAAACAAATTTACAAGAAAAAAACAACCCCATCAAAAAGTGGGCAAAGGACATGAACAGACACTTCTCAAAAGAAGACATTTATGCAGCCAAAAAACACATGAAGAAATGCTCATCATCACTGGCCATCAGAGAAATGCAAATCAAAACCACAGTGAGATACCATCTCACACCAGTTAGAATGGCCATCATTAAAAAAGCAGGAAACAACAGGTGCTGGAGAGGATGTGGAGAAATAGGAACACTTTTACACTGTTGGTGGGACTGTAAACTAGTTCAACCATTGTGGAAGTCAGTGTGGCAATTCCTCAGGGATCTAGAACTAGAAATACCATTTGACCCAGCCATCCCATTACTGGGTATATACCCAAAGGACTATAAATCATGCTGCTATAAAGACACGTGCACACGTATGTTTATTGCGGCACTATTCACAATAGCAAAGAGTTGGAACCAACCCAAATGTCCAACAACGATAGACTGGATTAAGAAAATGTGGCACATATACACCATGGAATACTATGCAGCCATAAAAAATGATGAGTTCATGTCCTTTGTAGGGACATGGATGGAACTGGAAAACATCATTCTCAGTAAACTATCGCAAGGACAAAAAACCAAACACCGCATGTTCTCACTCATAGGTGGGAATTGAACAATGAGAACTCATGGACACAGGAAGGGGAACATCACACTCCGGGGACTGTTGTGGGGTGGGGGGAGGGGGGAGGGACAGCATTAGGAGATATACCTAATGATAAATGACGAGTTAATGGGTGCAGGGAATCAACATGGCACATGGATACATATGTAACAAACCTGCACATTGTGCACATGTACCGTAAAACCTAAAGTATAATTAAAAAAAAAAAAAAAAAAGACAACATAGTGATTCATAGGGTTGACCTGACTTTTCCTAAAAGTCTAATTGACAGCTGTTTAGCCGCTGGTCCAGCGCTTGGCTGATTCCAGGTGCCAGAATGTGGGACAGCTGTGCTCTGAGAGAGAGTCCTCTGCTCACTCGGGTGCAGAAGACAGTAAAGACTAGAAAGTTGGTTGATGATTGCTGGAATAAAGGATGAGAAACTTGAATCTGGTACTAGGCCCACACAAATTCAGTTACTATGTGTCACTTCCTGTTGGCTATTTATTTAAAATTGTAGGACTTCTGGAGGAGATTTGCAACTGCGGCTGCTACTGTATCAAAAGTTACAAAGTAACTGCTAAGTAGAGCCTTTAGTTTGTTGTTGTTCTGGTTTATTTTATTTATTTGTTTTGTTTGTTTGTTTGGAGACAGAGTTTCATTCTTGTTGCCCAGGCTGGAGTGCAGTGGCGCGATCTCGGCTCCCTGTAACCTCCGCCTCCCAGGCTCAAGCAATTCTCCTGCCTCAGCCTCCCAAGTAGCTGGGACTACAGGCACTCGCCACCACGCCTGGCTAATTTTTTGGTACTTAGTAGAAACAGGGTTTCACCATGTTGGTCAGGCTGGTCTCAAACTCCTGACCTCAGGTGATCCACCCACCTCAGCCTCCCAAAATACTGGGATTACAGGCCTGAGCCACCACACCTGGCCATTCTAGTTTATTTTTGTTTTGTTTTAAAATTGTATATTTTGAATCAGTTTGCATCTCTCTCTCTCTACGGGGATTGGTTTGAGCATTGTGCAGGTCCCAACTGCCAAGGCTCATGGTCCTTCTACATAGATGCCACAAACCTACAGTTAACACAGCAACCTTTCTGGCCTTGCCAAGTGCTAAGAGTGGTTGCGATAGGGCCTAGGATTCAGAAGTTGCACTGGGCAGTCTGCAGGGCCCATGCCCCTCACCAGCACTTCTGGAACTATTTTGTTTTTTTAGCATCCAAGTGCTTTATACCTTGCTCTCATTTGGGTGGTCAAGCCAAGGGTTGTTGACTGAATTCATAAAAGCACTTTACACATGAGAGGCACTAAGTTAATGTGTATAAATCCTGGACAATACAGCAGTAGTGATGGTTAATAACAACAATTCTCATTTATTGAGCACTTACTATGTACCACACACCATGTGAAGCGCTTTACCCGAGTTATCTCATCTCACCCTCCAACTACCGCATTAAGTAGATGCTGCAGTAGCCCTTATTTTACAGATGAAGAAAGAGGCCAAAGAGCTTAAGAATTTGCCCATGGTCATAGCTGGGAAGCCGGAGGCAAGGATTTGATTCCATTGTCGTCTTTAGACAAAGACCTGGGCAGTGAGGAGGTACTTCCCAAAGACCTGGGCAGTGAGGAGGTTCTGGGAAGTGAGGAGGTACTACAAGTTGAAATGGGAAGATAGATGTCAAGGCCAATTTAGCTCAAGATTCTTTTTTAAAGAAATGGCCTTTCCTGCCTAGAATGATCCTATTTCAAACAGCGCCCCCGGCCCAAAAAAAAAAAATTTTTTTTTCCTTTGCAGCTTTGGATTTTAGTAACACCAACAATATTTCCTGGAGAAATACTCCAAATGCAGTCTTCTGGTACGCGGGAAGCTGTTTTCATACCATACCAGCATTTCACAGTTTAATGCCGTTGGGTGAGGGTGGCGGTTGTTATTCTGTATTTCCTGCTCTCAGCCAGTGTGTGGTTCACACTTGAATTTGGCAACAGTGTGGTTGTGTTTTCTGTGCATCACTTCCCTGCATGGCATCAGATGGGCCTTCTGATTCTCAGAAAACACAAAGATGTGGTCATTTGTGTGGCTGGAAATTGGCATCCTCGTGTGCGCTTTAAGAACCCCAGGCTGTTGCAGCAGAGGAAAACAATAGGGACCATTTTAAAATGAGACGCAAGTGTTCAGGTGACTGTTGCTGTGGGATTTTAACTCTGGATGCATAGCTTGCTGTTAGAAAGGGTGGGTACCAACAGATTCCTGGAGCTCTTGTTCTGATCCTTGATCACAAATGCTTTCCGTGCAGATTGACAAGTTGAATCTCCACAGCAACCCTGTGTGGTGGGTGCCACTCCACCCATTTCATAGATGGGAAGACTGAGGCAAGGAGAAGTAACTCACCACTAGTCCCTGAGCCAGTAGGTGGTAAAATGAGATGTGGCCCCAGGTAGCAAGGCTCAAGAGCCCCTGAGCCTACTGAACTATAAGGCTAGATTGACGTATTGGGAAGTCTTCTGAATAAATTGCTTCTTCCTCTCACTTGTTTTGCTAGAAACGTGAGTTAATGTTAAAACGTCAACCTGAAACGTGTATTTAAAAACCTGTAAGATATTCTCAAGATAATCTTCAGAAATATGTGAAAAATAAAATGTTAAGGATCCTTAAGGATGTTCACACAGGTATTATTTCTAATAACAAACAATTGGAACTAGACAGTAACCAAAGATAGGGGTGTGGTTAAGTATATTCTGTCATAGCCATATAAGGAATACATATAGAGCCCTTAAGATGGTGTTGTAGCATAAAGTTTATGGACATGGGAAGATGTCAGTTAAAAGCCATTGCTGCTGGGCGTGGTGGTGAGCCTGCAGTCCCAGCTCCTCGGGAGGTCAAGGCAGGAGGATGGCTTGAGCCCAGGAGTTCGAGACAAGCCTGGGCAAGAAGCAGGAGACAAGCTATTGTTAAATAAAAACAGTAGGCTTTTTAATATAAGTATTATATGATACAATTCTTGGTATATACACATTCATGAAAGAACATTTCTAGGACAAATGTCAAAATATTAACAGTGTTTCCTTTGGGTGTTATGGTCTATTGTGATGTTCTTCATTCTTTTGTGACTTTCTCATTTTCCTTCCAAGCTGCCTGCAATGATTAAGGATTAGGAAAAGAAATTTTTAAGACCAAAACAAACCTTGGCCTCAGCCAGAATCCCTTCCTACCCAACCTGAAACCTCAGGGCCATAAATAGCCTGCTGCCTCCTTGGGTGGACATGCTTGCTTCCAATAGAAATACAATGGAAGCTTTTTCCATGGCCAAGGGTAGACCCAGTGGCTGTTCTATCCCACAGCAAGCAGACGCCTGAGACCCTCGTTTGTGTGTTATGCTCTGTTGAAGATGGGGCATGACTTACGTCCCGGCAGCTGTGAGGCTGAGACGAGGTGAGCAAGTCCTTTTGAATTCTCTTTCATGCATTCATTCAGCAACCTTGTATCACGCACTTACTGTAATTACATGATTAATCATTGCAACTTCATTTATGTGATTCTTCTCCTTGCCAAGCACTGTGGTAGGTGCTGCCTTATACCAGTGCCCAAGGCAGCTAGCATACCTGCCTGAAGTTAGAGACGGGTCGGGGAGACAGCTGTCCTTTAACATTAGAGAGGTTTGAACTGTCTAGGAGAGACAGAGCCCTGTGAAGACCATTATGGGAAAATAGAGCCTAACACAGGCACTGTCTGCTTAACTGGACAGAAAAGCCCAGTTCCCTCTCGCCTTCCCCCTCCCAATACTGTCCCCAGCTCTGCCCCCCACGTGTTCTTCCCCATTCCGCTCCGCTGTGGTCTCTCCCCCTGCCTCTTCCCTTTCCTCTTTCACAAAACGTCCTTGCATTTTTTTTTACTTAAAACCACTACGCAAAAATCATAATTTAAGTCAAAACTGGGTCGATTCAACCCAGAGAGGATTTTGCGTGACATTCTCAAGAGTATTTTCAATTTGTCTGATATCAGTTGTCTCCCCATTCAGGTGGGCTCAGACTCTTGTGACAAAGGTGAAGATTTAAAAATAAATTATTCCCATGTAGCCACAGGAAATCAATTGAGCAGAGAAAGGATTGAGCAGAGCAAGCGAGATTTAGTTTTCATTAAAATAACAGTACCTATAAATAAGGTGAGAATCCAGTTAATAGCTTTCTATTAAAGTGGAGTTGATGGAAAGAATTGCATTGGAAAGATTTTGTATGGGGACTCCGTGAGGATTTAAACATCTCTTCCTGTCCCTGGGTCTCTGTGCATTCTGAAGATTGAATCATTTCATTTGTATTTCTCTTTTCAATTTGCTAAAAACTATTCTTAAAGTTGCATCCATTTGTTGCTTCTTGTTGGGTAGTTGATTTCTGATCCCCTCTCATATGAAAAATGGATGCATTAGGTCCAACATCTGAGGTCTTCCTCTGGCCAGTCATAAAACAATGACAAACAGGCTGCTTGAAAAGAGATAGGAGACTGGACGCGTTGGCTCATGCCTGTAATCCCAGCACTTTGGGAGACCGAGGAGGGTGGATCGCTTGAGCCCAGGAGTTCCAGACCGGCCTGGGCAACATGGTGAAACCCCATCTACATAAATAAAAAAAATACAAAAATTAGCTGGGCATGGGGGCATACGCCTGAGGTCCCAGCTACTGGGAAGGCTGAGGTGGGAGGATCATCTGAGCATGGGAGGTTGAGGATGCAGTGAGCCAGGATTGCACCACTGCACTCTAGCCTGGGCAACAGAGTGAGACCCTGTCTCCAAAAATAAAAATAAAGTAAAAGAGATATGAGCAAGAGAATAAAAATAGAGTGATCGGGGAATGTCAGACCAAAACAGGATTTTCACAAGTGCAGCTTACTCAGTGTAGCTACTGCAGATCAGAATCATCTTT
Source organism: Hylobates moloch (assembly GCF_009828535.3). Lineage (NCBI taxonomy): Eukaryota > Metazoa > Chordata > Mammalia > Primates > Hylobatidae > Hylobates > Hylobates moloch. The sequence continues at coordinate 28,294,050 of NW_026652287.1, read as the reverse complement.
GGCCGGCATCAAAGACTGGTCTTTTCTTGCCTGAAAGAATCCATTATTGGCTATGTTGAAAAAATTAGGTCATGTATAGACTCCTACCATCTTCTTTCCTCCCAACTCTCACCAGGTCTGGGGTCAAAGATGTGGGTTCTAGCCGCAGTCCTGTCCTTGAAGAACAGATGGCCTTAGGTCCTCAGTTTCTCTACTAAGAAAATGTGCCAGTGCCCAATGAGGCACGGGAAGGGTTGGTTGGCTCAGCTCGTTCTGAACTTCCTTTCAGCTCTGGATGTGCTGTGAGGATGTGATGTTCTGTGTCCTGTTGTCTTTCACCAGGGAAGGGTGCCTAGAGAGAGTGTCAGGTGGGTGCTAAAGTGAGAGTTAGACTTTTAGCTCATCCACTGTTAGATGAGCACAAGCCAGCATTCCCCAAAGCATGCTACCCACACCAACCATTTTTCTCTCAATGGTGATGTGTCTATTTTAAAGAATACTGGTGGCGGGCGGTGCGGGGGAAAGCAGGCACATTAGAGGCACATTATTTATTTATTTTATTATTATTATTATTTTTTGAGACGGAGTCTCACTGTGTCGCCAGGCTGGAGTTCAGTGGTGCGATCTCGGCTCACTGCAACCTCCAACTCCCTGGTTCAAGTGATTCTCCTGCCTCAGCCTCCCAAGTAGCTGGGATTACAGGCACACGCCACAATGCCTAGCTAATTTTTTTTTTTTAATTTTTCGTACTGATGGGGTTTCACCATGTTGGCCGGGATAGTCTCGATCTTCTGACCTCATGATCTGCCCGCCTCAGCCTCCTAAAGTGCTGGGATTACGGGCGTGAGCCACCACCCCCAGCCTAGAGGCACAATTTAACACAGGTATTGTCACCTGAGGGCAGGACAAGGGACACCAGGCTTTGGCAACCAGCCTCATGCAGACCAGATGAATTCTGAGTGTGTGGCTTGGTACTTGGATGTGTGACAATGTGGTGAGTGACTGCTGTTTAGGAAGTCACTGCCTCAGGAAACCGTTTCTCTCCTAAGCTGCAGATTCTCTGCAGGGCAGTGCCACACCACAGACCAGACCTCAGCGTGTCTCCTTGTTTTGACTTTATCATCACTTTTAAAACCATACAAGGTCTTTGAATATTGAGAGCAAGATGATGAAGTCATTCAAGGATTGCATTTCTTCCTGAATGGAGGACCTGGTTCCAGACACAGCAACTTCCCCCAAAGCAGCTCCTGTTCACCATCTCTGCAGTTTCACCCACGGAGCAAACCTCGGTCCTCAGTCCTCAGAGCGTGCAGCCCACGAGCACAGCTGCTCCAACGCGTGCAGTGCTCTCTGGCCAGCTCGTCCCCACTCTGAAGTCGGGCATTGTCCATCCAGACAATGTGTGTGACTGCCTACCGCCTTCAAGACATTGCATTAGGAACCAGAGATTTGGCGTGACTGACAAAAATAGCTAAAACTTTCATAGATTTGTAATTTGCCAAGTGATGTTTTCAGTGTTTTGCATATATTAACCCACTGAAGCCTTACAGACCTCTGAGGGAAACTGTTATTATTTTACAGAGGAGAGAATTGAGACACAGAGGTTAAATAACTTACTGTATTAGCCTGCTCTGACTGGCATAATGAAACATCACAGACTGGGTGACTTAAACCAGGGATCCCTAATGCCCCTGGCCACAGACCGGTACCAGTCCCTGGCCTTTTAGGAACCAGGCCCCACAGCAAGAGGTGAGTGGCAGGCGAGCAAGCATTATTGCCTGAGCTCCACTTCTTGTCATATCAGTGGCCTCATTAGATTCTCACAGGAGCACAAACCCTATTGTGAATTGCATATGCAAGGATCTAGGTTGTGTGCTCCTTATGAGAATCTAATGCCTGATGATCTGAGGTGGAACAGTTTCATCCTGAAACCATCCAACCCCGCCCCTCCCACCCCCATCCATTAAAAAAAAAAAAAAACTGTCTTCCATGAAACCAGTCCCTGGTACCAGAAAGGCTGGGACTGCTGACTTAAACCACAGAAATTTATTGTCTTACTGTCCTGGAGGCTGGAAGTCCAAGATCAAGGTGGCCACAGGTTGGTTTCTCCTGAGGCCTCTCTCCTTGGCTTGCAGATGACTGTCTTGCTGCATCCTCACTTGGTCTTTCCTCCATACACACACATATCTGATGTCTCAATTTCCTCTTCTTATAAGGACATCAATCAGATTGGATCAGGCCCCGCCCCCCCAAAGAACTCATTGTATCTTAATTACCTCTTTCCAAATCTTATCTCCAAATACAGTTACATTCTGAACTGCTGGGGGCTAAGACTTCAACACATAAATTTGAAGGGGTCACATATCAGCGCAACATGCCCAGTGTGACACCACTGAAAAATGGAGGGCTGAGATTGGAACCCAGAGGCCATGCTCTTAACCTACTATGCCATACCTAGGTGGCAGTACTATATAATTTATCCTCCAAATTGGGACACTTTGAGAGAGAAGGATCATCATTAATATTTGTGCTGGGTCAACAGGCATAAGAGGCTATCTCAGGCACACCAGAATGTGTGGTCACTTAAATTATACAACTTCTTAACTCTGGCAGAATGGTGCCTGCCCTCATGGAGTCTGCAGTCCACTGGGTGGGAGACAAGAAAGTGGCAATGCTAATGCAACATGCCAAGTGTCAGGACATGGGGGTTTTAGGGGACCATGAGAAGGTGGGAACACAGAGAAGGGCCCCTGATTTGGTCTCTGGGACGGCTTCCTGGAGGAGTCGACAACTAAGATGAGATTGATGGATAAGTAGGAGTTAGCCAAAGTGAAGTACATAGTGGTGAGAGCTGAGATGGAATGGATACCAAGGCCTCTGGGCTCGGGCACACCCCTACTCTCTGGGGCCGCTTATATCAAATGAGATATAGTTTACATCAAGGATCTGCAACATTTTCTTAAAAAGCCAGACAGTAAATATTTTAGATTCTGTGGGCCAGGAAGCAGTATCAAGGATATTACATAGGAACTTGTATAATTACTTAAAAGAAAACCATTTAAAAATGTGAAAATTATTCTTAGCTCCAGGACCTATTAAAACAGGCAGCTAATTGGATTTGGCCTGCACCTTTATCTCAAAGGTTACGGTCTTGCCCAGCTTTATGGCATATCTATTCATCAGAAAGCTTTGCCAGGTATTGTATAGACCGTGGGGCAGGGGGTAGCTTGTATCGTGGACATACCTACGTCAAAAGCCCCCAAAAGCCCAGCAAAAACCCATATTCAAACCTACCTCCACCAGCCCCAGCCAAGCCACTTAACCTCTCTGAATCTGTTTCCTGACCCTGTGGAATGTGGGTAATAGCACCGCTTCTCAGGGCTGCTCATAGCTGCCTTCCCATTCCTCTTACTCAGCATGCATCAGACGCTTACCCTGCACTGGGCGCTGCACCAGGCCCCGGAGTTCAAAGGTGGCCAAGATGCCACTTTTGAAAAAAATGTTTTTTGAATGTGTTTTTTGGTTTTGTTTTGTTTTGTTTTTGTGGTCATTTTCTTAAAAAACCTGGGTGTTGTCAGGAGCACAGCCCCCTGTTTTGACGCTGCATTAGTGGAGGGAATGGGTTTATTGAAGCGGGTGACTTCACCTGGGTCACCTGCCAGGATTCTATCTGGAGTCACAGTTACTTCAATAAAGTAAAGCGGGAATGAGGCAGAGGGGACGTGGGCCTTTGTGAGAACGAACGATGGAAACTCTTTGAACTCCTGGGATAAAAAGGCCAAGCTGTCACTGGAGCTGTTCATGATGAGGGAGTGATTAAAGCTTGTTGGAGTTTCCTGCCTTCTTCTGGCATCAGAACTTTCCGCCTGCTCTGTGTGCAGAACCAGAGCAGCTCTGAGTCCTGAGCTTTGATGTGGGAATCAGATTTCCCTGGGCCTGAGTCAGATTCTGGGCCCCACAGGAGAAGTCAGTGGCTCCCATTTGGCCAAGGGGGTTCCCACCGGACCCTTGGCTGGGTGGAAAACACAGCAGCCAAGAAGGAAGGATCTGTTGGTCCTTGAGTCAGCTGTTGAGAAATGGAGCCACAAGAGACGCTGGGGGGTTCTCTGAAGCTTGACACCCTGCCTTCAGATCCTGGCATTGTCATTTGCCGGGAACATGTGTGGCCTTTCACAAGCAACAGGATTTCTTTGAGCCTCAGCTGTCCCATCTGTAAGATGGACATGGTGTTGCTTTTCCAACTGGCTTGCCCTGAGACTAAATTTGGAAATTGCCAACATTCCTCAAATGCTGCTTATGTGCCAGCCATTGTGGGGAGGGCCTCAGCTCAGTCCCCTCCAAGGCCTGAGAGTTTGAAGGCACTGAGGTAGAGGTTTTGTGTCTGTTCCTAGAATTAGGCAGTTTTGGTTCCGGAATCAACATCCTTAACCATTAGATGATACCGTCTGTGAAGAGAAAGAAAACTCGTGAAAACACAATTCACAACACAATGAGTGTGTGTGTGTGTGTGTGTGTGTGTGTGTGTGTGTCCTTGTGGTTTGCTTATTGAACAAGCATTTCCTGAGCACTTACTTTGTGGAAAGCCTTGGAAACATAAAGATGACTAAGGCACAGTTCCTGGCTGCAAGCGGGGAGCTTCCAGACATTTCTATCTTACCTCAGAGCTAGTGATAAGAATAGGTTCCCTCACTCTCACTTCCACCCAGCATGTGCCTTAGCTTACAATTGATAGATTTTTTTTTAATTCTGTGACCACAGAGCTCTTTGCCAGAAATGGGGGCGGGGGAAATCCATTACCCAGAAGTGGCCCCAGCTCCCCCTTCACAGCCCTCCTTTTTTTGTGGGTAGCTGGCATTGCCACGTACAGAGTAACTTGGACGTGACGCTTCACGGTGAAGTCACGCTCCTGGCCCGCTGGGAACGGTGGGGCAGCCCTGGAGGAGCCAACCCGATGAATAACATTATTGGAGGCATCCATATAAAGAGGACCTTGTGTAAATAAATGATGTGACACTCCCACCCCCACTTTGGCAAGGCTGCAGGGCTGAGAAAGGGAAGCACAGGAAATGTGTTTATTTTGCCTTTGCTGAGCAGTCGTTCTGAGTGTACACAATGCAACATTAAACCCCAGGGGAGCCTCCTAGGTATGTTAACTCGCCATCTGCATGCTCCCTTTGCTGTGCAAAGAGCACAGAAATGGTTTCCAAGCCTTCTGTTTGGCTCCCACCCACCCACCCTACATTTTTTCTTTTTTCCTTTTGTCTACTTGGGAAATTTTTGAAGATAAAGTGCAGCAGATGATATGATAAACACTTTTTACTCACCATCCTGAATTCACAAATGTAACATTGTGGCATACTTGCTTCAGATCTTTTATAGATCTTCCTGTATAATAGAAATAAACCATCAGGGTCAGGCACAGTGGCTCACGCCTGTAATCGCAGCACTTTGGGAGGCTGAGGCGGGTGGATTACTTGAGGTCAGGAATTCAAGACCAGCCTGGCCAACATGATAAAACCATGACTTTGCTAAAAATACAAAAAAAAAACAAACATAGCTGGGCATGGTGGTGCACACCTGTACTCCCAGCTACACGGGAGGCTGAGACAGGAGAATTGCTTGAACCGGGAAGGCAGAGGTTGAAGTGAGCCAAGATCACACTAGTCCCCTCCAGCCTGAGCAACAGAGTGAGACTCGGTCTCAAAAAAAGAATAAAATAAAATAAATAAACCATCACCAAGGTAGAAATCTCTTTTGAATCTCCTCTTCTCCCCTTCATCCCTGCCTCTCAACCTCTTATGAATTTACAATATAAATTCCAGTGTTTGTTTTAACTGTGACTCGTATATCTGGACCCAGATACAATATGCAACACAGGTTTATGTTTTCATAATTTATGTAGGTGCTATCATACTGAATATATTACTCTTCAATTTGCCTGTTCTATGCAACTATGTGTTTTGATGTCCAGCCCTGCGGATCCCTCAGTCTGTTCCAATTATTGTATCATGTTCCATCATATGATTATATTGCATTCTATTTATGTATCTCCCTATAGGTAGACACATAAATTGCTTCCATTTTTTTTATCATTATGAATAACATTGATCAAAGCATCCTGGTGCATGTCTGCCTTCAGATGCACAAGTATAAGTGTGCCCCTACAGTGTGTGTCTCAGGACACCCTCCAGCAGTGGATGGGGACCCCGATTTCCCTGGGTCCTCCTCACTGCTTCGTGTTGACATATTGTGATAGTTAATTTTTTGTGACAATGTGACTGGATTAAGGGATGCCCAGATAACTGGTAAAACATTATTTCTGGGTGTGTCTGTGAGGGTGTTTCTGGAAGAGATTAGTCTTTGAATCAGTAGACTGAGTAAAGAAGAGCTTCCTCTCCAGTGTGGCCGGGCATCCTTCCAACCACTTGAGGCCTTGGATCAAACAAAAAGGTGGAGGAAGGGCCAATTCTCTTTTTTCTTGAGCTGGGACATCAGAGCTCCTGGTTCTCCGGCCCTCGTATCCAGACTGAATCTCACCACCAGCTTTCCTGGTTCTCCAGCTTGCCAATGACATATCATGGGACTTTACAGCCTCCATAATCACATGAGCCAATTTCCATAATAAACCTCCTCTTATATATGTCTTATATATCCTACTGATACTGTTTCTCTGGAGAACCCTAACACACAGATGTTTTGTATCTCTTCCCAACTAAGTGGCCTCTCCATTGAAAAAAAAAAAGAACATTTAAAACAAGGAGCTTGCTCAGAAGTGGCATGACCTGCCCATGAAAAGGAATGCTTTGTAAATCCCAGAGTTCAACATCATCTTTCCTCAGGGCTCCTGGAGATTCTGGACTCAGGAGCGCTTTTCTTTTCTTTTCCTGGGACCATGCACAGTGGCATGACTTTCTTACCTGGGTCCTTTAAGAATATTTGGACCTCTTCTCCCATCTGCTGTCAGCACCTGGTCCAAGCCTCACTACTCATCTCTTGCCTGGGTGGGTGCCCTGCATCCTCACTGGTCTCCTGGTGTCAATGTCCCCTAGTTGAATGCATCAACATGTTTATTTCATGCAGTCACGTATCAAGCCATTTATTCATCCATCATTGACCGGAGCCCTGTTCAGTGCACCCCTGTAACTGTAGTTACGGCTCCTCATTACCTGCAGAACCCAACCCAAATGCCTTAGCCTGGCCATCAAGGCATTTCATCATCCCGACCTCAACCCATTTCTCCAGCACCATCTCCATCTTCTCCATCTCCTCACCCACATGACTCCAAGCACTTGATGACAATGTTCTTGCTCCCTCTGCCAATGTTCCCTGTCTCTACTTGTGAAACCCTTTCCTGTCACTTGGAAGTCACTTGATAAGCTCAGTTCTTACCCAGGGAGCTTTCCTCAGGCTCCAGTGCAGGACTATCTTTTTCCTTGTCTGCTTCCGTAGAGTTATCTACCTGTCATCACCTGTCTCTTCAGCTACAGTGCAAACTCTAATTCCAAAGTTCTCACCCATCTCTGTAGTCTCAGGGCTAAGGGCTGTGTCTGGCATACAGAAGGCATTCAATTAAAGCATATTGGGTGAATGTCTCTTGACCTTCCTTCCTGCACTTACCAGCTCGGCATAGGCAGTGCTACCACTCAACTGTCTGTTATCTGTTAGAAAGTTTTTCTGCTGAGCAAATTACTGGAGACGTGATTGAAGGTTTGTTTAATCTTGAGAAAATAAATTAGTATTTCAAGAGTTTAACATAGCATGTGCAAATGAATATTTTTTATTATTAATCGGGAAGTCTTATCTGTTTACTAAAGCAAGCACTGTTTACTTGGAAACTCTTGAATTTACTCTTTATACTTAAAAGTAATTCAACTGAATGTGATTGAATATTGTCTTTAATTCTGACTTGGCTAGTTAAAAACCAAGCTTTTCCTAATCAATATGAATTAGGGAAGAGTCTTCACTGGCTATCTGGCCAGTCTCTAAGAAGGCACAATAAATTACTCGGCTACATTTTCTCAGCCCACTGCTTCCAAAATGACTAGTTGCATTAGAATCCCCTGGAATGCTGGTTAAAATACAAAATCTCAGGCCTCACCCTAGATCTAATGAATCAAATCTTTGGGTGGGGGCTGGAAAGCTGTATTTTTGTAGATGTTCCCCATGTGATTCTAACACATACTGAGATTGAGAACTGTACATACAGATCTGTGCTGTCCAATATGGTAGCTCACGTGTGGTGATTGAACTCTTGAAATTTTGCCAGTCTGAATTGAGATGTGCCATAAATATAAAATACAGATTTCAAAGAGTACAAAGAAAGTAAAATATCTCTTTCATTAATATTTGTTAAATATTAATTACATGTTAAAATGATATTTTGGATATATTGAGTGAAATAAATGATTAGAATTTATTCCACCTGCCTCTTTTTGCTTTTGAAGGTGGCTGCTAGAACATTTTAGATTGTAAGTGTGGCCTGCATGATATCTCCCTCTATGGGACAGCACTGGTCTCAATTGTAGGGTCACTGAGAACATGGTGCTTCCCTCCTGGTGGCTTTCAGATAGTTGGTGTTCATTGAATGTCTGTTGAGTGGACAAATGAGTGAATGAGGTTGACGCATAACACGTGGTTTCCACTTACCTACTATGGGACCTAGACAAGCTGTTTCACTTCTCTTATATCTGTAATATAAGCAGAGTAACTGGAGCCCTTTTGTTCACCTGCAGTTGGATCTCAGTGATTTGGGGAAGGATCTTGGGCCTCCACTTGCAGTGACTACAGTGCTTCATCAGCAGGGGCGGGAAATGATGCTGCCTCCAGCTTGCAAGTGATGAGGCCAGCACCTCCTGGGAGCCCTTGATAATTTTATCTTCTTTTGCAATCCTTCCCCAAATCTCTCGGTTCCACTCAAAACTAGGAATAGTCCTGCCCACTGTGGCAAGCTGTGGTGCCCATCTCTCTTACAGCTGTCCCCACAGGACTACTATAATTATTCACTTTTATCCCATTGCCTGTAATTCATGACTCAACTCTAGAAATACCAGATTAAACATTTTCTTTTACATTTAAAACACTGGCTGTATTCAAATACTACCCATCTGGTTTTTTAAAAATCAGATTAGAAGTAAATGTCTTATTCTTCCAACTAAATTCCAGTACTACAAGGATAGCAAAACAATGAAACAGTAATACACTGGGGGTGTCGGGAATGCAGCAATAAACATTGATTAAAAATACTGATAGAATAAAATTTTAAAACTACCAAAAATATTAAAGAAAATAATATGAACCCATTCTGAAATCCCCGAAGTCCTGGAATACAGAAATGCCTGCCTCCTTCATTATTTCACAGGAGTCACTGTCAGCTTAAATGGCTCTGAAAATTACATATTTACTATGGTGGTCAAAAGAGCAGTCTTCAAAATCCAATCATCTAGGCTCATATCCCATCCCTACATCTTACTAGTTATGTGACTTTGGACTGAAATGAACTGAGCACCTCGGTTTCCTCATCTGTAAAATGGGGATAATACTAGTAATTAGCTCCTGTGTAAGATGGGAGGGTTACAGGTGACTAATATATGTAAAGCAATTAGTGTGGTACCTGGCACCTGGTAATACATTCATATTGCTATTGATTGCTGTTTCAATAACTTTTTCTTTTTGGCACCTACTCTATGCCAGGTATTATTGGATATCACCCAGTATCCCAGAGAAGGGAAGCTTTCTGGGAGAATGGCATAATGAAAAGATTAAGATGTAAACAGACATAGATTCAAAAAAGGAAAAGTTGGGCTGGGCGCGGTGGCTCACGCCTATAATCCCAGCACTTTGGGAGGCCGACGTGGGTGGATCATGAGGTCAGGAGATTGAGACCATCCTGACCAACATAGTGAAACCCTGTCTCTACTAAAATACAAAAATTAGCCAGGCATGGTGGTGCGCACCTGTAGTCCCAGCTACTTGGGAGGCTGAGGCAGGGGAATTGCTTGAACCCCATAGGAGCTGGACAGGCAAAATATAGCAACAACAATAATAACACCAGATGCCTGCCATAGTCCAGTCCCATTACACACACGGTCTCATTTCCTCTTTATAACCCCTCCATTTGACACAGATGAGGCTCAGAGGGGTTGAGTAACCGGCCACAGTTAACTTACCTGCTGCTAAGTGGCCAAACTGAATCCAAACCCATGTCTTTCTGCCCAGAATGTGTCCCCTCTTTCTACTGACTCAGTTCTCCTCATTAAAGAGATGAGATCAATCCCTTTGATGTATCTGAAAAGCTGTTTCATAATAAGACATCTCTTATACCCAATGTTATTGGGGACAGGCAAAAATAAACCATTGAGGTTGAAATGAGAAGGTCTCTGCTTTCTGTGAGCCCCAGACTGACCGTAGGTGCATGGAGTGAACCCGGCGGGTGCACTGCATGGGGTGGGCTAACCTCCAGTACGAGAGGCCCAGTGCTGGTCAGATCTGAGAAGGTGGGGCGGGCTGCCTGGGAGTACAGAGCTCCCTGTCACTGTAGGAGTCAAGCAGAGGCTAAAGACACAATTGTTCAGGAATGTTCGGCATTGAGCAGACTAGCAGGATCCCTCCAGGTGAGACTTTAGTATGCTCTATGACATTTTCAAAGACCATTGGAGAAAGTATCTCTACCCCGGGTAACTCATAGTGTTTAATTCACCCTGCCATCTTACCAAGCCATGGGAAGTAGGGGGAAGCCTGGACTTAGGCTGCCCCAGGCCGGTCTTTGTGTTCAATTCAGGTGGGACTGAGCAGGAAAGGTGCAGCCTGATATGCACTTGGGTGCTGGACATGGCACGGGGCACAGTGACCCTGGCTGTGTTCCCCTCCCGCCAGTATTGGGCTCCCAATATTGCTTCAAGCGGAGTTCACCTTGGTTTGGGGTCAGGGAGGGACTCAGAGGCACTCATTTCTGGCAGGCAGCCAGGCTGGCCTCACAGGTTCATGTGAGCTGCACCAAGCACTGCCAAGATCACCTTGGGTTCTAGAAGCCCATCTTTTATTCGTTCGAGAAGCAGGCCTAGAGACTCTGCTCTATGACATTTTCAAAGACTGTTGGAGAAAATGTCTCTACCCCAGGCAACTCATGATAGTGTTTAATTCCCCCTGCCATCTTACCAAGTCCTCCATTGCCCATTTCAAAGAAATCCCGATACCAGCACATGCTGGGTGCTTGATAAATAATAATAATAATAGCTAACAATTACTGAGTACTACTGCATGCCAGACACTTGTAAGTCACGCTCTGTGCTATTTCATTCAATTCTCTCAACAATTCTGTGAGACTGCACAGCAGCTCTAATTTGTAGATATGGAAACTGAGGCATAGGGAGGTTAAATCGTTTGCTCAAGGTTCACAGCTAGCAAGGTTGGGAACCTGGATGGTCCTGAACCCATTCTGTGATGTCGACTGATGGGACATGGGGGGACTTCACCCCGCTGATTCCTCACAGTCCCTCAGGAAGCTGCAGGGAGAGGAGAGACAGCCCTTTGTCCTAGTGGTTGAGCGACTCCCCTCCCACTGGGGCAAATCATCTCTCCCTCCCCACTCTCTTGGCTCCTTCCCAGATCCCACCCTGCCCCCAGCAGTGTCTTCAAGCACGTTGCGAACATTAAGTCGTCCCCTGCTATTCATCTGAGCTGATGTTGGCTCAGACAGTACCATTTCGACGTTTCTCCAAGGGCGGACAGCAGGTCAGCGAGAGTCGATAATGGGTTCCAGCAGATTGGACGCCGTTCAGATCTAACTCGAGCCTGGCGCCCTTCGCAGACTTGGAGTCCAAGTCCTCCTCATGCCTTAGCAGCAGGTTCCAAAGCAGCCTGGAGGGGAAGGCAGGCGTGTGGTCACCACTGATCTCCTGGCCCCGCAGCCCCACACCCACACTCTCTAGGACTAATCACACGCAATGCTGGCTTCTCGCTTTCCCCAGCGACTTTCCCTGTCATCCTGTCTGCCGCGTGCCTGCTGGCTCATGGAAACTCACCGGGGCAGAGACTTTGTCTGCTTCCTGCTGCATCCCCTGCACCTAGCACAGTGCCTGGGCCATAGTGGGTGCACCCTAGAGTATGTGCTAGGTGAATGCATTCATAATTCCTGTTCTTAGCATGAGGCAGCTGACACCTCGGACCTCTCGGACCCCAGACTTGTTCCCGCAGCTGCCTCCTGGCCATCTTTATTTGGCGTTGCAAATTTGACAGGTCTGAAACAGCTCAGATCTCCCACCTCAACAAATGCAACCTGGTCTTTTCAGGGTAAAATCCTCAGAGGCCTCTGGGACATCCTCCTTTTCCATGCCACATGTTTAGCCCCCACGCAAGTCTTCTCAGCTCTACTTTCGAAGGAGATCAATAATTCAACCACTTCCCCCCACCCCGGCTGCCATCTCTCTTCTCCAGTCTCACCTGGATGAACGCTGCCTCCACCTCCTCTCCCACCTGAGAACATTCTACTGCCACAGCCAGAGCTGGTCTACAGCATAAGTCGGATCATGTTCCTCCCACACTCACACCTCCAAGGGCTCCCAGCTCAGAGTGAAAGCTCTGAGCCTCCTTATGGCCTGTGAGGCCTGGCACTGCCCACTCCATTCCAGGCTCACTGTGTGGTTCCTCTCATGTACCAGGCACATGCTAAGCACACACCAGGCACATGCCTTTGCCTTGCTGTCAACACTGTGTGTAACACCCTGCCTCCAGTTTTCCCCATTAGTTCCCTCACTTCCTTCAGGCCTCTGCTCAAAAATCACTTATCATTGACGCCTGGTTTTGAGGATGGACGAGTTTGCATGTGAGGGGCATTTGGAACAGTGCCTAGCTCAATAGCTGGTAGTTACGGCCGGGTTCTTATAACGGCTCCTTAGGGCCTGGTTTGTAGCTGATCCTCCTTTTGTTGAATGGGATACGTGTCCAGGGCCTGGTCCAATGCCTGGCACCAAGTGGGAAGTCAAACGTTCGTCGAACGGAAGGTGTAGAGACGAGCCTGGGAGGCAGTGCACACACTGCTTAGTTCAGGCCATGGGAACTGGACAAGGTGAGAGAAAGGTGACAGCCCGTCACTTCGATATACTCTGGAAGCAAACTCCTTCCACCCCCACCTCCCCGCGCTGTCTGTGTCACTTCCATGGGGCCTAACCTTTGCCTCCTGGCTCCATGCTCAGGGAGATCCAGGAAGGCCAGGGATGTGGTCTCCTGGAAGGAACTGGGCTCCAGACCTGGCTTAGTTGGGGCGGAGGAGGCTGCAGGTGAGGGAGGAAGGGGAAGCTGCGGGAGGCGGGCAGCAGCCCCTGCACAGGTGAGACCTTGTGTTGGGCTCTCTCCGCCTCACCTCTGTTGCTCAGGTTCTGCCCAGGCATTCTGGGAACTGCTGCTGGTTAGAGGAGGGGGTGGGACCCAGCTGCCTTGACTGTCACTGTTTGTGGCCTTTCTCTGCCTCTCAGCTGGAGGCTTTAGCCAGAAGAGTCTGAGAATGAAGGCCGTGGCCCGAGTCTTTTGGTGTTCTCTTTCCAGGGCAGAAAAACCTTGTTAATCTGCTGTTTAGAGTAGTTCGAAAAATACAAACAGCTGCTGTCCCTAACCAAAATCATGCTGCTGATGCCCCAGAACCCTGGCCTTTGGAGGCCTCAGATACCTGGCTCGTTTGTTCTTCGTGGCTTGGCTCCGAGGCATGGAGGGAAGCGGAAGGTTGTTGTCACATCCCGCATCACTGGGCCACCTTGGCCCCTCAGTACTCCTCCTGGGGCGCTGAGAGGAGCGCACCCAGCTTCAATCTCAGGGGACTTGACAAAGGGTATTTAGTGGCATAGGTTTCTACCTGTTTGTGTTCCATGTGCCTTAGTGTGTCAAGAAACAAAAAGCATGGACGTTTTTTATGAATAATATTACAGTATTAAACTCTCCTTCCACTCGGAGAGGATGGACCAGCTGTTTGGCAGAGAAGCCTCTCTGCTGATTAATAACACCACCTTCGCACTTTCTTTAGGCAAAACATGGAGAAGTGCTTGGTGCCTACGGAGCCTGCTTTTGGGAAGATCTTGGTGTGGGTCGCCTGGTGTATACAGTGTTACCGTTTGCTAAGTGGAAGCATCATGGCCTGGAGGGTTTGGAGCCAGGGAGACCCAGGCTTCGGCTCCAAATTCATCACTGATTCCCTGTGTTGCCTTCACCTCTCAGAGCCTCTGTTTTATTCTCTCTAGAATGGGAATGATAGTAACCACTTTGCAGGGTTTCTATGAGGACCGGGGGTTGCAGGTATGTAAAGAGCTCAGCACACACCAGGCGCCTGGTAAATGGGAGCTGTTATTCATTGACCTGGGCAACAGCTATTTTTTTGAGCACCAACTGTGCCTTAGATGGGAAATAAAATAAAAATCTCTGCCCTTGTGGTGCTCACACTCTAGATGGGGAGCCAGGTAATAAACAGATAAGCAAGTGAAATATTAATATATAGCAAGTCTGGAGGGTAAGGGCTGCAGGTTAAATAATGTGGGCAGGGCCAGGCGTGGTGGCTCACACCTGTGATCCCAATATCTTAGGAGGCCAAGGCAGGAGGATTGCTTGGGGCCAGGAGTTTGAGAACAGCCTGGCCAACATGGCGAAACCTCATCTCTACAAAAAATACAAAAATTAGCCAGTCGTGGTGGTGTGCGCTTGTAATCCCAGCTACTCAGGAGGCTGAGGCAGAGAATTGCCCGAGCCTGGGAGGTCGAGGTTGCAGTGAGCCAAGATCGCGCCACTGCCTGGGAGACAGAGCGATACCGTGTCTCAAAAAATAAAAAAAAAAAAGAAAGAAATTTAAAATTAGGCATGGTGGAACATGCATGTAGTCCCAGCTACTGGGGTGGCTGAAGCAGGAGGATTGCTTGAGTGCAGAAGTTTGAGGTTGCAGTGAGCTGTGATTGTACCACTGCACTCCAGGTAGGGAGACAGACTGAGGCCCTATCTCAAAAACAGATAGATATTGGTGGGCACAGTGGCTCACGCCTATAATCCCAGCACTTTGGGAGGCCGAGGCAGGCACATCACCTGAGGTCAGGAGCTCGAGACCAGCCTGGCCAACATGGCGAAACCCTGTCTCTATTAAAAATACAAAAATTAGCCAGGCGTGGTGGCACGTGCCTGTAATCCCAGCTACTCAGGAGGCTGAGGTAGGAGGATTACTTGAACCTGGAAGGCAGAGTTTGCAGTGAGCCAAGATTGCACCACTGCACTACAGCCTGGGCAACAGAATGAGACTGTCTCAAAAAAACAAACAAAAACAGATAGGTAGGTAGGTAGGTAGGTAGATAGGTAGGTACATGGGTGGGTGGGTGGGTGGGTGGGTGGATGGAGAGAGAGAGAGAGAGAGAGAGACGATAGATTGAGTGGTCAGCGAAGGCTCACTGAGTAGATGGCATTTGAGAAGCGACCCCCTGGCAGTGAGGGAGGTGACCCTACCTACATCAGGAGACATTCACTTTCTACCCCTGGAGAGGCAGCCCCCAGCCTTGAATGACTTTGGGGGCAAGGTCTCTTTTCACTGTTTTTGTCTCATTGGAAGTGGGCTTTCTGACACGAGGCTCTCAACCCCACCTGCCTCGCCTCTCCCCTTCATTCCTGAGCCTTATTGATCAACCAAATCGCCCTCCACAAACTCAGCTGTCTTCTATCAGACTAATGTTCTATTTTAATGTCCCGGGGGAAAAATGAGTCTGTGCCACTGTAGAGCTGCCACATTTTAATATGGAGAACTTGGGGCAAAATGTAGCTGAAAGGGGAGAGGAGAGAAGGGGTGTGGAGGAAGATGGGATCACAGCGAGGCTCTGAATTGAGATCCATTTCCACTCTTTGGCGGCATAGACTGGAAAGAAAATACGGGACAGTCATCCTCTCATCTCCTGCCAAGTCCAGCTCCTTCTCATCATCCGAGTGTCAGTGCAACTGTCACCTCCTCAGAGAAGTCCTCCCAGACCGGCCCACTGCAGCACCTTCCCAGACCCTGCTACCACCTGAAATGATTGAAGTGTTTTAAGTTGGTGGTTCATTTTCTCCTTTAGAATGAAAATGCCAAGAAGGCAGGAAACTTGTTTTCCAAGAATCTAGAAAAGTAGTTGACACAAAGTAACTGCTCAGTGCTCATTTTTGCTAAATGGGTGGGTGAAACCCCTTCCTACAGAGTCGGGGCAGGGGTCCCCCAGCCATCGTTTTTCAAAGTGTAGTTCATGTCCCACGCGTGGGCTGTGACATCACTTTAGTGACTCATAGTTACTGGCATTTAAAAAATGAAATAGAAAAAAATAAAAAATAGCACACATTACACATGGTAAGGGTAACTGTTTTAAGAAATATATATGGAATGATATACTTTATTTCTCGTGTAGTAGTCAAAAAATTTTAAATTCAGCAGTGAATGCTAAGTTTTCTCAGCCTAGATGACTTCAAAAGGAACATTCTTCCCCTGGAGACTGTAAACCTAGTCACATAAAGTTTACATTCTGGGGCTCCAAAGCAGAACTTGAAGAAAAGATTCCTTTGTTTTCTATTAGCTGAAAAAAATGAATAACTTTCCACTGTAGGGGACCCAGTCTCCTAAATCTCCACTGACATACATGGGATCATTTACACACTCACATACAAATGCACGCAAACACACACAGATACGTGTATCCTATATACCTACTGACAACGAGGACACATGGACACATACATACATGCAGGCAGATACATCCATACATTCAAACACACACAGGCACAAGCACACAGCAGTGCACTCACAGATGTGTGCATATACAAACACACGTACACATAGACACATGCAGGCACGCACACAGATACAAACACATATAGACTCATGCTCACAAGCATGCATGTGCATACGGACACATAACAGACACAGTTTTATTCAACACATGCACATACTCACAACACACATGTCCATACGCAATCATCCTTATTCTGTTCCATGCACTGCCACCTTCTCCTCCCCGGGAAGATTGCCGGGCCATGTTCAGACATGCACTCTGGCAAGGGAGAGTGCGGAACACAGCCTCTCTACTAACTAAAGTCAGTGGGGTGTTAGGGGTGGGTGCATCCACAGGCCAACTTGGGTTCGAATCTCCGAGTGACTGAGTGACCTTGGTCAGGGTACTTCATTTCACAGAGCCTGATTCGTCACCTGAGAAATGGGGCTGATGACAGTCATGCCTCCTTCCCGGGGGTGGCTGTGTGGATGAGCTGGGAGCAGGGTTGTCAAAGGCGCCAGCTTTCGCTGCAGGTGCATGGGACCCACTTGTGCCCCTGCTTAGCTGTGTGGCATTGGACCAGCTCCCTGGGCCCAGATACCTCTTTTGTAAAGTGAGGATCTCCTATCTCTGGCAGGATCCTGGTGAGGAGGGAACAAGGCTCTGTATGAGGAGTGACAGCTCCAAGGCTGGCCAAGCTTGCAAGGTGCTCAGGGTGTCCCTACTCCGTCCTCCAAGGCTGCGTCTTCCTCCAGGTGCCTCCTCCTAGCCAGCCCACCCCATGCCGTCCTCACCATCTCTGGGGTCACACGGAAGCCAGGCTGGGCTCCCCTCTGGCAGGGACGCTCCCTAGAAAACCACTGTGTGGGCCATGTAGAGACACCCCCTTGAAATGCCATCTGTGACTTCTCAGATGGGTCTACTCTCACTCCAGCTTCCCCCATCTCCAGAAGGCTCCAGCACGATGACCCTGTATTACCTGCAATGCAGCAGGGGCCCCTCGGGTGCCCCAGTGAGCATCCGTTGAAAAGTGTGTCATTTTCACCTTAGTAGCTTCATAGAATGTGGCCTTACGGAGAGGAAATGACAAAGCTGTGAATGTAGGGAAAGAGAAAGGTGGCGGGGCAAGGAGTGGGGATCAGCCATCCTGGGCCCAAGGACAGAGCATGTTCACATAGGGCACCCGGGACGAGGAGGATCAAAGCACCAAGACCTGGTTTCTGCTTTACATTTGCCTTCAGAACAATACAAAGCAGCAGGTGTCAGTGACAAAGAAACTGCAAAACAAATGCTTAAAACTTAACCAGAAAGCAACAGAGTTTGCCTGCCATCTGGCGCTGCCTCCTGGCCCTCTTGTGGGGACCTATGAGCCCCCTGCACCACAGCCTCACCCCTACACCCAGGGTTCACTCCAGGGCCTTCTATGTCTCCTCAGCTTCCTCCTGTCATCCGGTAGCAAGTACATGAGGCTCTGATAGGAGCCAGGCATGTGGCAGGTGGCTTTGGGGACAGGAAAGCCAACAAGGCAGACGTGGCCCTCACAGGCTGTCATCCGGTAGAGGGACAGGCACTGTCCTGATAGTGATGCCCACCATAGCAAAGCATGCTGGAGATTTCTCTGCCAGCTCCGAGTGGGGCCGGGGAGCTGGAGTGAGCTTGTGCAAATGAAAGAGTTGACTGGGGACATCTCATTTAATCCTTACCACCTTCCTTTGTGGCAGGTGCTACTGTGACCTGCCGAGAACCCAAGACTAGGAAGCTGCAGGGTTCAGCCAGCCCATGCGGTTCTTTCATTAAGAAGCCCGTCGCAGGGCACCATGTGGTCCATTTCTATGAAATGTCCAGAATAGGCAAATCCGTGGAGACAGAGAGCAGGTTAATGGTTGCTTAGGGGTAGGGGGATGGGGACAGAGGGTGGCAGCGAAAGTGGGTGGTGGGTACAATGTTTCTTTCTGAAATAACAAAAACTGAAAACCATTGAATAATGTACTTTAAATGGGTGAAATGTATGGTATGTGACTTATATCTCAGTAAAGCTGTTATTAAAAACTTTCAGCTGGGCATGGTGCCTCATGCTTATAATCCCAGCATTTTGGGACACCAAGGTGGGAGTATCGCTTCAGTCCAGGAGTTTGAGACCAGCCTGGGGAACACAGCCAGCAAGACCCCATCTATACAGAAATTCAAAAAATCTGCCAGGCATGGTGGCATGTGACTGTAGTCCCAGGTACTTGGGAGGCTGAGAGAATCTCTTGAGCCCAGGAGGTTAAGGCTGCAGTGAGCCATGATTGTGCCACTGCACTCCAGCCTGGGCCACAAAGCAAGACCCTGTCTCAAAAAAAAAAAGAAGTTTTTTCATGTAAAGCCAAGCCCTTGATTCCTCTGTCAGCTGACCTGTGGCTGCAGCGAGGAGGGAGGGAGAAAGGGAAAAGATGCACAAAAATTCTTGCACCACTGACGTGGTCTTGAGTTGGTGCTGGCTGTCTCCAGACAGATGTTGCCGGCAGGCTCTTTTCTTCTGTGGCACTTCCGTGGGCTCTCTGGGGAATCAGTTTCCTTAATAAGGCTTCATTCCCGCTTGCGGTTCCCAACTCATTCCTCAGCTCCTCTAGGATAGGAAATCCATCCCACACCCTTCCAGAGGACCCCTCCTCCTGGACAGGCACAAGCATGACCCCTCCCTGGAGCAAGGCCCCCTCTGGTCCACAGCAAGCCACATTCATCCTCTTCCTGGAAGGTCTGGGAGGGCCAGCTGCACTCCAGCTTTTCCTTTGATGTTACTTAGCAGTGAGTCACAGGTTTGTGCCCCCAGACAATGAGTAAACATGTCCCCTCAAACTGTAAGGGCACATATATTAAGCTCTTCAGTGATTTAACCCCCCGTCTTCCATTTAACACATAGCAGGACATCTCCCAGGCTTCTCCCGTGGGTATACGGGCAGGTGTGACTTCCAGCTCCAAAACATCTCTCCAGCAAACTTCTCTACAGCCTCTTTCCCCATCTCCTAAAACCCAACCCTTTTGTGCTCCACGTGGGCAAAGTTGAGTGAGATTGTGGTTATGAGTTAAGAGTAGCTCACCAGCTTTAGCCTGTATCGTAGAGTCTGCTTTTAGTCCAGGACCTCTTTTGGATCGAGCATCTAGTATATTTTGATGTTTTAGCGAAACTTCCATTTTAACATCCTGTTGCAATTATCAAATATTTGCGTGGGGGGTGCATATTCTTTCTTCTTCCCTAGAGCAACCGTGTTGTGTCATACTCAGTAAAACTGTATTCATGCCAAGATGGGCTTGTACACAGAGCACATTTCCTGAGATGCCCTGTGGATGCTTTTTTAAATGTCCCTTTTAAAACAGTGCCTGAAGTTCCCAGATGGATTTAATTTTTTTCACTGGTTTATAGATGTACTTCCTTTCATAGGCAGTCCCTAGCACTTTCTTGCCCTAACTCTTGAATAGGTTATATATCCAAATAAAAAATGCTTCTTACAAAAAGAAAGAAAAGAAAGCTGACTTTTCAGTGTCACATGGAGATGGTAGGAAATAGAATCAGAAATGATCCCTCCTTCCCTTCTACTGTGAATAAACAGCCAGGCTCATTTTTTTTAATGTCCTTAATGGCGATTTCCCAATTAATCTTGGGAACGACCCAAGGACAATGTCAGCCAATTTATAATTGAATCCAAACTGGGGGGTGGCAGGAGTGGGAAGTGAGAGGTTTATTCTCTTCTCAGCCATGTGCAGTGACATTTTTTTAAGCCTACAAGGGTGAATTTAAAAGGGCCTGAGAGGGTGAAGTAGAGGTGACAGCCAGGTTCTTTAAAGACAAGTGATGCTTTAAAAATTAAAAAAATAAAAAATAAAAAACTTTGGAAGGAAATAGCTAAACAGGACTTAGAGGAGTCTTACATCTCTGGGTTCCAGGTCCACCTGGGACTCAGGATTTTATAAACTTGCACTGTCTCATTCCAACAAGGAGAAATAGGAGGCCACCGAGGCAGAAGAAGCTTCCGGGAGGCTTCAGCCTAGTCCAGCTGGTGCTGCCTCTGACCACAGTTTAGCTTTATGGGAGGGACGGGACAGGCAGCACCTGACGTTGGAAGGAGAGGACTGTTCTGGGGGAAAAGCTGAGTCTCACTGGGAATGTGTTGATTGGGTAAGAACACGTTAAGGTTGGGCCGAGGTGGGGCAGGAATGAATGGTTAGGATGGAAAAGTCAAGCTGGGAGCTCACACTTATCAAGTGTTCACCATGCAGAAGGCACGGGGTGAGCATTTTACACCAACTGTACCATTTGGTTTCTGTGAGGTGGGTACTGTTACTCCTATTCCCATTTGACACCTGAGGAAACTGAGGCCCAGAGAAGCACAACATCTTGTCCAGGTGCACAGCCAACTGAGGTGTGGAACTCGAGTTTGGAGTGTGCCTTCAGCATCTCACCTTGACTCCTCATCTTCTGTGATGAGGTAACAGACAAAGGGAACAGATAGTCCATTTTGATCTCATATTTACTGTGTGCCCGTATAAAGCTCCTCACAGCAGCCGCCCCTTTTTGTACTACCACTTCTTTACACGTGAGGACATTAGGACCCAGAAAGGTGAAGGAACGCACAGCTAGAAGATAGCGGAGCCAAAGTCAAAATCCAGGTCTATCTGTTTCCAAAGGCCAGGCAGCCATTTTCTCCCAGCCCCGAACTCCATTCGGAGTTGCCTGGAAAGCATTTGGTGTGAAGCAGCTGGCCACGTCTACACCAATCAGCTGTTAACCCTCAGAACTACCAGCCGAGAGAAATCTTGGTTGGCCAGAGCCGCGGTCCCTGAACAAGTCCCCCTGACATTGCATGGAAATTCCTGAAACCAACGTCATCATTCTTGAAACCTCCCTCTACAGCAGCATAAATGCCCTTTTCTCCTGGGCTGAATGAATGGAGACCGTTTCTCCCAATTTATGGGGTGATGCCAGTTTGACTGGGTAGTTCTCATAGGCCCTGACCCTGGCAACTTAAAGTCTTCCGTTATTTGGCTGGGGACGGGGGATTGTTATTTTAGGGGACAATCTTCTATTGTTCTGTGCAAGCAAACCCCATCCCCCTTCCCACCTTCCCCTCCAGGACCCCCGAGATAAATAAGAAAATGCACTCATTAAACAAGTCCAACCCCTAATTCATGCGGCTTGCAGTAAGGACATAGGGAAAATGGTTAGCACACAGCAGCGTGTTCTTAAGGATCTACTGGCAGCTACGGAAGACAAATAATGAATGCCTTGTAACCCAGCCTGGCCGCACCATTCCAGGAGCTCAGCCTTATCAAACACAGGCCAGATTATGGATATTTCCACCCCGGGCCCTCCTCCGAATCCAGTAGGTATTCAAGGATGTGGCTGGACTGCATTTATTCTGCTTGGGGATTTGACATGACATGACTGTCTGCCACTCTTTAGCCAAAGCGAGACAGTGGATTGTAGGTGTATTTGTGAGATGGAGCCCTCCAGGATAGAAATCAGCCAAGCTAAGCCAGTGTCCTGGGAATGGGACTATTTACCTGCTTTGCCTACTGTAAGCACGATGAGTGTACCTGCAGAACCCAGGTGGGAACTAGGGTGTGTATAGCCAAATGTAAAGAAATTTTTCAAAACGGCTCTGTATGAAGATAAAAGATCTGAACAGCTTACTCTACATGAGTTTCGAATGGCAGCTAAAGGGTAGGTAACAGGAGCCGGTACCTGGCTCTGCACCTCCTCCCAAAGGAGTCCTGCTGGTGAAGGATGCCTTGCTGGGCCACTCTTCTGTTTGCCCACTTGGCTGACTCCTGAGGCCAGGTCCACACTGGGCTGTGTGTTTCCTGATTTGAGGCCGTTTATCCTCATTACCCCATGATGCTGCAGTTCAGGCTCTCTCATTGCAGCCAGGGCTTCCTAACAGGTTTCTTCCCCAAGCCAGCTCCTATGGATGAGCAGAGGCTGCCTGAAGAGTTGGAGCAGCAGGTGAGGCTAGGGTGTAGAGATACATGTTGGTTGCATTTTTGCCAACCCACCCATAGCTGCCCCTTTATTTTCATTCTGGCAGTGGGTTCTCCTTGGGTTCTCCAACTTGGAAGCAGCTTGAGCAGCCTCCCTGCCACCTGTCATGTGCTCTAAAGATGCATCCTGGGTAGTAAGGCTACCCCCTGCCTCCCACCTAAGCACAGCTCAGAGCATTGCAATGTGACCATTACACGTCCAATATGGTGGGTTGTACAAGCACATGGATGTTTATATACGTATCTCAAAGGTCAGAGCATGTGAAGAAGGTGCACTGGGAGAGTCCCACTAAGGGGAGCCCCATCCCCGTAAACAAACTCGTTCAAGTCCTTATCACTGAGGCGCCCTCCCTTTGGCGGGGACTGGGGAGTGCTTCCTGCTTCCTCTCCCACAAATGCCAAAGGATGCAGCAGATTGAGGCACTGGGGAGAAAGTGCCCAGCCTGGGAGATTGTGAAGTGGAGTGCAAAGCCTCACCTGCTAGTAGAGGACCATGGGGCCTTGGTCAGTTTCACTGTCTGCAAACTGGTCTTGTTTTTCCCACCATAGTGGTGATCTGTCAGGGCTGGGGCAAAGGTCAGAGGCCTGATGGATGGGAAAGGGCTTTAAAATATAAAATTGCCTGATAAATGTGAGGAATTCGGGTTTGCTTTTGTGGAGGTGGTGATGATGATGATGATGATGGTGATGGTGATGATGACAAGGACAATAATGAGCTCAGCCAGACACAGCGGCTGCTTGACATTCACCCTGGCACCACATCGGAGGCCTTTCTTCACGGTGAGCTTCGTGGTGGTGAGAAGTGCTCGCCGTGTATGGTATGTAGCACAGCATAGCCCAGCATAGTCTAGGATTTATTTTAGGTGCAGCACGGGGTAGAGATAAAAAGACTACCTGGGTTCCAAATCTGGGTCCACCACCCAGCTCTGTGACTTTGGGCTGGTCACTCAAACTTTTTGTGCCTCAGTTTCCTGGTCTGTAAAATGGGAATGATAACAGTACATCCCTCCTAGAGTACTCGGTTTCAAAGACCATGGGCTAGAACTCAAGATCTAATGTTCCAATCCAGACCTGAAGCAAGCTGGGTAGCTGACCTCGAAGCAGAGCTGTGGGAAGAGCCCACCTGTGACCTGGACGCGAACCCTTGACTTGCCAGAAGTCCACGGGCAAGTTCTGGCCCCTGTGCCAGCCTTGCTTTCCACATCTATAAAATAAAGACAGGCTGGGCGTGGTGGCTCACGCCTGTAATCCCAGCATTTTGGGAGGCCGAGGCAGGCGGATCACTTGAGGTCAGGAGTTCGAGACCAGCCTGGCCAACATGGTGTAACTCCATCTCTACTAAAAATACAAAAAAGAAAAAAATTAGCTGGATGTGGTGGTCGGCGCCTATAATCCCAGCTACTTGGGAGGCTGAGGCAGGAGAATCGCCTGAGCCCAGAAGATGGAGGCTGCAGTGAGCTGAGATCACACCACAGCACTCCAGCCTGGGTGACAGAGTGAGACTGTCTCAAAAACAAAATAAAGTAAAAAGTAAAAATGAAGACAGTAACAGTTACTTCTCTCAGAGCCATTGGATGGGATTAAATAAGACCCTGCATGACATAATCATGTGATTATTAAGTGCCAGCTGCCAAGCTAAACACATTATATTGTCTCAATCCTCCCAGCGTTAGGGAGGTACTATTATGAGTCTTCACTTTATAGATGTGCAAGTTTGGACATCCAGAGGAGCGTGTTGTAGGTCACCCAGCTAGAGAGGTACAGGTGGAGGAAATGGACCCAGGCCAGGGTTCACCTGGCTGCCAAAGGATGCTGCTGCCCCAGCTCCCAGGAGGGCCCCCACATGCACCAGCCCCTCTCGGCTTAGGCTCCTGTGACTCCCCTCCCCCTAACAGGAAGCCTTGCCACCTTGCTGTCCCCACCCCTGGGGGATATCGCTCAGGGATGAATGGGTTCTGGGGCTGCAGGCCTGTTGATCGAATAAATGAGCTCGTGTGTGTCGCGCCTGTCTCTCGTTGAGAGAGCATCACCCTATGCATTCTCGATGAGCTTACCCGACCTATAGCAATATTGGATCCGCGTTTAAATGGACAGCTGTGTGCTGCAGAGAATGAATATTCAGTAAAGGCCTGTTGACTGTCAACGGGCTCGGCTTGGCTCAGCTCCAGCCCAGGCCTGGGGTCTGTGCCAAGCCCAGAGAAAGGTATAGCTCAAGCCCCTAGCTTGGGTGGATCTGGTGGTGCTGCTTCTGCACACAGGGTGCCAAGGGCTCTATCATATTTAGCCCTCTGAATATCAGCCCCAGAGCCAATGTCGCAGACATCTGCTTTAAATGGGGCCTCTCTTCCTTTAGGGTAGAGAGAAACCTTAGAGGCCAGGGTCACACCGTCCTTCTTCTCTGGGATGGCCCCCATCCCTTGTCATTTTAGGTGCAGCATAGTATAGTGATAGAAGCACTGCCTGGGTTCCAAATCTGAGTCCACCCCCACCCAGCTGTGTGACCATGAGCACCTCATGCAAACACTCTATGCCTCAGTTTCCTCATCTGTAAAATGGGGATGATAATGTTCCTTTCCTCATGAGTATTGTAAGAAGTAAACGAATTAATATATGGCACATTGCCATGCACGTAATAAGTACAGAAGAGTGTTTCTATGATCATCTTGCATCCATATCTGTCGTAAATTAGTGTCCTCTTTTGGCTGTGAGTGCCATGAGGGCAGGGGATGGTCTGTCTTCTTCATTGCTGTGTCCCAAGGAAAGTTCTCAGGAAATATTTGCTGAATACATGAAGGATGCATAAGCAAACATATACATGATCGCTCCCAGCGTGCCTGGGGGAGGCAGGGGCAGGGGTCTATGAATGCTGCTCATCCTTGGAGGGCTTCACAGGCCCAGAAGTTACCTTAGATTCGAAGATGAAGGAATCATCTGGGGCTGTCTTAGTTTCCTATCGCTGCTGTAACAAATTACTGCAAACTTAATGGTTTCAAACAATACACATTTATATCTTATGGTTCTGGGGCTCAGAAATCTGATGTGGATCTCACTGGCTAAAATCAAATCAAGGGGATTGTTGCTTCGGGGGCCACCTGCATTCCTTGGCTCATGACATGCTTCCATCCTCAAAGCCAGCAATGGCCAGTCGAGTCCTTCTTGCATCTTATCACTGAATCCCCCGCCTCCCTCTTCCACATTTAAAGGACCCTTGTGATTACAGATTACACAGGACCCACCCACATAATCCAGGCTAATCTTTTTATTTTGTGGTCAGATGATTAGTAGCCTTAATTCCATCTGCTACCTTGAGTCCCCCTTGCCATGTAACATAACGTATTCACAGCTTCTGCAGGTTAGGATGTGGACATCTTGGATGCAGGAAGAGGGGGAGGTTATTCTTCCAACCACAGAGATTTTCAGTTATTCAGGAAGATGGGAAAGTGAATGAAGGAATTCTCCATTTAGCTGCCCCAAAACCATTTTGAGAGGGCAAGGACTTAGACCAGCGCTTCCTTCAGTAGGTCTTCATGGTATCTTTTTCTGAATTGCGTGGCTCCAGGCTTCAGGGATTTTTTAAATCATTTTCCGGGGATGGTCGTAAGTGCCAGCAAGACAAGCCTCAATAAAGGCCAATAGGCTGGGCGCTGTGGCTCACACCTGTAATCCCAGCACTTTGGGAGGCTGAGGCAGGGGGATCACGAGGTCAGGAGTTCGAGACCAGCCTAGACAATATAGTGAAACCCCGTCTTTACTAAAAATACAAAAATTAGACGGTGTGCTGGTAGGCGCCTGTAGTCCCAGCTACTTTCGAGTCTGAGGCAGGAGAATCGCTTGAACTTGGGAGGCTGAGGTTGCAGTGAGCTGATGACGCGCCACTGCACTCCAGCCTGGGCGACAGAGTGAGACTCTGTCTCAAAACAAACAACAACAACAACAAATTAGCTGGGCGAGGTGGTGGGTGCCTGTAATCCCAGCTACTTGGGAGACTGAGGCAGGAGAATCGCTTGAACCCAGGAGGCATAGGTTGCAGTGAGCCAAGATTGTGCCACTGCACTCCAGCCTGGGCGACAGAGCAAGACTCTGTCTCAAAATAAATAAATTAATTTAATTAATAAATAAAAGTAAAAGACAATAGGACAGTAGCCCAGATGCAGAATCAGGAGTTGTTCATGGAGCCCCTCCCACGTGCCAGCGTTGGTTGCATTCAGCAGCAGCCCCACTCCTGGGCCCATCTTTATTGAGCACTTACTATGCGAAAGGTACTTTACCAGGCACAAGATGCCCATTCCCTCACTAAATTCTCATGACAGTCCCTTGAAGTAGTTTCAGTTGTCACCCCCATTTGACAGATGAGACAGCTGTGGCACAGAGGGGTTTTGTGACTTGCCTGAAGTCACACAGTTCATCAGTGGCAGAACTGGGATTTGAACCCAGGGAGTTGGACTCCAGAATCTTGGCTCTTTCCTGGCTTGACCTCCTGCTTCTCTGCCATTCACGCACATTGTTCCATTGCAGTTGCACAACCACCAGGTGAGGACGGGATTTCTTTTGAATACCTACGGCTTAGATACAGAGACTGAGGCTGACAAGGATTGTGTGCCCAGCCCAGTGTCACTCAGCCGTTCAGTGAGCTGCCTGGGCTCCTTCTCCGCGTCACACTGCCTTGCCATGTGTTACTAATGAAGAATGAATTTCTAGAAAATGAATATTTTCAAAACACTCCCTGCCACCTGCAGTCCCTTTGAGGAGTGGCGAGTGTTTGTAGTTCCCCAGGCCCCCCACTCCTACTTTAGAACTGAAATTGGGGGCGTCTCCTCCCTGCTGCCCAGGACTGTCATTTAGCCAGCCAGCCTGAAGACTGCAGCAAGCAGGCAAATGCGATGCTTGCGAGAGTAAACGTGGCCAGTCTCCCAGGAACTCCTTAATGAAAAATTTCAATCCTGTGGACGAGAGTGGAGTCGACACAGTCCTCATTACTGCCCAGGTCTAAATTAAACAAGACAAGGGAGGTTCTTGAGGAGCAAGGCAGAAGTTACTGAAGGCTTGAACAGTAAATTGCAGGAAGGGAGCTTCTGTCGGGGAAGGTTCTCCGACTTTCCAGGGTGCATGGAACCCCAGTGCATTTCTCCTTTGGAGGATCAATGGCCACTTAGGTTGAGGATACAGAATGGGGCACAGTAAACCCAGCCTCCTCTTCCTTCCCTCTCTTGCTGGGTGAGGGCTGGGCTGCAGGCGTGGCCCCCAGACTCTGCCTTGGTGGCTATGGTTCCAGGATGGTGACGCCCAGAAGCAGACACTCCGCAATGTATGTCTTCTAGGCTGACAGCTCTTGCCTCCCCAGCTTGAATACATGCTCAGTGGGCCAGGGTTGAGTTCTAGAGTCCCCACGTCCCTTTGTAGTGACACCCAGCATCTCTTTCTAGATAAGGGGCTTGTGTGAAGAAACACCATGTTGGCTTACAAGTAGGAAATCATGTTCTTTCCCATCAGTTGAATTTCTGGAAGTCAACACACCATCCGCCCACGCTCCCCTTGCCCACCTCACTCTGTCTCTCTCGTGCACAGGCACACGCACACAGGGCTCAGGCTGCAGTCCGACAGAAACAGAGGCTTCCTGCCATTAATTGGAGGGCCCTGACTGCAGACACAGCATAACTATCTATTCATAGTCTTGTTTTAATTCTAAGAAATGCTGCTCTAGCTATTACCTACTTCAGGGCAAATGACTGGCTGGCGTATCAGCATTTTTCAAGTTATAAACACCCCCTCTTAGCTGGGACGCCTCGTTTATTTTCAGTATTCTTCAGAATAAGGAGTTGGGGCGTGGCCAGCCGGCCCTGGCTGCGGCATGGAGGAGGGACTGGCCCTGGGCACTCAGGGAGGGGTGGCGGGGGCTGCATCCCATGGCCAGGGGACAGTTACAGGCACCACTGTCCCCAGATGCCCCAGGGAACACTGTGTCCCAGCTGCTTCTACGTGACAATCCAGGCCATGGCTTTCCTTGTCTTGCACCCATTTCCTGGAGGAAAAGTGGGAATGGTTTAGGAATGGGTCCCTGCTCCATGGCTCCTGAGAAGAATTCCCTCTCTCCAGACTAACGCTGCTGTCTAGGCACTTCTCCACCTTTAGATCCAAAGCTATGGAGGGGCTTGTAAACATGATGCTTTTCGTAAATTGAATAAGTGGACTTGTCTAGTTTCATAAACATTGCTGGCGGCATCCGGAGCCCCAAGAAGCATGCTTCCTCCTGAAACACTGCCCCGCGGGCAGGACAGCTCCCCGACTCTGGCATCAGCTGCCATGTCTTGAGCACCTACTGTGTGCCAAGCATTTTACCTCCAGGGTCTAATTTTATCCTCAGTCTTATGCAGTGGGTACAGGATTTTCCCTTTTTACAGATGAAGAAACTGGAATTGAGGAAGGCCGAGTAGCTCCCCACAGCCTCACGATCGTGAGAGGCAGGGCGGGGACTCATGGCGTCCAAGGCGTTTGGTGCTGTGTCTCTCCCCGAGGGCTGCGTGCAGCCTCCCCTTCCAGACCCCGCACAGTATTTTCTCATCCAGGAAGACAGGACCTAGGGCTGGATGGCAGCTACGCTCATGTCATGCGCTGGGAGGGTCTCCCGGGGTCTCCCCAGGACCACGGCCACCTACCACCCCTGTCCCCTGAAGATGAATGATCGCAGCTGCAAATTTCAAACAGTGTGACGTGCTGCGGTCGGCAGCCAAGACAAAAAACCCACAGACATTTGGCCTTTGAGGCAGAGGAACACCGCGAGCTTTCCATTGCTTTTCTTTTGATCTGCTGTTCGATTTTAAAAAAGGAAAAAAAAAAAAATGGAGAGGATCAGTGAGTAGAAATCTAATTTGAAAAAAAGCAAAACGAGTTCACACAAACAGGAAATGTCGTCTGCCGTGGACCAGTCGCTGCTGCTTTGGGACTTTTAAAATGACAGCACGTCTTATAGACGCTGCTCACCTCTTCTAGTGAGCCTGGAATTCTGGGGCTCAGAGGAGCAAGGTCGAGAGGTCGTGGATGCGAGGAGGGAGGAGAAACCATCTCATGTGCCCTGCAGCGTTTGCTCCAGGGCCGGCGCTGGTCCTCGGCTAAGCTGGCTTCCTTGGTTTTTCTAAAGGAAGACTCATGTCTTCCCTGAGAGATGTTTGCTTACAAAAGACTGAAACCCACCCTGTGGTGCTGAAACCAAGGGGAATTTAATGCAAGAACAAACCCTAGAGCCAGAAGCTGGGTTTGGGCCTGACCCCATCCCCATCCCCATCTCATCAGGTATCACAGATTTAAGGAGTTAGGGCTGTGGGTCCCTGGTGCTCTCTGAGCCCTTAAGTCTATGCTGGGGCTTATCTCTCTGTCTCACTTTCTCTCTCACACAGATACAGACACGCACACCCACACACACACACACCAGAACTACCTGAGGATGATGCCTTCAGCCTAGAGCCTTTAATCCCACATGGGTCCAGTGCCCCACTGGCTCACTGTCTCTGACCCTCTGTGCCACCTTTATGGGAAAGAGAGATCGGTTCATGTATCTCTGTGCCTCAGTTTCCTCTTCTGCAAAATAGGGATGCTAATGGTATTTCTATCCTGGAATGTCTGTGAAGGTGCCATGGGTTAGACAGTGTGCTCAACTCATTCAAACTCAGGCAGGTGTACCCCTGCGCCTGATAGAGAATGAGTGCTCAAAACGGGGTGTGACTACTGTCCTTCCTATTGTACAGCATCTCCGGTATAAGGAGTTACGTGACCAAACGTTTTCAGAGCCACCTCAAAGAGAACACAACCAGCACACAGAAAAAAAATAGATCGTTTAACTGAAAGAAGTACTATAAATACTTCATGATAAGTCAGATTTCTGGAAGATATTGTATAATTTTCAAAGCACTGCCACATACATGGCTCAGGCGATTCCCCCAATATTCTGAGATATTACTGAGACTGTTTAATAAACAAGGAAATAAGAGGTTAAGGTATTGCCTGAGGTTGCACTGTCTGCAAGTGATGGAGTCTAAACTCAGATCCATGTCCCACCTCTAAATTCTGTGTGGGTTTGTTGTTGTTTGCCTGTTTGGTTTTGGAGGGGTTTTTGAGACAGGGTCTTGCTCTGTCACCCAAGCTGGCGTGCAGTGATGCAATCATAGCTCACGGCAGCCTCGACCTCCCAGGCTCAAACCATCCGCTCCCCCTCAGTCCCTGGAGTAGCTGGGACTACTGGCGCACACTACCACACTCAGCTAATTGTGTGTGTGTGTGTGTGTGTGTGTATGAGATTTTACCATTGTTGCCTGGGCTGGTCTTGAATTCCTACTACTGTCGCACACTACCACACTCAGCTAATTGTGTGTGTGTGTGTGTGTGTGTGTGTGTGTGTGTGTGTGTGTGTGTGTGTGTGTGTGTGTGTGTGTGTGTGTGTGTGTGTGTGTGTGTGTGTGATTTTACCATTGTTGCCTGGGCTGGTCTTAAATTCCTGGGCTAAGCCATCTGCCCGCCTCAGCCTCCCAAAGTGCTGGAATTACAGATGCGAGCCACTGTGCCTGGCCAATTTTGTGTGTTTTTAACTTCATCAGAGGTAAAAGGTTTCATAATCCATCATATTTCTCTTTATACCTTGGCTACCGGGAAGCACAAACTAAGTGTGATGCCCAAACTCAGCACTGCCCTAACTGTGGTTTTTAGTACATTTTGTATATTGACCGAACTGCAGTACTTAGATGAGGTAGATTGGTTTTCTGAAACACAGCATAAGTGCCTCTGTGAAGTGGATGAATTGTGCCTTTGCACACGTTCAAAAATGGTGAGGATGAGTTTTATTTCTAACACGTCATTGTTTCTGCTTGTGGAAGAGGACGGGCTGTGGTGGACGTAGCCTGGCACCTGTTCCTTCCTGTGATCTGGTTCTCTCTTCCAGCCTTGCTGTCTGGAGTCTTTGCTGAAAAGAGTGTCCAAAGAAAACAAGGCCCCATCCCCCTGCAGGTCATCTTTCTGTTTCCTGCTGATACCTGGCGGGAGGTGAGGGGAGCTTTCCTCAAAGGCCCTGGCAGTGAAACATCATCAAAGTGAGCCAAGACCTTTGTGAGGCTGAGATGGGGATCACACCGTTCCAGAATGCTCGTCAGTGTCACTTCCTAAGGACTTCAAACCTGCACAGACAAACCCACGTGTCCTATGGGAAGGCTGCTCTGTGTCTAGGGGAAGGCTAATGACTTTCTTGGCGTTTGTCCCTCAGTTCTCAGGGGAGTGGTGCTGGCGTGCCCTGTTAGACCCGCTTATCCCAGACAGGAGCCTGACCTGCCTGGCTGAGTCCTGCCTCTGGCCCTGTGCCTCAGTTTTTTGATCTGTGGTGTGAGGGTAGTATCACCTCCCCTGGGAGTCATGGTAGCAGTCAGCAGTATTAACAACAATGACAAGAAGGGCAGCTGGGCCCCTCAAGGACCGTACTTAATGCTCGCGATATCCCTAATACAGCTGTGAGCCCTTTGTTATAGCTCATTCCTGTCTCACAATCGCTGATGAGAAAACAGAGAGGCTGCCGACTTGCCCAGGATCACACAGCAAGTTACACACACAACAAAGCCAGGACTCCAAGATGAACGGAAGGCACTAGCTCAGGCCAGGGGGCCTCAGACAGTGGGTTCTCAAGCAGCATTGGTCCGTGCCTCCCCGCGTTCCTTCCTCTCTGACCCCCTTTCATCCTCTGCCCTTCATTTTTTTCTTCTGTAAAAGCCCAGACCCAGCCTGTCCCGGCCTGCATGAGAGACTGGGGTTGAAGTAGAGCTGAGCTGGGAGCCTCGACCTCGGCTGCATAGCGGGGCTGGGCTTTCTGAGGGAGATTTCATAGTTGTGTTAAACACATGCACTTCACTTTAAAAACCCCAAGTCCTCAGTAAATGAAATGCTCATCTGCAGCTAAACGCCGCTGTGGGGTTCAGCCCCTTGGAATCTGGGGGCTTAGGAGGAGAGTGTCTGCCCACTCCAGGACCCCAGCACCCCCTAGAAAGTGGCCTGTGGGCCTATCCCCAGAGAAAACAAACTGTGGCTTATCTGACTCTCCCTTACTTATTCCTTTTTAAAATTTTTTTATAATCAATCATCTTTTTAATCCATTTGAATTCCATTCCCCAAATCCCAATGACAAACGTCCCAATACACCCATCCAGCCAGGGCTTGGTCTTCTGAGTACCGCCATGGTACCTCCACGACTGTCTCTCATGAGCACCTCCTGTATGCTGGGGATGCGACTGCATGTTTGACAAAGTCCTGGCATCACCCTGTGGATATCATTAGCCCGATGGGGGACCACATGCCACAGTCTTATGGCCTGGCGGGTGGGGTGGGCGTCTGGGGGGCCGTGGGTCTGCCCCAGGCCTCTGCCTGCACCACCCCCAACCCTGAAGGCTTGTTCAATCTGTGGCCTGCAGTGAAGTGAGAATTTGCGCTCCCCTTTCC
Source organism: Hylobates moloch (assembly GCF_009828535.3). Classification (NCBI taxonomy): domain Eukaryota; kingdom Metazoa; phylum Chordata; class Mammalia; order Primates; family Hylobatidae; genus Hylobates; species Hylobates moloch. The sequence goes on along the minus strand of NW_026652287.1, from coordinate 28,260,841 downwards.
CAACACTCACTCCGATAAATCACTCCCTGTTTTAGTTTTATTGTTAGAGCAAGAATGAAACCTCCATGGAGTGCCCCATGTATCTGCCTCTGGCTTCTTTATAGGGTCTTTGGCATAGAGAGACATGCCCCTGGGAGGTGGTAAGAGTTGGGTTAGCCAAGAGGTGGTGCCCAAATTAGACTCTGGGGTGGGGGGCTGCCTTGATCACCCTGGCCAGGTACCCCTAATTATTGTGACCCTAAGTGGCCCTCCCTGGAAAGGGGCTCTGTCGTATCCCTTTAGTGCCCAGAAGACCGAGCGATTGGAATGGGTGTTTTCTGACCTCTTCTCAGAGAAAAACATTTCCTATATAAAACGAATTCTGTTCAGTGTTTAAAAAGGAATGAAATTTTGACACAAGCTATGTGGATGAAACTTGAGGGTTCATACTGGGGAAGTAGGAGAAAGACATTTCACAGACATGGTGGTAAGTGTATATGTATATAATTGAACATATAAGGCATTACAGGCAATTATGTAAATTTGAGTTGAAGGAGAGCTATTAGAGGTTTATAGGGAGAGTGTGATATGATCTGACATTTTAAAATAATCACTTTAGCTGCTGTGTTGAAAATAGATTATAGGGAAAAGAGCAGTAGTGTGGTGAGTAGTTAAAGGGCTACTGAAGTAGTCCTAAACAGAGAAAATAGTGGCCTTCAAGTGGTGAGCAGGGCATTATGTTAACTGAAAGAAGCCAGACACAGAAGGACAAATACTTTACGATGTATCTGACTGCACCCGGAGTAGTCAGGATGCCTCCGGACGATGGCTACCAGGGGCTGGGGGAGGGGAATGGGGAGTTCATGTTTGATGGGTACAGAGAATCCGTAGGGAAAATGAAAAGGTTCTGGAGATCGGGGGTTGGTGATGGTTGCACAGCCATGGCAACGTGCTGAATGCCACTGAACTGGAAGGAGAAGAAGGTACATTTTGTGTTGTGTATATTTCACCACCATTTTTTTTTTAAAGGGGAGACTTCTGGGTGGTTTTCTGCCCATGTCGCTACCTAGGGAGCTCTTGCCACGTGGAAGCATTTGTTCACACAGGGTTAGGAGCAGCAGCCAGGGTCCCGGGAGGCAGAGAAACTTGTCCTCAGGCCTCCCCTCTGCACCTCTGAGGCCTCACCGTGGGCTTCCTGGGCCACTCCTTGCCCAGAACAGTTGCTGGAGGACTCCCTTAGTCTTTCCCTCCACCGGCGGAGCTGCCGCAGTTTCCTTACAGAGCATTTGAGATCAGCTGTGGTCAAATAATACAACATGTTAGAGTAAGGTGGACTGATAAAATACAAGACACCCCGTTCATATTGAATTTCAGATAGACAATGAATAATTTTATAGTATACGTATATCCCATGTGATATAGGGACATACTCATACTAAAATGATCTGCGCTCCCATTTAGCTAGTGTTCTGTGTTTTCTTTGCTAAATCTGGCAAGCCTGTGTGAGAGGCAACCCAGGAGTGGAAATCTCCCCAGTGTGTCTCGGTGCTTTAGGGCTGGAAGTGGGTGGTAGGGTGTCAGCCTTGCGAGCCCCGGTTCTGGTATGGACTCTTCTAAGTCCAGCGCCCCCATTTTGTAGCCACTTGACTTTGAGCACGTTCCCAGCTTTCTGACTCTCAATTTCCTTATCTGCGCATGTGGATAATAATGGTTCCCTCCTCATGAAATGGCAGAGGATAAAATGACAGTAGCTGTGCAGCCGTTAGCATAGCAAGCGTTGTGTTCGTGTCAACACTTCAGGTTGTTTCTGTTTCTTTGCCTTCCTTTATGAATTAAAGATGACCATTTTCTAGATGAGCCTGAGGCCGTGGTGCCGAAACAAGAAAACAGCAGTGAAGACCCGGTTCTTCAGCCCAGCCTTGTCGTATGGGTTCATGACCTCCAGTGAGTCAGTTCACCTCTCTGAGTCTCAGTTTTCCCAGCTCTAAATTCAGTTAAACAGTTCTCAGGTTCCTTTCAAATGCAAAAGTGTACATGATACCTCAATAAAGCTGTTATTTCTTTTTTTTTTTTAATTCTGAGCATGCCTCCCCTGTATCTCCTCCCTGCCGTGGTTGTTTTCTCACCTAATACTAGCAATCGTGGGAAGTGGGTGTCACTTCTCCACTTAAATAAGTCTCAGGACTCAGAACTAAGTTCTAAGCCCCTGACTCAGGGGCACATAGCTCTTGTGGTGGAGCCTAGCTTCCAACCCTGGACTTCCTATAGGCCAATTCTTATCACCCTTTACACACCAGGGATTGGTTTTCTTGGAGAGTGGGCAGTGGGTCTCACAGCCCCAGGTCAACCCACACAGGACGGATGGTCCGTGGGCAGGTTCATCACTCACCAGACTCAAGCAAGACAAGGTCGGGCAGTCACCATGGCTCCCAAGGGCCAGTAGGAGCGGTGTGTGGAGGATCTTTTCAGCTGCTTTGCCTCTGCCATCTTGATTAATCAAGATGTGGCTAGACCACAGGGAGCTCTTCAGGCTTGACATCATCAATCCCTTTGTGTCCATCTCTTGAGCCAATGAAGCAGGATTGGCAAGAACAAGGCCTGTGGTGAATAGGCCTGAGCCAAGCCTCTGTTGACAGAGGTCAGAGAAGACAACAGAGAGACAGCAGAAAGAAATATTGCATATTTCATAAGGGGTTCTAAGCATCTCATCTAGAATCCTTAGGGAAATATGTAATCAGAGACTCTTTAATTCTTTGCTTTAGGCCTAGCTTCAAAGTTCAATGGTAATTTTTATCCTTTTCATTTTCTGACAGACCTTGTCAAAATTGGGTGGTCTTGCAGGCCAGTGAAGTCCATGTTTGTACATCCCCTGGTGCAGAGTCCACGCTTGAAGCAGACACTGGATCTGCCATTGAGCATATTCAAAGAAAAACAAGGCAGCTGAATTAAAATGAAAAACTAAGGGGCTTGTAATTAGAAGGCTGTAGTGTAAACCAGAGGCCTGGAATTGGTACCTGGTACCGCAAACTAAAACTAGACTCTTTCCACAGAACAAGCAGGGAAATCGCAGTGATCATGGACCGCTGAGAGGTGGACAGAGGAGGCAACATGCACTTCCTCCCCTCCTCTCCCCCAAGACAGAGAAGCTCAACAACCCTGATTCAGGATGGGGTTTTCTGGAAAGGGCCAGTCTGGTCTATAGGTGTAATGGGCTGGGACAGGGTGTGCCAGGATTTGAGCTGCATCAAAACCTGCTGTAGGGCTGAGACATTAGAGTGTAACTCCTCAAAAATATCCCCGACGTACACATTTTAACTGGGCTTAGATGTGGTTGTATATGTGATTAGATTACACTGCCTAAGGAACCCGTAGCAAGATCTGATATATCTGAATAATCTCATCTATCTTGCAGAATTCAGGGCCCTGAAAGGTAGGATGTAGGGCAGATAAATATTGGTGGTTAGAGTAAGGAGGCTATTAAGGACATGCCTGGGACTGGTCACTATCATGACAGAGGATGATTATGCCCACCTGGCATTTTTGTCTGGTCCACCAAGCTGCCTTAGTTTACCAGTGTAATTGTGAACAAGTGGGTCTCTAGGGATCCAAAAGGAAAAAGACATTTATTTGGCCATCCACCCCCACCCCAAATGATGGTGCACATGATCATGGCAATGGCAAATTACATTATTAGAACCTTCTAGAAGGGAATGGTTCTAATAATGTAATTTGCCAATCCCTGGAAGTCCCTAAGGTCTTGATCGGTTAAATTTTGTGTTGCACCCCTCAGGGGCCTACATTCAAGATCCTTCAGGGCCAAACCTTGCTCCCAGCTCATCCTATTCAGCCCTTGGAGGAGCAATAAATGTGTTAATCTAGCCAAGAATATACAGCAAGGCCAGGGAAGTTGGCCATCTGCTCCGGTGCTGAAGTTACACCAATGCAAACAGAAATTTACTTCTCAAATCCCAGCACAGACTGTGGCTATGGGGCCAGCAGGAAGGCTGATGGGAGTGAGCAGGCCCCAGGTAGCAGGGCTCTGAGGAAGCACATTCACGATACCTTGGAGTAGTGTTTTGGGCATTGGTAGAGTGGAGATGATAAGACTGGAGCAACCAGTCCATCACCCAGCACATGGTAGGTGTTCCTAAATGTTTAATGAATGAATGAGTTAATCAAGTGATTTTATAATCAAGTATAGACAGGAGTCTACACTCAGCGCCCAAGTAGGAAATGCTTCATTCTCCAATCCCTTTCAGTCATTCAACAGGTGTTTACTGAGCCTCTACTATGTCCCAGGCAGTGTTTTAGGTGCTGGAGACACAGCCATGAAAATGGCAAACGAGCTCCTTGAGCATAGGAAGCTTATGGACTAGTGGGAGGATAAGGAGACAGTCAGAGAACTGAGAACAGGGACCCTAAGCTACTCAGGGAAATCCCTCCAAGGAAATGACATCTTAGCCAAGCCTGGCAAGCAAGTTAAAAATCAGGCAGGCACAGGGGAGAGAGACGTGGATCCAGGCACAGCTGTGCCTTCCGGCATGTCTGAGGATAAAATCTAGTGTTGAAAGAGTTGATGCCCTCTGGACATAGCATGATTTTAAAAACAATGTCAGCAATAATAGTAATAATAATAATAGCTGCAATTTCTCAGAGCTCTACATCAAGAGAGTCTTCACTTCTTTCCCTTTCATGGGCTGCGGCTTTAATTGGGTAAGTGGTTCCTTTAGAAACAATTAGGGATTGTAATCAGTCGCCATTCAGAAGTCTTCAGCAGGAACTGATTGGCAGGTCTCTTCGGGCTTGACCTTAAAACTTCCCCATAGCTGTGACTAATGTAAAGCAAAGCCAGGAGGAGCATGATGGATTTCAAAAGAAAGAAAACAGAAATTTGGATGCACCCACAGTCTGTGCACACACTTAGCACCCAGCGTTTTGTGTTCTATGGAGAAACATCTGAAATGATCAGACCATCTTCAACTCCAAACTCTTCCTTAAAAAAAAAAAAAGCTGTGAGTTGTTCTCTTTAAAAAGCAAGGAGTTGGAGGAGGAATTTCAGACAGGAGCCACCCATCTGTCTGAGGTTAGGATGAATTTCAGAGTTCCCAACTGTGTTTTTCAGGTGCCCTGTGGAAAGTGCCAGCTCCTGTACTTCATTGGCCATGATGTGCTCTTGTCCCACTGGTTTGACTCAAGAAAACACTGCGGACCCTTGAAGTCCTGAACTGGGGGCCTTGATCCTCCTGAAGTCCCAACCCTACCCGGGAAGGCTTGCTCCCACCCTACCCTGCTGGGCCCCTGCCCTCCTGGGTCCCACCAGCTCTTAGACTCCTTGGAGGGCAGAGGGGAGATGCTAAAAAGAAGCCACTGAGGAAGGCAGACATGGATGTGGAGATGAACAGAAAGGGGAAGCTCCAAGGTAGATGGCCAGAATCTTTCTTCCAGAGTCAAGAGCCAATTAGAGCAATGTCACGCTGGTTAATTGTCAGTTGGAAAAATGTGACTTACAAAACAGTATAATACCAATTAAAACTTACCCCAGAAAGCTGGGAAAACATCAAAACAGGGATAATAATTACCTCTGGTTAATGGGAATTTAGAGGAATTTTATTTTCCTGTTATCGTTTTCCTCTAATTATTACCATTAGTTTCTGCAATTGTTTTAAGGATAACAGCAAGCAAGAAATAAAAGACAGAAAAAACACAGAGGCCAAGATGAGCTGACAGAAGCAGATACCTGGCCAGAATGACCAACAGACTAGGGGAGACTGACCTCCTGCCCCACATACTCTGTCCCCTTGAGCAATCCTCTCTGTGACCTTCAGCTTCCTCCCCTGTGAAATCATGCTTCCTGTGCTGACCATCTTATCAGTTGTCCTGACGCTCAGGTGAGAAGACAGGGGACCTGGCAAATTGCGTAGAGGATGATTGTGAGCCAGTCATGAAGTACTGAGGATTCAAGCAGGGTTTCTTTGCAGACCGTTCACCCAAATGATTTGTGAAGAATGCAGATTCCTGTGCCCAGATTGGGTATCTGGGAGCAGGGCCCAGGAATCTGCATTTTAACAAGCACCTGCCCTCCGACTTTGAGATCCAGGCATTTCAGATAGACAGCATCAGGGCAGGAACATGGAAGGATGGCTGTCATAGGTGCCATGAGTGACAGAAGCAGCGTAAGGTCTAGCGTATTGTCTTCTCGCAACTTGAACCTTGCTGGAGAAGTGAGAAGTGGGTGTGCAGAATCGTACGGTGTGCAGACAGTGGCCTAGTGAAGTGCCATGTGCTTAGGAGTTGAGGGGGAGCTCGATGGTGCTGGGGCAGAGGTCTGCGGAGAGTAGGTTGGGTTTAGAAAGATGAAGAGGAGGAGCAGCACAGGCCATCTGGATGGGGGAGCCCCAAGGCCTCCTCCTCTGGCCATGCGTGTCTGGCTGCTGGTTGGTGTCGGGGTGGTTTTGCACTTCCTGTTTCCTGATCTCACCTGTCCCAGGACTTGGGGCTCTAAGTAGCATTACACTGGCTGGGCAGGCAGGCACCCTCGTCCTCTGACCTGTCAGACTGGCTGATGTCAGCTGACAGCAGAGCCACACTGAAAACAGAGACAGCACTGGGGCCTCCCTCTAGGGCCTTGTACTCACTGGTTTGCTTCCAGTCTGCTCTAAAAGCTCCCTGCTGCTTCCTCCACCATTCTTTCACTCGTTCTGGAGGAACTACCCAACCTGGGTTGCCATCCTGCCTCTGCCACTCATTTACTGTGTGACCTGAGAGCAGTTAATTAACCTCTCTGTTCACACGGCCTCTTGTATGACATGGGAGAAGAGTGACTCTTGCCACAGAGGGTTGTCATAAGGATTGTCCCTGAGATAATCCACACAAAACCTTTGATGCAGGGCCTGACACTTAGCAAGGGCCCAATAAATGTTAGCCACTGATACAGGTGTTCACCTGGCAACTGTTTACTGAACTCCTGCCATGCTAGGTGTGAGGGAGGGGCTAGAGGCACCAGGAGCTCATTATGGGCCTGGATGGGTATGAAATAGCCTCCTGTGACACAGTATGATGAAGTGGTGTGTCTCGGATGCAGGTGGCACAAAGTGTGGCATGGCTGGCCCAGCGACAGGCCCAGAGGAGGAAACACTTGGTTGGATCTTGAAAGGACAGAATGGGAAGGCGAAAGGACATTCCAGGTGGAGGGAATGGCATATGAAAAGTCCCAAGTCCAGGATGTAATATCCTCACTCCTTTATCCTCTGCTTTGGGAAGAAATGGGGAGAGGAGTGGCTTCTGCTCGCCCACACTGTTCATCTCTAGGAGTGGCCAGGTTGAATCCAAGGCCAACTTGGAGTGGACAGAAGATGCATCATTTTCCCAGAAGGGCTCTACAAGGCTCCTGGGTTGCAACTACCAGAAAAGTCTGTTCCCCACAGCTCCCTGGTCCCAGCTGTGAAGTAGTTAACTGCAGCTGCCTCAACGACAAAGCTAGGGAGAGGATGCCCATCTTACCTTCTGTCCTGGACTGCTGCAGCTGTCCTGCATCCTGAACGTTTGCTGTCTGTGCTCCACTTACGAGGTGTCTTCCTCAGGCCAGTCCTGGCTGCCGGCTCCATTTCATCTTGTTTATCTGTGTGCCTTGATATTGGCTGTCTCCTGCATCATTCCAAGCCAGAGAACCCAAATTGACCGGAACCCTCATTGGAGGGCTAACTTACTGTGCACAACATGGCTTAGAGGCATGGAGGGCGAACGTATCTATCACCCAGACACGGCTGCCCCCGCCCTGGAAAACAAGGGCAGCCCGAACAGGGATACTCCCACCAGCAAACTAAACAGGCAGTTCAATCCGTAAGCAAACCAAAGCCAAAACAAGTACACCAAAAAGATGTCATCCTCCTCCAGCCTGTGCAGCGAGGTGGCGGTCTATGCTGCTGAGACCTAAGAGAGTAAGTCCTGCTTGGGCTGGAAGTATGAAAACAGACGTGAAAGGCTTCTCCCGGTTTTATTTTGGAGGCATCAGGAGGAGAAGAGGGGAGAACCTGGTATCCCTGTTCTGAAAATGGGCTCGAGGGCTGTGGCTCTGAGGCCACATTTTGTAATAGGAGAGTAAGCAAACTGGGTGTAAACCCCTGCACCCCAACCTGCCAGCCCTGAGACTTGGGACCATGGACTCAGCCTCTGCGGGCCTCAGCGTTTCCATCTGCAAATTGGAGCTGAGCGTGTCCACCTCTCAGGGTTGAAAGGATTCGGGGTATAATGTGTCCAGTTTCCAGCACCAAGTAAAGGTTTCCTATTTTTAGTTCCCTTCCTTCCCTGGCATAATGTCCATCCGTGTCATGATTCCAAAATGTGGTTTTGCACCAACGCAACTGCGGCCTCCTTCAAGGTGCATTTGTTTGCTAATTACTGTTTAATCCCCAGTGTACTGGGCATTGGGAATAGAGCTGTGAATGAGACAGATGATCCTGCCCCAGGGGCTGGCAGCCCAGCAGATTGGGCCTTTGGTGGCATTTTGAGGGAATCAGCAGTGATGGCAGAAAGTCCACCCCAACATCCTCCCCTCTGTCCTAGGGCGGGAGAAACTGCAACCAGCTCCACAGCTATGCTCGGTCCCTCCAGGGAAGAGGATTGCGCTGCTGGTGGTCGGTTTTATTTGGGTACACCTCAGCATCAGCGGTTCAGAAGCAGGAGGTGGCAGGTTATGGCCATGTCCTGTGGTGGCTGGGCCCCCTGGGGTTCGTGAGCTTTGCTGGCATGGACCAGGCTGTGCCAGGAGCCTGTCGTCTGTTGGTCTATGTGCCATAAGCCAGACCCCAGCAGGGCTTCCCCCAAAGACATGGGTGCCTCGGAAAGATGAAAGCAGTGATCCCCATTTCCCTAAGGGCCTCCCCAGCCTTTGACAAGGTCCTGGCAGAAAAGCTAGACTCAATGGCTTGTTTTTGTAAGTTTTGATCCCAGGGACATTTATAGGTGGCCTGAAAACTAAATCAATGGATTTTACTTACTTTTAAAAAATTCACCTTTCATTACATTTGAAATAGACCTTCTTGCACCATCTCTGAGTCTCCTCACGTCTCTTCTCCCTTCCCCAAAGCACCCTCTAAGGGTCTAAGGGTGAAGTAACAGGCGGGAGTGCCTGTCATGCACAGCACTAGGTAATAAAACACCTTTTGGGGCTTAGCGACCAAATGTCCCTCCTGTCCAAGTGTCCATATCCAAACTTGAGCTCAGTCAGGTATCCGATTGGTGTTGCTGTCACCGGGGCATTTGCCGCACCCAGGTGCTGACGTCATCTATTGATACCCCCAGTCTCCAGATTCTTTCTGGCATCCTCCTCCCCAGCTTCCTAATCACTGATGAGACCAGATGGCAAAACAAATGGGGACTGATTTTGCAGTGATATCGGAATTGGAAGCTTTCTTTCTGGAACTAAGTATTAAGTATTTTTTTTAAGCACTTATTTCCTTACATGTGGTCCACAAAGAGGGCGTCAGCCCTGTGCTTTGAACTTGACACACATCGTCTCACTTAATCTTTGCTACACACCCTTGTGTAGTAGGTATGACCAGTCCTGTGAGAGATGGGGAAACTGAGGCCCAGACCAGTGAGGTGATGTGTGCAAGGTCACACACTGGGATTCCACCCATGCACCTTGTCTCCAGGGTGTGTCCTCTTCCCGCAATGCTGTTCTGCCGTTGGGTTCTTTAACTGGAAGATGATGTAGATAAGACATATCTTGAATGTAGCTATGGAGGGCATGAGGCCAGACTGTTTTTGCTAGATGCACAATCTGGAGTCTAGCTTTCCAGATCCCACAGGGAAAAGACCTCGGAGTAGATCCAAGATTCCCCCATGGCATGGAAGAAGGAGGAAAGGGGACATTTATAAGGCCTTTGTGGGAGCCACACTGTGACTGTGGGTGTCAAGAAAGGGCCTTGCCTGATTCTGGGGGCACCTTTAAATCCAGCAAGTTCCCCTGTATTCAACCCTCCCTCCCAGGGCTGCATGATGGAACCCTTGAACCAGGGTCAGTTGTTGGGAGTCGCAGCCAACACTTTGACACACACTCTGTTTCAGGCAGTCTTCTGAATGCTTTGCATATTCGGTGAGGTTGGTACTTCCATTAGGTCGGTGCAAAAGTAATTGTAGTTCTTGTCATCAAAAGTAATGGTAAAACTGCAATTACTTTTGCGCCAACCTAATACTATCCCCACCTTGTAGATAAGGAAGTTAAGGCACAGAGAGGTGAAGTAACTTGCCTAAGATCACACATCACTAAGTAGGTGGCACAACCGGATTCAAACCCAGGGAGATTGGTTGGCTGCACTGATCTTATCTATACTGCCTCTGAGGAGGGGAACCCTGCTTTTGACGTTGTAAGGTAGGAGGAGTTGGGTGATGGGTCTGGTTTCTTTGAAAAGCCAGCTGGGGGCGCTTTGAGCCTTCTGATGATGCCATGATGGCTGCCATGTCCCCATGGCCCAGCCCTGGCGAAAGTGCGTGCCTGTGGGGGCTGCCCAGGAATGTGGGCTCATGCCTCCTCCCTGCCACCACCAGCAATCTCTGTAGCTTTTGGCTGGGCACTGCTCCTCCGAAGAAGGCAGCAGGGCTTCCCCTGCGCCAGTAGCTCTGAGACAATAGCAGGGAAGGCCGGGAGGGCCAGCTCCTGCCAGCAGAGCTGCTTATTGAGAGGTACCTGGTCAGCACTGCCGCCAGAGGGGCACAGGGAGGTGTTTGCTCAGGCCCAGCCCATGCTTCTCTGCAGAAGTGGACGTGCTTTTCTGTTTATTTTTCTTATTTAAAAATTTTAAATCCAACTATCTTGAGATAGTTGGAGATACAGAGCCGCTTGAGGAAAATTCAGCCCCAAAATTCATCAGAAAGATGATTGGCCTCAGGATCACAGGGGCACGATCCCTCCTGAAGGACCAGCAGTTCCGGGCCCTGTGTAGGCACAAGATGAATGTCATTCATTTAAATCTCACCCCGGGCCCGTTTTATAGTTGCAGAAACTGGGGCTCAGAGAGGTCAACTTGCCCAAGGCTGTGCTGCTAACAAGGGCAGGACTGGACCTTAAGATCTGGACCCAAATGCCTGCTGTTTCTCCCTCCCCTAGTTCTGAATATGGTCACAGGTGGAAAACGGGGTGGCCTGCCATACTCCAGTCCTGTGTTTCTTACTTTGCCATGGGGAGGAATGAGGACCTGGGGTTATCACCCTGTAGTTCATTCCACCCTTCACCCCATGGGATACCCAGTCAGCCACCAACAGCCTTCCCTGGTAGGCACTCAGTTACGTGCCCCAGGGTGAGGAGGATTTGTGAGAACTGGCGCTCTGCCTCCTGGGAGCTTCACGGCAAAGTAACAGCAAGAGAACACAGACCACAGACAGATAATACGGAGATCCGGAGGAGGAGGGTTTGAGGTGCTTAGACAAGGGTGGGGCCTGCGTTTATCTGATAAATAACACAGTGATTCTGTATCATCATCGTGTTGTTTATGTGAACCCTGCCGGACACCACATGCCCTCATCAGGGCAAACTGTAAAATTGCCAGGTTTGCTTCTGTTCTGCAAACATTTTTTGAGCTCCTGCTCTGGGGGCAGGCACGGTGCTCAACGTGGGGGATTCCAGGATGAGCAAGGCAACAGTCCTGAACTTCAGCGAGCAGAGGTAGGGGTCCAGTGGGTAAACAGACGGTTACAGTATGTTGTGAGAAGAGAGTAAGCTCCAGAATCCAGTTACCTGGGTTCAAATCCTGGCTCCACCACCGGCTAGCTTTGTGACTTAAATGACCACCTCTCTGGGTTTCAGTTGCCTCATCTATAAAATGGGAATATAATACGTCTCTACCTTGTAGGAGTGATAGAAGGACTAAATGTGATTACACAAGAGCTTAGGACGATGCTTGGCACCTGGCACTCAAAATATATTAGCTCTTCTGGTGGTGCTGGTGGCTGTGCTGTGAATGATAACAGCAATAATGGTAAAAATAATAATACCACGTTCTATAAGAGAGATGAGCCTAGATCACTGGCAGAGCACCAGGAAAAGGGGATACCTGACTGATCCAAGCCTGGTGGCGGGGCTGGGTCATCGGAGACATCATCTTAGAGGAAGTGAGGAATATGGTGAGGTCTGAAAGCCCCACAGTTAGTGGGAAGAGGAGAGTGAGCAAATCCAGAGAGACTTGGGGGTGGGGGACTCGCTCCTGGGCAGGTCCCTTAGGTGCAAGAAAGGGCAGCACTTCTAGAGAAATCACAGGGGTCCAGTGCCCTGCATGGGACGGGGCTGCTGAGAGACAGAGCCTGAGGGGCTGGCAGGGGCCAGGATGCAGATGCTGGGTGCTAGGCTCAGGCATCTGCACTTTCCATGGAAGGCAGTGGAGACTCGTCATGGGTTTAAAGCACAAGAACAGCAGAGTTAGAGCTGTGATCAGAGCCTCTGTTTTGGTCCAGAGGGGACCCAGGCTTGGAGCCCAGAAACTAGGGGATTGTCAGCAGCAGTCCAGGCTCAAGGGGATGTGGTCTGTACCAGGGTTGCCAGGATGGGGAGTTGTGGCCAGGCTGTGGGGAGTGGGTGCCTAGGTACCTGGCAGGGAACCTGGGCAGACAGCAGTGCCATTCCCTGAGATGGGACACAGCAAGAAGGCAGTGACCACTCTCAGACATTCCAAGTTTGAGGTTCCTGTGGGACATTCCATGGGCAATGTCCAACGGGAAGGTGAGAGCATGCTTCTCGCCTCTGGTATAAATCCTCCCTTCCCCAAAGGTCCCCCTGCAAGATACCATCCCTGTGCCCCTACAGAATCTGGGGAAAGAACATACCATGGAGAAGGAACAGGACGTTCACTGCCCCGCGTGTGGCATGTTCAGTGGAAGGAAAGGAAAGGAAAAGAAGAAGAGAGAGAGAAGAGAAGAGAGAAGGAAGGTGGGGGAGGGCCATTTTGTAGGGGGTGATGATAAGAAAAAGACCAGTGACTCACAAGCTCATACAGAGAATGCCCGGCCTGGCTGAGCTGGAGATTTACCCAGAGGCATCCAGCAGAGTCCCATGTATTTCCAGATGTTTCTGGTTAGAAGTTCCTATAACATTCAGAGAAAATGCCCTGCCCCCTGGATTCTGGCCCAGTTTGAAGAGCACCCCAGGCTGACTGAGCTGTAGCAAAGCCTCAGAGATGCAGTGGTGGGCTGTTGGGCTGGGACCCACTGCACGTACAACTCGGGAAGCCCACCTGGCCACAGGTGCGAGTCTGGCCTGTGAACTCTGATTTGCCCGGAGTTGGCCTGGTTGGGGGTCTTACAGTAGCCCTTTGAGAAGCTGGTTCAGTTCTGAACTCCATCCAGGTGTCCATGAAAGAGACTCCTTCGAGTCCCTTTCAGTCCCCCACACAGCGCTGTAGGTGTACTAGACGTCATGTATAAACTGCCCTGAAAATCTGATTTTTGAAAGCCTGGGAGAAATGCGTCCTTCTGCTGCGTAAAGCATCTTCATTGTGAGTCTTGATAGAAACCAAGTATGGCTTCAGGGCTCAAGAAGCCCAAACCTCACCCTGTGACTTACACAACTGAGACCAGGAGTATCTTTGATAACAAAATGTGACTTTCCTTTAACAGCATTTATAGATGATCTTTATGGGATATTCTGCCTCAGCAATTAGCTATGGGAATTTTAAAACTCCGTAACAACTTAAAGGAAAGGAAGTTAATCAGAACTTCCCTACTAAGAACCGAGTTCAATAATCATTGCCCAAGGGGCTTCCCTGTACCCAGAAGCCACGTAGATCTGGGCTGTGGATCAGCCTGCGGGCTTCTTGCCATCCCCCGTGGGAATGACTGAGGTCACACGGGAGGTCATCGTGGGGGTGGCTGACTTGGGGGCCAAAGACATGTACTTCAGAACAGGACAGCCAGGGTGGAACCTGGGCCTCACCACTTGCAAGGCCTGAGCCTTGGGACATGAATTCAAGCCCTCTGAGCCTCAGTTGACTCATTTGTAAGTTGGGGATATCACTTTGGGGATTATTGTGAGGATTAACTGAGATGGTGACTGTCAAGTGCTTCGTGGGATGCCTGACCCATCACAGAGCCCTGCAGGTGAGTTTGTAGTTTTCCCTTGTCTGGCCACCTTGGGGTCATACATTAGTTAGTGAATGATCAGTTGATCTAGAGCCTTCTAGATCTTTCTGCTTCATTCCAGATCTCGCATTGACCCTTTTGCCCAGTGCCTTCCTCGGGGCAGTGGAGGAAGACACAGAGTGGAGGTATTTCTGACTTCTCTTGAGAGACTGTGGTTTTGATGTTTTTCAAAAGAAAAGAACATTTCAGAAATAGAGGAGGGAGAATCCCCCACCAGGCAGTTTTGCAGGGAGGGCCTGGCCTGAGAATGTGCTGGTCATGGGGAGGTGAAAGATGAGTCAGGCAGAAAGGGAGGGCCGAGGCTGTCCCCTGGGAAGGCTGGGTGGCCTGTCCCCAGCTGTCACTGGATGCCTTTGTTCCCTGGAGCCAAGGGGCCTCCCTTGGAGGCGTCAGTTGCCACAGGAAGCAGATTCATTCATGAAAACCCACCCCCCAGGCCCCGACCCTACTTGCTTTTTTGAACCTTTCTGTTCTTTGCTTTGGCTCAGAGAATGCCACTTAGTGTATAAAAAAGGATCCCAACGTCCCACCCTGCTAGACCAGTGTAATTATGTCTGCTACACTTCCTTTCTGGAAGGCCCTGGTCGGGGGGTGCTGCAGACTTCCCAGACCCCGTGGGCTCATCCTTCTTCAGCAGACCGGCCTGCCCTGTCATTTTGGGCATAAAGCCTGTGCAGGGACAGCCATGGAGCCCTTCCCCTTCCCGACTAGCTTCGAGGTTCGCAGAGGTGCCCTACTCTCTGTCGCCTCAAGGCTGCACTCCCTGTTCCCCCACCCAATCCTCTCTTAGATGGCCTTTGATGCCAGCTCACTCCTTCTCCTCTGTGGGCTTTGCATGAATACTTCTTTCTTGGGAAAATCATTCCCTGCTCTCCCAAGCTGGAACAGCACTCCTGTGCCATGCGTCCATGGCACCTGTGCTTAATAAAAGCACTGAACATGAACTAAACACACACCCAGGCAAGGGCCTGGTCTGGCCTTCCTGACTTCATCCTCACACCCACCCCATGATGCAATGAGGTGTTTCCTGAGCCCTCACCTGCAGGGGCACATGCAACTCCCTCCTCTCATCTGAGCTTTACAGCCACCTTTGAAGCAGGGAGTACTGTTTGGCTCATTTTACAGTGAGGAAATAGAGGCTTCAGGAGAAAGCCCGGACCTCATAGCTAGTAGGTGCCAGATCTGGGAATCTGACACCAGCGTCTTCTCTTGGCCACTAAATTATACTCCAGCTGCCACATTGCATTGCCATCTTTTCTGTTCCTTGTCCCTATTAGAATGTGTGCTTTCTCCCTGAAATCATATCTTGCTTCAAACTGGGCTCCCCCAGCGCCTCAGTCTGAGGCCTGTTTGCATAACTGGCAGTCATTGGACTGATTCAGGCCAAGGATGGAGCTGTCACCAGGTTGCAGGGTCCCTCCTGAAGACGAAGGACCGGGCTGCGAGGTAGACAGCCTGCTGGGCAGGGGTGAGGGGCAAGCTGACCAGTCCAAAGCTCATCCAGGGCAAAGCGGGACCTGCAGGTGGCAGACGCTGTCAGCGGGAGGTTGGGAACCAATGCCTGTGTGTGCCAGAGGAGCCCGGGCAGTGGATGCGGGCAAGAGCAGGCCTGAGCGTTCTCGCCCTCTCCACCTGGAACACCCTGAACTCAGCACTTTTTGGGCTCCAACCAGGGGAGGCAGGGAAAGTGAAAGGAAAAGTGACATCAGCCACTCTCCCTCCTTGTCAGCAGCTTAGGGCAAAATTCTAGTTGGAAAAGATGTCCTTGTCTTTTCATTACCACGTTGGCCTGAATTTCTAGAAGGTAGAGTGACTTCTCTCAGCCAGTGTATTCGTCTGTGCACCAGGCATATAGTCAGCTATTCTCACCATTATCTATAACCACAGGAGGTCCATAGCACCATCATCCCCATTTTACAGATGAGAATGCTAAGTCTCAGATTAAGTAACTTGCCCAAGGTCCACAGCCAGTAAGTACTAGAGCCCGATTTTAAGCCCAGGCTGTCTGGCTGCAGAGCCTGTGTTCTGAACCACTCTGCTCTGCTGCCCCTTGATGGAAACAGCCACGTAGTAAAGAACTCTATTTTTTTCATGAGAAAAAACTTTTAACTGTGAATATTAATTGCTTGTCCATTAAGAGCAGCTGTGGGTCAAGTGACACAGTAAGTTCTTTGCAGACTTTATCCCTTTAAACCTCATAAGAGCCAGTGAGGTTTGTGCTCTCATCAGCTCCCACTTTACTGATGAGGAGACTGAGGCCGGGAGAGTGAATCTTACTGACCCCAGATCACTGGGCTGGTCAGGGCCACTGCCAAATTTTACATCCAGATTGGTCTGCCTGACTCCAGAGTCTGATCTCCAGCCTGTGCTGACGAGCTCGCTCATCTCCGCAGAGTTCCAGACATCCTAGGGAGAGTAAACCTTTGTTCCATCAAAGCAAATACTCTCCATTTTTGTTCAGTATTTATTGAATGAGATCAGGGAGACACTGATTTTCTGTAAAAATTGTATCCTGAAATCAATGTATTTGGTTTCTACCACTTAGTTTCAGTAGGGTCACTGGCCTTTTAAAAAAAAAATGCAAAGACTTTTCCCAGTTCTTGCCTCATTTTTCTTTAATGAGCTCTGAAATCAGGCCAGCCCAGGGGGACCTATCCCACGTTCCCTATTCTGGATAATAAAATGGGTCACTCACTTCTTTTTAGTTTTATAATTTCCATTGATCATAAATCTACATGTGTTGTCAAAATACTCCTCTGAGGTTGATGGAAGGTAGCAAAGATTTTTTTTTATTTCATAGGAATGTTATGGCACCACACAGATGACACTCCCCGCCCCCTCGCTCTGCCCTGGAATCCATCCCTGCACCTCCAACAAGGGCTGCTGGGTGGATAGAAAGAGAAAATCCCTCTTTTTGCTCTGCAGTCCAGCAGCACAACAAAAAGGCATATTTGGGTTCCAGTCTTTGCTCTGCTGCTTTCTGGGAGTGGGTGGGTGAGCTCTCATCTCTGGGCCTCAGTTTTGCCATCTGAAAATCAGAGGGTGGTATCAGATAATCACAAAGGTATTTTGTAACTCTGAAGTTCTGGGTTCTAAGGACTCTGAGATGTAAAATTATTTGAAAGCTCTACAGGCAGAAGAATATTAATACCTCTGATGTCATGCAATTGAGGGTGTCTTATTCACCTCTGGGCCCCGGGTCTGTGTCCGTGCCATCGTGTATGACTCTGTTCCTGGATATCTGTATCTTCATGTCCTCGGCCATGGCCTAAGAAGCCGCAGAGATATCTGACTTCCTCAGTAAACAGCTGATGGATGGATTTAGACGTGCTTGTCCCTCTAGCACTCCATGATGGCCTTCCTGTTTCACTTTCACTATGATTGCGAATGGGCCGTCCTTCTTGAAAGAGGAAAAAGGCAGCGAAGTGATAAATAAAATCTTCTTAGTACTCTGCAAAGATGTTCATGTGTTGCCACAAAGCTAATCACCCTTTTCTGAATTCTGCAAGTATTGGGCACCAAGTGCCTGGGACACTGAGATACCTGGGCCTTATCCCAGCTGCCCTGGAGGGAGGGCATGAGTTGAGCTCACATTGTTCATAGTGACATTGACTATGATCAGGATGGAGCAGCTTGAGGCAAAGGGGTGCAGGTAAAGGTGGTGGAAATGGCTCCGTTGGGGCCCCAGGCTTGGTGGTGGTGGTGGTTACTGGGGAGAGAACGAGGGTGTCTTCCAGGCAGGGGTAGGAGGAGGGCTTTGGAGCCCCATCTGCAGAACTAGCTCCACCTCTCTCGAGGGAAGACCAGCCTTCCTCTCACTGGAAGCATGCAACATGGAGAAACGAAAGGCCCAGAGCATGGCTCATGCATGCCTTTGGAACAATGGGGAAATCAGGTATTGTTGAAACATGCTGCTTGATTAACAAATAAATGGACCTCTTTGGTTGCCTCTCAATTCATAGTTCAGTTACTGTGAAATTCCATGAATCCTTTACAGTCTGTTAATACATATTAATAGCTAATCTTGACATTGCCAGAAAATTGCTCCTCAGACCTCCAATTTGTTTAACAGCTGCCAATCTAAGTTGCCACCAATTGCCTCTATCAGTCTTCTATGTCAGTGAGATATTAAGTCGCCATGAGCCAGGCATTTTGCACAGATGACAAATGTGTTTGGCGTTCACTGCAGAACCCGTTCATTTAAAAGCGACACTCAATCAGCAGTTCTCAAAGTGAAACAGAGACCACCAGCCTCAGAATTGGCCTGATAGAATCATCACGGGGCAGCGATTAAGAGCAGGTTCCCAGGACAGCCAGACCCACTCAACCAGAATTACTCAGGGTGGTGTCTGGGAACCCGCATTGCATCAGATTCCCGCTGTGATTCTTACATACACTGAACATTGAGAAATGCTGTCAAGTGAAAGGCAAAGCAATATTCCTGCTATCCTGCCTGGCACTTGGGAAACCACCCTCTGTAAGGTTTACGGTAGCTACTTCCTGAGTGCCTACTATGTGCCAGGTACCATACTATGTGCTTTCCTTGTGGGCTGTCATCTAATCCTCAAAACAACCCTGAGAAGTAGACTTTATTATTGTCCCCAGTTTGCAGATGGGGAAACTAAGGCCTGAAGGGCTCAAGTGATTAGGCCAAAATAGAAGTAGAATATTCTGGTCAGTTTGGGAAGAGAACCAATGAAGCCAACTGGTTCAAAGAAGGGAGAGGCCAGGAAGAGATCCTGAAGGGTGGCAAGCCCCTGCCTCCCAAGAGCATCACCCTCTGGGAGGCCCATCTTGGTGGGGGAGGTTGATGGCCTCCCTGGCTAGGGGAGGGGTAAGCCACCCAGGACTGCTCAGTGGACCCATGCTCCTCCTCCTCTACTCCTGCCAGCAGCGACTTCCGAGGACCCCAAAGCACTAGCCAGCAGGTGCTCAGCCTGCCTGCCCTTGCTTCTGATTTCCCAGGCAGTGTGGGAGCTGCATCCCTTCCTCACCATTGTTCCTGTTCCGGGCCACCATTCATCGGAAAACAGTCCAGCTTGGCAGCAGCCCCATTCCTATTCCTGCACCCCTCCGGCACCCTGCCCAGGCCTCCGGAAGCCCAAACAGCTGATCTGAGATATCAATAAGGCCCTTCCAGCTGCACCTGGCCTGGCTGAAAGGGAGCCCTGGGGGTACCACGCAGCCTCAGACCAAGTCCTTCCTGGGCAGCCCTTGGCGCCCTCCCCCTCCAGCATGATGTGACTCCCCTCCTCTTGTTTCTTGGCCTCACCAGTTGGATGGAAAGTGCCAGCGTCCTTCCCTCATCAAAAGCTGTTGCATTTCTACCCAGGGCCGAGAGTCCCTGCTCTTCTCTCTTGGCCGCCAGCCCCAGGGCTGATGCTAAGCTCCTGTGTGGCAGCCACAGGCTCTAAGCCAGAAATCTCCACCAGAAGATGAGGTGGGGGCTGCGGGTTTAGGCACAGGAAGCCCATGCAGCTTCACTGGCCGTCTTGTGACCCGAACAATCCCTACTGTCCCAAAGTCATTCATGCATTCAACAAAGCTTTCAGTGTCTACTGTATGTGAAGCACTGGGAATACAACAGTGAACAAAAATTAGTGAAAACTACCTGCCATCTCAGAGTTAACATTCAAGAAGGGAGAGACCAGCAAAATAAGTAAATTGCGATAAACTAAGGAGATAAGTACTACAAAGAAAAGGGAAGCAGGGAAGGGGATGGGAGAGCTGAGGATCCAGAGGTATCTCTTAGTATCCACCACTAAGTGTGAGCCTTCCTAACTGCACCCAGGGACTACCACAGTCTGGCTGGTTCCGCCTTGTCTTTCTCTTGCAGTTGCCCACAGGTTCCACTAACTGAGCAGGGGCAGCTGGGCTGGAGGCAGTGGGGGCTGAGAGCAGCCAGAGGAAGGCACCCCCTTACTATCCTCAAACACCTGGAGGAGGCGCCAACCCTACAGGGATGGTTCGGCTCACACCAGGAAAATGATTGTAGCTAACATTTAAGAACACAGAGATGTCACATGAAACCTAATATTCTGACTTCCCTCTTTAATTTACATTTTTCTAACTTTTAAGTTCAGGGGCGCATATGCAGGTTTATTACATAGGTGAACTTGGGTCGTGGGGGTCTGTTGTACAGATTCTTTCATCACCCAAGTATTAAACCCAGTACCCATTAGTTATTTTTCCCGATCTTCTCCCTCCTCCCATCTTCCACCCTCCAAAAGGCCCCAGTGTGTGTTGTTCCCCTCTGTGTCCATGTGTGCTCATCATTTAGCTCCCACTTATAAGTGAGAACATTTGGCATTTGGTTTTCTGTTCTGCATTCATTTGCTAAGGATTATGCCTCCAGCTCCATCCATGTCCCAGCAGAGGACATGATCTCTTTCTTTTTTATGGCTGCATAGTATTCCATGGTATATATGTACCACATTTTCTTTATCCAGACTATTACTGGGCATTTAGGTTGATTCCATGTCTTTGCTATTGTAAATAGTGCTGCAATGAACATATGTGTGCATGCATCTTTATAATAGAATGATTTCTATTCCTTTGGGCATATACCCAGTAATGGGATTGCTGGGTCAAATGGTATTTCTGTCTTTAGGTCTTTGAGGAATCGCCACAATGTCTTCCACAATGGTTGAACTAATTTACACTCCCACCAACAGTGTATAAGTGTTCCTTTTTCTCCGCAACCTTGCCAGCATCTGTTATTTTTGACTTTTTAGTAATAGCCATTCTGACTGGTGTGAGATGGTATCTCATTGTGGGTTTGATTTGCATTTCTCTAATGATCAGTGATGTGGAACTTTTTTTTGTATGATTGTTGGCCTCATGTATGTCTTCTTTTGAAAACTGTCCACATCCTCTGCCCACTTTTTTATGGGGTTGTTTTTTTCTTGTAAATTTGTTTAAGTTCCTTATAGATGCTGGCTATTAGACCTTTGTTGGATGTGTAGTTCGTAAAAATTTTCTCCCATTCTGTAGGTTGTCTGTTTACTCTGTTGATAGTTTCTTTTGCTGTGCAGAAGCCCTTTAGTTAAATTAGATCTCACTTGTCAATTTTTGCTTTTGTTGCAATTGCTTTTGATATCTTCATCATGAAATCTTTTCCCGTATGTCCTGAATGGGATCGCCTAGGTTGTCTTCTGGGGTTTTTATAGTTTTTGGTTTCACATATAAGTCTTTAATCCATCTTGAGTTAATTTATGTCTATGGTATAAGGAAGGCATCCAGTTTTAATCTTCTGCATATGGACAGCCAGTTATCCCAGCATCATTTATTTATTTATTTATTTTTTGAGACAGAGTCTTGCTGTCTTGCCCAGGCTGGAGTGCAATGGCACGATCTCGGCTCACTGCAACCTCCGCCTCCCAGGTTCAAGCAATTCTCCTGCCTCAGCCTCCCAAGTTGCTAGGATTATAGGTGCCCACCACCATGCCTGGGTAATTTTTGTATTTTTAGTAAAGACGGGGTTTTGCCATGTTGGCCAGGCTGTTCTCAAACTCCTGACCTCAAGTGATCCACCTTCCTCAGTCTCCCAAAGTGCTGGGATTACAGGCGTAAGCCACCACGCCCAGCCCCTAGCACCATTTATTGAATAGGGAATCATTTCCTCATTGTTTGTTTTTGTCAGGTTTGCTGAAGATCAGATAGTTGTAGGTGTGTGGTCCTATTTCTGGCTTCTCTATTCTGTTCCATTGGTCTATGTGTCTGTTTTTGTTCCAGTACCATGCCGTTTTGGTTACTATAGCCCTGTAGTATAGCTTTAAGTAGGGTAGCTGATGCCTCCAGCTTTGTTCTTTTTGCTTAGGATTCCCTTGGCTATTCGGGCTCTTTTTTGGTTCCATATGAATTATAGAATAGTTTTGTCTAGTACTGTGAAAAATGTCAGTGGTCGTTTAATAGGAATAGCATTGAATCTATAAATTGCTTTGGGAAGTAGCGCCATTTTAATGATATTGATTCTTCCTATCCATGAGCATGGAATGTTTTTCCATTTGCTTGTGTCATCTCTGATTTTTTTGAACAGTGGCTTATAGTTCTCCTCATAGAGATCTTTCACCTCCCTAGTTAGCTGTATCCCTAGGTATTTTTTTCTGGCCATTGTGAATGGGAGTTCGTTCCTGATTTGGCTCTTGGCTTGGCTATTGTTGGTGTATGAGAGTGCTAGTGATTTTTGTACACTGATTTTGTATCCTGAGACTTTGCTGAAGTTGTTTATCAGCTTAAGAACCTTTTGGGCTCAGACAATAAAGTTTTCTAGATGTAGGATCATCTCATCTGCAAACAGGTAGTTTGACTTCCTTTCTTCCTGCTTGGATGTCCTTTATTTCCTTCTCTTGCCCGATCACCCTGGCCAGAACTTCCAATACTATGTTGAATAGGAGTGGGGAGAGAAGGCATCCTTGTCTTGTGCTGGTTTTCAAGGGGAATGCTTCCAGCTTTTGCCCATTTAGTATGATGTTGGCTCTGGGTTTGAATTCTGACTTCTCTTGAGAAATTGAAACATCTTGAAAGACCAGGTCCTCATTCCCCAATGACGGTATCAGTGAGATCTATATGGCATCAGCCACCTTCAGTGGCCCGGGGACTCTGATTGGGTTCATTCCCATTCAAGGTGCCGAGGCCATTCATTTCTATTTCCTGATGGTTCTGGAGAGCCTTTGAGTTTGTGACTCTAACCCAGGTCACCCAATATAAACCCTGCCTACAAAAGAAGTACTTTAACTACTGGGGTGAAACAACCCTTTCTCATTGCTCAGCAAATCCTGGGCTTTCCTTTCTGCTCGTTTTTTTCTGCCTATAAAGCTCCCAAGGTTAAAATGGAGCTCAGAACTATCACTCACCTGTGCCAGTGTCAGCTGAGGCTGGCTGGGGGCTGATCCTGAGGCTAACACCGGGCCCTCCATCACCATCACCTAGAGCCTCCTACCTCACCTTCAGGGCTCAAAATGCTTTCCAGCCACTATGCATTTTCCTTCTTCCTTTCGCCTTGGAAAGGAAGGCAAAGCTTCTGCAGAGATTCAGTTGTTGTTCCTTGCAGTCAAACAGGTGCTTCCCTAGTGACAAGTTACAATCCAAAGAAACCAATTTCCCTGACAACGTTAATGTCAGTTAACATGAAATCACTTCTTTCCTAAACGCTTTACGTTTTGTACCAGGTCCAGATCAGATCGTTTCTTTAAAGGCCCAATATTTTTCTCCTTTCTTTTCTAAACCTAAGAGTTTTTGAGCATTATGTAATTCTTAGTGCTTCCCCTAAAATGCACCCAAAGATGTCTGAGACCTGTGACCTTCTAGACTTTTGACCCCTGGCTCTACTGAATGAAAAGTCCCCTATCTTAAACCTGAGGACCAGGAAGAGGAAACTGGCCCAAGATCATATGCCGGTCACCACTCCAGTCCAGGTCTTTGCTTTAGCTTATAGCTTCTGGCATTGGAGCCCCTGAAATAGTGGGGTCCCACCTGGGCAGCCTCAGATTTCCAGGAGCAATTAAATATAACAGATCTCTGGGGTGGGACTCAGGCCTCAGTGTTTGAAGCTCTCCTGTGATCCCAGTGAGCTGCTAGGGTTGAGACCCACACCTCCAGTGGCTGCCCAGGAGCCGATAACTCCCAGGTGGTCTCCAGACCTCCAGAGGCTGCACCATGCAGGGTCTCAGACCACAGTCTGCTTGGACTCGAACCCCAGACCCTGTTCCTAGCTCCCTGAGCTTGAGTAAGTTAATTATTCTCCCTGTGCCTCAGTTTCCTCATCCACAAGTTGAAAATACTAATGATACCTACCTCATAGAGTGTGAAGATCAACAGTAGCTGGTACATAGTAAGTGCTCAATATATGGCAGCTAGTATAAATATGTGACCCTTTTTTTGCTGTGGATGTGGTGTCTTCAGTGATTCCTCATGACTAGCCCTTTTCATGAGAGTTTAGGAATTCCTCTACCAGAAGGAAATGTCATATAATCAGAGCAAATCAGCTCATTGGGTGCTCCTCCCCCTCCCCCTCCCCCAGTTCTGAAACAGAAAGATGATGGCAGCGCAACTGAGATGCTGAAAGGGGTTTTGCATTCAGATTTTTAAGTGGAGAAACTGAGGCTAGACCCAAGCTAACAGTTGTTAAAGGCAGATTCAGAAAACCCTCAGTCACTTAATACTTCCAAATGTACCTGTTTATCTGGGTCTATTTCCCTGCATGTCCCCTGACTCTGCCCACCCCGAGACAGTCAAAGGGGGCGACCTCTCTTCCTCTCATTTGGGTTCTTGTGTCTGAGGGAAATTGCAAACGCTGCAGTAATGTTTTAAGTTAAGGGAAACCAGCTCTTCCTTTAAAGATGAAATGTAGTAAAATTTTAAAGACTTTTTCAAACAGTCCCTAAATTTGGTACTTAAACTAATTATGGTTGCCTTTTATAAATGTCCAAATTAAAAATAGACATCTAAACGAGAATGCAGGACACAGCCCAGAGCCTGGAGCCATGTTCACGGTTTCCTAGAATCAGCCCTCCTCTGACCTAATTTATACTTTTGAGAGATCAAAGGGAGATGAAGGGAGTTGGAGGCTGGGGCTGGGGGTGGATCTAGGAGTCCCTCGGCAGCAGATGGCGAACCTGGGTTCTGTGTTTTGTAATTAAGTATAGCTGTGAATTGGTGAAAGACATTAGATTACAGTCATTTCCAAATAGTATAAAGCTGTGGTTCTCAAAGTCTGCTTCCCCGTCCAGCAGCATCAGCATCTCCCGGTGTTATATGGGTTGAACTGTCTCCCTCCCAAATTCGTATGTTGAATTCTCAACACCCAGGACTTCCAAAGGTGACTGTATTTGGAGAAAGGGCTGTTAAATGGGGGATTGAGGAAAAATGAGGACTTTTGAGTGGGGCCCTGATCCAGTCTGACTGGTGTCCTTATAAGAGGAAGAGACACCTGGAGCGAATGCCCGGTGGGGGCTGGGGGGGAGCGGGGAGATTAAGAGGAAGAGACACCTGGGGAGTGGAGTCGGCTTGGGGGAGAGACTTTGGTAGTAGGGGAGTGGAGTAGGCTTTGTGAGAAGGCAGCAAGCAAGGCACATCTACAGGCCAGAGAAGTCTCAGGGAACACCAGCCCCACCCGGCACCTTAGTCTTTAAGTTCCAGCCTCCAGAACTGTGAAAAAATAAATCTCTGTTGTTGAAGCCACCTGGTCTGTGGTATTTATTATGGCGGCCCAAACACTTCAGGGGCTTGCTAGAAATGCAGGTTCTCAGGCCTGTCTAACCTACTGAGTCAGAAATTCTGGAGGAGAACCCAGCAAGCTGTGTTCTAACAAGCCCTCCAGGTAATAATGTTCACATAGGCTCAAGTTTGAGAACCACTGGCATGAAGTATGATTAGTATTCAGGGGTAGCCAGCCCAGGAGAGAATGATGCATGGTTGGAGTAGGGACTGGTTGGCTAAATATAAACTTTCTTTTAGTAGGCTCTGCAGCCTCTGGAAGAGTCCCAACGGGTTCCTTAAATGGGATGGTGTATGTGAAAGTGTTCCATACATGCTGAAGCTTTCTGTTGACCTTAGGTGGAAGTGAATCGTGGCATTATTCAGTGAGCTGAAGAAAGCAACCCTCTAAATACCCCAACACAGGCAAACTGAATCAAAGAATCTGCCTCCTGCACTGAATTTTCTGAGTCCTTTGAAATCTTGTGCATGTTCCTCTCCAAACAACTGGAATGTTTCTCTTTTCTGATAACTAGAGCAAGAAGATGTAATCATATTTCCCGTTTTGTCTTTGCTGCTAGGAAGCCCACAACCAATTGAGATTGTAAATCCCAGCCCTCATAGAATATTTTTTTTCTATTTTTATTTCATACGGCACATATGTCCTTTGTTATGGTCTCTTCAAAACCTTTTGAGAAAGCAAACAGGAAGAGAGGAGAGAAAGGGAATGTAAGAAGAAAGACATTGCTCTCACAGCTCAGATAATTGTCAGATCAACAAGTCCTTTCTTTGTAAAATCGACCAAACTTGGTTGGAAAAATTGGGCATTCTCTTTTACTGATGAGGGAACAGGTTTTTCTTCATTAATGAGTGAGTCTTCTTCACTCTCTTGTCTTCCTGATGTTCCCATAGCTGTTGGTCCCATCGGTAGTTCCAGAACTATGCTCAGGGAGCATGTTAGTTGCTGAGGGGTTATGACAGTTACAAAAGCTCTTCTGAGACCTGGTGGAGACAGGCTGTCATCAGAAATCTCTCCTGCCCCATTTTGACATGATGGCAAAGAATTCCTCTCTTCCCTCTGGCCTGTCCAGGGCTGTCCTTAATCCACGTTTCATAAACCAAGGTTCAAGAAGTCCACAGATAGAACCCCCAGGGGTCTAGAGTTCCATAGAAGAACTTTATTGATTGAGCATTTTTATTTTGGTGATAATCTTTTGAAAAATGATTATCCATTTCTGGATCATCAGGTCTGCCCCGGATAACCTAGTTCTGCCATATGAAGTCATGGTGCCTGTGTTCATTGATGTTCTTGGTGGTTCCGTGTAGCTCCATTTTTATTGTCTTGGGCTAATTGGAAATGAGCAGAAAAGGAAAATATATACATGATGAGCTTTTACCAAGTAAAGATCAAATGAGATTCCAGCGTGCTGAGTTTCACAGTAACTAGGAATGAGGAAGTGGTAAGGAAACCGAGTCCTCACGCAGCACAGAAGAGGGAAGCTCTACTCCAGACACCCTGACCCACAGCAGTCAGCGAGCATCTGCGTGGTTTCAGGCAGGGCTTTAGTTCCAGTAAAACAACATCACCCCTCATGTTAATTTTGTGCATTTGAATGTTTATGTTTATTTTGAACTGGTAGTTGTGCACCTGGTTTTATATTTCTGCACTTTTTTTTTTTTTTTGAGACTGAGCCTCGCTCTGTCACCCAGGCTGGAGTGCAGTGGTGCAATTTCGGCTCACTGCAACCTCTGCCTCCCGGGTTCAAGTGATTTTCCCCTGCCTCAGCCTCCCCAGTAGCTGGGAGTACAGGCATCCGCCACCATGCCCGGCTAATTTTTTTTTGTATTTTTAGTAGAGACGGGGTTTCGCCATGTTGGCCAGGCTGGTCTCGAACTCCTGACCTCACGTGATCCACTCGCCTCGGCCTCCCTAAATGTTGGGATTACAGGTGTGAGCCACCGTGCCCGGCTTGTGCACATTTTAGTACCATTTTATTTTTAATAATTTAAATCAACACTAGTCTGAAAATATTTTTATTTTTTGAGATAAGGGGCTTACTCTGTCACTTGAAATTATTTTAAAATTAAAAAATTATAAAAACCAATTAAAATGTATTTTTAAAAACATTAATAGTAGAGGCCCAGGTGAATTTCTGTCTTGGATTTGAGAAGCATTCTCTTGACCCCTACCCCAGAGTCTTCCTGAGGGGAAACTGTGTGTGCCTCGTTGTGGCAGGTGCACCATTTGCCCCTTAAACTGCTGTGGAGAAGAAGGAAATAGAGGGGAAAGAAACCTCAAATACCAGGTTTAAAAGCCCCACTGAGTTATTTTCTGCCTCTGCAACTGAATGTAAAATGATATGCTGGTGTCATTTCCATTTTTCCTGCCTTTGTGGTCCTGAATGCAGTATTAACTGGGATGTTACCTCCCTGGGGATTCAGGTGGCCAGAAAATTGTCTCCAACTCAAAAGAGGTTGGGAGGGTGGTAAGGGGGAGATCCCCTTATTTCTCTGCTCATCTTAGTAACTTACTGCCTTCAAAATTTTCCTTAGCGATTCAAATGGCAGAATTGATGGGCCCCATTTCCTTCCTAGGCCTTTCATTTCCTTTAAACACAGGTTTGGTTTTGTTTAATGGCACTGTTCAATAGCCCAAGAGGCCCATGAATGCTTCTCTTAGGGTGATGAATACATCAGCTAAGAAGTCATGAATTGCAAAGGTCGGAGTTTTCCTATTCAAAATAAATATTAATTGAATCCAATGACCTAGGGCTGACCTGCAACAAAATTACAGAGCTGCTGAAATTTGTCTTTGAGATTCCTATCCAGGCGTTCTTTTTCAGATTTCTTTTTTCTTCTTTGATAAAAGAATGCCTACATATTAACTACCTATTTTGTGCCATACCTTGTCCAAATCCTGTACTAGAGTTGATCTTATTTACTGAATGCTGAAATGTACCTCATTTGCTTGTAGTCACCACCCGTGCGGGGTAGGTGGTGCTACCCCCATTTTGCAAATAAAGGAACTGAGACTCAGAAGGTTAAGGCTCTTGCCCAAGACCAAGCCCAGATCTTCTTATTGCAAATCTTATCCTCACTGTACTTTACAAGTGCCCTAATACACTGTCCTTATTCTTCTATATAAAAGAGTCCCTTAGATGATGTTATCTTCTCTTTAAACTTATAATTTGTACCAACTTGCTCAAAGTTATCACTTGAATGATTGACCTCCTCTGTTAGGTTCCTGAGGCCATCATAACAAATTACCACAAACTGAGTGGCTTAAAACTAAAGAAATGTATTCTCTCACAGTCCTGGAAGCCAGAAGGCTGAAATCAAGCTGCTGGCAGGGGATGCTCTCTCTGAAGGCTCCAGAGGAATGGATCCTTCCTTGCCTCTTCCCAGCTTCTGGTGGTGGCCGGCAGTCCTTGGCATTTCTTGGCTTGGAGACACATCATTGCAGTCTCCGACTCTGTCCTCACGTGGCATTCTCCCTGCGTGTCTCTGTGTCTCTGCTTTCTCTTCTTATAAGGACACCACCCATTGGGTCAGGGCCCACCCTAATCCAGTATAATCTCATCTCAACTAATTACATCTGCAAAAAGCCTATTTCCATATCAAATCACTTTCTGAGGTTCTGGGTGGACCTGAATTTGGGAGGGACATTATTTGTCACAGTACAGCTCTATGAAAGAACTTTATGATATCAACAAACAATTGGGAAATTTATTTATTTATTTATTTTTGAGACAGAGTCTCACTCTGTCGCCCAGGCTGGAGTGCAGTGCCGCGATCGCAGCTCACTGCAACCTCCACCTCCTGAGTTCAAGCAATTCTCCTGCCTCAGCCTCCTGAGTAGCTGGGATCATAGGCACCCGCCACCACGCTCAGCTAATTTTTGTATTTTTAGTAGAGATGGGGTTTTGCCAAGTTGGCCAGTGTGGTCTCAAACTCCTGACCTCAAGTAATTAGCCCGCTGCTGCCTCCCAAAGTGCTGAGATTACAGGCCTGAGCCACTGTGCCTGGCCCAGAAATTTCTTTAACTACAGAGGGTTCTTCCTGCTTACAGATCAAGTATCCCTACAGAGATTATTAAGCCATTCATTCATTCACTCAACAAACACTTATGGAGCATCTCCTATGGGGCTGGCACTTTTGCAAGCACCAGGGATACCGCTATGGAAAGACAAAGTTCCTGCTCTGTGGTACCTGTATTTGATAAGGCAGACACTTCATGCCAGAATGGTGTGACAACATAGATCTGAGTCACACACTCTGGCTCAAGTCACAGTTCTGTTTCTCTTAGAAGGACTTACCTTGGGCAGTCACTTTGCCTGTCTCAGCCTGTTTCCTCGTTGACAGAAGGCAATGCCGAGACCACCACAGCTTTACAAATGTTGGGAGAAAATCTCCTCAAGGTAATGAACAAGGAGTGCGCCACAAATTGTTTTCCGTATTATCATTCACGTGTTGGTGCATCTGATGGATCCTCAGCTATAAAATGGAGATCCTGATAATCTCCATTATTACTGATTGCATTAAAGAAGTTAGTCGGTGTGAAGCATGAAGAGCATTACCTGGCTCACAACGAGCACTCACCTAGTCAGTGTTAGGTGTCATCATCATCCTGATATATATTGTGCAGGAGGGAAAATTAGGAAATTCTGCAGCTTGCTTTTGATATTTCTTGGCATATGCCTAGTGTCACTTATACTTGGAGAACTAAAAAATAGCATCAGTGGAGATTTGGATTGATGGGGGACCCATGACCACTGGGCATTGAGCCTTTGTGGCAAAATCTCAGCAAGACAAAACAATACCCAGGCACTAAAGGAAGAATATTCTGGAAGATTCTTTATGGGACCCAGAAAAGAATGCATGGCCACCAGTTGGCTACCCTGGAAGAAACTGGGCTCTATCCAACATTAAAGGTGGCCAAGACCCCGTCAGTCAGCTAATCTAACTGTCTCTTTCTACAGGCAAGGCAGGGGCAGCCTAGAGAGGGAGGAAAGGAAGAAATAATAGTGACTGTGTATCTACTGTGTTCAGGCCATGGAGTACACACCTTATAGTCCTCACACCAGCCTAACAAGGCATGGGAGTGAGGATCTCCTTTGCACAGGCAAGGAAACAAAGGCCAAGAAAGGTCCAGGCCCCATATTTGGGTCATAATAACATGCAAACTGGATCCGTGGTTCAGTAGCCCAGGCCTCTTTGCACATATAGGTCATTGCTCTGCCCTTTATAGTGGGGATACATTTGTTGAGTGGTGGCATTTGGTCTGTGAATAACCAGAGGTCAGTAATCTGCCAGTTATTTCCAATTTGGGAAACTCCAGGCCAACCTGGTTTTACCAAGTGGAAACCGAAAATATATATGATGCCCTTGCTTCTCTGGAATCCGGCTGAGGGTCTCAGCATCATATCCTGGCTGGGACCCTCAGCTCTCGTGTTTTTCAACTCTCCTGTTTCAGTTATTTATTGCTGGGCAACAAATCACCCCAAAACTTAGTGGCTTAACACAGCACTGATATGTCATCTGCCATAGCTCTGTGGGTAGGTAATCGGGCAGGTCTGCTGGTCCCACCTGGGATCATTCACACCACTGTGGTCAGTGGATGGCTGGCAGTTGGTGCTGGTCTGCAGTGCCCCAGTCTTCTTCCTCCAGGAGGCTGGACAGGTCTTTCCATAGCATGACTGTCTCAGGGCAGCATTCCAACAGAGTGAAGGCTAGGAACTGCAGGTCTTCCTAATAGGCTTCAGAACGTGTTCATCATTGCTTCTATCTCATTCTACTCATCAGAGCAAGTCACAGCCAGCCCCCATTCAAAGAACTGGAGAAATAGAGTCTCTACTTCTTGATGGGAGGAGTGTCAATGTCAGATTGCAAAGGGGAACGCACCTCGGGGGATACTAGCAACTCTTTCCAGATTTCCACTGGTTATTTGTGAGGCTAAAGCAGTGAGAGAATCACCATACTCTTCACACACAGACCTTGCAAAGTGTTAGTACTCTGTCTTGGTTTGCTTCCTCCGTTGAGGATAAAAAGTTTTAGTGGCGATGGCATGTTATAGTTCAGCGTGTTGCTGGGAAGATTAAACCTAATGTATTTAAATCACCTGTGAAGGTGCCTCCTACAGAGTAGCTCCTTAGTCATACTGTCTGCTGTTGTCATGGTGACCATCACCATCCTTCATCCTGGGGACCATGAGAGGAGATGGACATGGAGCTTAATGCAGGATGCAATGGCTTCTCCCTGGTGGCTACCATGATGCCCCTCAGTTCCCCAGCAAACTCATCAGTGGCCCTACTTTAGGCCCATCCCAATGGCCCTGTGCACCTTTTAGTAAAAATTGTGCAGATTGAGGTTCAAAGTTGGAGCAGCAGGGGCAGATACTTGGGTTGCACTCAAGTCCTAGGCTCTACTGACTTGGCTTTCCAGGTGACTGGAGGATTTCACGGATACAGCTGTATTCTCAGGACTCAAAGTCACCCACAGTCTGGCCTGGAGGAGGCAGTGACTCTGGGGCTCTGAGTCCCTGTGAAGCAGGTGGCCACAGGAGTTGAGAAAACCAAGAATGAAGTAGACAGGAGGGTTGTGCTATGAAGCACACTCAGTGTTGTACCCACAACAGTGTTGTACCCACTGGAGTACCCAGGGTTGTACTCCACCTTCAATGGAGGGAGTGATTATTCCACTTGTGTGGCAGGGGAGTGTGTGGGGCCATGAAGAATTGTCAAGTTTGGGCCAGGCACAGTGGCTTACCCCTGCAGTCCCAGCACTTTGGGAGACTGAGGCTGGCCGATCACCTGAGGTCAGGAGTTCGAGACCAGCCTGGCCAACATAGTGAAACCCCGTCTCTACTAAAAATAGAAAAATTAGCTGGGCACGGTGGTGCGTGCCTGTAATCCCAGCTACTCGGGAGGCTGAGGCAGGAGAATCGCTTGAAATCTGGAGGCGGAGGTTGCAGTGAGCTGAGATCGCAACACTGCATTCCAGCCTGGGCAACAGAGTAAGACTCTGGAAAAAAAAAAAAAAAAAGAAAAGAAAAGAATTGTCAAGTTTGTACCAGCAGAGATTGAGAGGGGAGAATCCCAGATGGGCCCAGCCTAAGGAATGCTTGAGGCAAAAAGGAAAGAGTGAATCATTGGTTTCTCGGGACCCCCCTCTGGTTATGAAGGGGTGGGGAGTAGAAATCAGGCTGGAAAAGTGGGTTGGCACTGGGCTATGAAGAACCCCAAAAGACCAGTGTATGAATGGGGGCTTGGTTCCCGGGGCAAGGAGGCTACCAAGACACCACCTCATCTGTAGCTCCAGAGCAACTATTCCATAGCCCTGTGCCCCCAGTTTCTCTGTAACTTTAATCACAATTAATATTATTCCATTTATATAAAAGAAGGACCACACTGAATTTTCATGAGTGGTGGTGGAGGTAAGGCAGGAAGCCGACAATAGGGTGCCACCACTCTGTGAAGGTCTCTGAGTCTCTGGGTGCTGGAGACGCAGGCGGTGGCAGAGCAGGGCAGAGTGCCCTCCTGTTTCCTGTTCTAGGTGGACTGTGAGCACTGGTTTGGACTGGGAGTGAATGGCCTTTGGGGAGAAACTTTTGCTCTTAGTGTGTCCGGAATTGGTGGGTTCTTGGTCTCACTGACTTCAAGAATGAAGCCGCGGACCCTCGCGGTGAGTGTTACAGCTCTTAAGGTGGCGTGTCTGAAGTTGTTCGCTCCTTCCCATGTTCGGATGTGTTCAGAGTTTCTTCCTTCTGGTGGGTCTCGCTGGCTCAGGAGTGAAGCTGCAGACCTTCGCGGTGAGTGTTACAGCTCTCAAGGCAGCGTGTCTGGAGTTTTTGTTCCTCCCGGTGGGCTCATGGTCTCGCAGGCTTCAGGAGTGAAGCTGCAGACCTTCGCAGTAAGTGTTACAGCTCATAAAAGCAGTGTGGACCCAAAGAGTGAGCAGTAGCAAGATTTATTGCAAAGAGCGAAAGAACAAAGCTTCCAGAGTGTGGAAGGGGATCCGAGCGGGTTGCGGCTGCTGGCTTGGGCAGCCTGCTTTTATTCTCTTATCTGGCCCCACCCACGTCCTGCTGATTGGTAGAGCCGAGTGGTCTGTTCTGACAGGGCGCTGATTGGTGCCTTTACAATCCCTGAGCTAGACATAAAAGTTCTCCACGTCCCCATCAGATCAGTTAGATACAAAGTATCAACACAAAGCTTCTCCAAGGCCCCACCAGGGCAGCCAGACACAGAGTGTCGATTGGTGCACTCACAGACCCTGAGCTAGACACAGGGTGCTGATTGGTGTATTTACAATCCCTGAGCTAGACATAAAGGTTCTCCACATCTCCACCAGACTCAGGAGCCCAGCTGGCTTCACCCAGTGGATCCTGCACCGGGGCTGCAGGTGGAGCTGCGTGCCAGTCCCGTGCCATGCGCTCGCACTCCTCAGCCCTTGGGTGGTCGATGGGACTGGGCGCCGTGGAGCAGGGGGTGGCGCTCGTCTGGGAGGCTCCGGCCGCACAGGAGCCCATGGAGGGGGTGGGAGGCTCAGGCATGGCGGGCTGCAGGTCCCAAGCCCTGCCTGGCGGGAAGGCAGCTAAGGCCCGGTGAGAAATCGAGCACAGCGCCGGTGGGCTGGCACTGCTGGGGGACCCAGTATACCCTCTGCAGCCGCTGGCCCGGGTGCTAAGTCCCTCATTGCCTGGGGCCGGCAGGGCCGGCCGGCTGCTCTGAGCGGGGGCGGGGGGCCAAGCCCACGCCCACCCAGAACTCCAGCTGGCCCGCAAGCGCCACACGCAGCCCCGGTTTCCGCTTGCACCTCTCCCTCCACACCTCCCTGCAAGCTGAGGGAGTGGGCTCCGGCCTTGGCCAGCCCAGAAAGGGGCTCCCACAGTGCAGTGGTGGGCTGAAGTTCTCCTCAAGTGCCACCAAAGTGGGAGCCCAGGCAGAGGAGGCACCGAGGGCAAGCGAGGGCTGTGAAGACTGCCAGCACGCTGTCACCTCTCATTAGAATTCAGAGGAACACACACATCTTCCCAAGCATTTCCCTTTGCCCTCTATTGAGGCTGACAGCTCTCTGCCCTGGCACCTCCTAGACTATGAGTGATTTAGGTTATGTCTCTTAGCAGTGCGGAGCAGAGCACTTTATACATCATGAGATCTGGATCCATGTGTTGTGTGTGTGTGTGTGTGTGTGTGTGTGTGTGTGTGTGTGTGTGTGTTGTGTGTGTGTGTGTGTGTGTGTGTGTGTGTGTGTGTGTGTGTGTGTTTAGAGACAGGGTCTTGCTCTGTCACCCAAGCTAGAGCACAGTGGCACAGTCATACCTCAAGGTAACCTTGAACTCTGGGGCTTAAGTGATTCTCCTGCATCAGCCTCCCAAGTAGCTGGGATGTCAGGTGTACGCCACCATGCCTACCAATTTTTTAATTTTTTTAGAGATGGGGTCTCACTATGTTGCTAAGGCTGGTCTTGAACTTGTGGCCTCAAGCTATCCTCCTTCCTCAGCTTCCCAGAGTGCTGAGATTAAAGGCGTGAGCCACTGCACCCAGCTTAGATATGTGTTTGAACGGGTGGATTTATGATCTACTTGTAGCCAAGTGGAAATGTTTCAGGCAAGTACTGAGTTCTTATTCCTTTTGTGTCTCCTCTGCAGCTGGAGCTCTCAAACACTGCTGTCCTGCACCAGATGCGGCGGGACCAGGTGACAGACACGTGCCGAGCCAACAGCGCCACAAGCCGTAAGCGGAGGGTGCTGACCCCCAACGACCTGAAGCACTTGGTGGTGGATGAGGACCACGAGCTCATCTACTGCTATGTGCCCAAGGTGGCCTGCACCAACTGGAAGCGGCTCATGATGGTCCTGACCGGGCGGGGGAAGTACAGCGACCCCATGGAGATCCCGGCCAACGAGGCACACGTCTCCGCCAACCTGAAGACCTTGAACCAGTACAGCATCCCAGAAATCAACCACCGCTTGAAAAGCTACATGAAGTTCCTGTTTGTCCGGGAGCCCTTCGAGAGGCTGGTGTCCGCCTACCGCAACAAGTTCACCCAGAAGTATAACATCTCCTTCCACAAGCGGTACGGCACCAAGATCATCAAACGCCAGCGGAAGAACGCCACCCAGGAGGCCCTGCGCAAAGGGGACGATGTCAAATTCGAGGAGTTTGTGGCCTATCTCATCGACCCACACACCCAGCGGGAGGAGCCTTTCAACGAACACTGGCAAACTGTCTACTCACTCTGCCACCCCTGCCACATCCACTATGACCTCGTGGGCAAGTACGAGACACTGGAAGAGGATTCTAATTACGTCCTGCAGCTGGCAGGAGTGGGCAGCTACCTGAAGTTCCCCACCTATGCAAAGTCTACGAGAACTACTGATGAAATGACCACAGAATTCTTCCAGAACATCAGCTCAGAGCACCAAACGCAGCTGTACGAAGTCTACAAACTCGATTTTTTAATGTTCAATTACTCAGTGCCAAGCTACCTGAAATTGGAATAAAGGGGGTGGGGAGAGGGAGAGAATCATGCTTTTTAATTTAAGATTTTTATTTGTCAAAAGAATTATATGGATATTGGGTTATTTTGTAAATTAATATTTCTTTGGGGATGATGCTGCGAGCAGCATAGTGAGAATTATTTAAAATCCTTCGTAGGGAAGGACAGCTGTCTTTGCAGGGGAAATAGGATGGGTCGTCCTTGTCTGTAGAAGTGAATACTGCAACACTGTCTCAAAAGTTTCTTGCGTTCTGGTGAATTCCATGAATTGTGCATTCCATAATTTCTAATTAATATTATTTATAGTTATTTAAACATGGTCTCATTATTTCTTTTTGTGGCAGCAAAATTCTAACATCTTTCCAGAAGAAATCTATGTTTCCTGCTTCGCTTGCTACAGCTCATTTGGGGGCATGAATGTTCTCCTTACTAACCTCTCATGGAGTCATGTGATAACAGCCATTGTCATGTGTATGGATGCCACCATTCTTGAATTTATGCTAGACACAAGTAGGTTGCTATTGCACTTAGAGGCATCTTTGCGAGGGACTCATTCCAAACCAATTCCAATCAACCTGAAAGTCCCTTGCACTAAAGAAATGTGATTTTTTTTAACCCAAGGAGAAAGTTGGTTGTAACAATTTTTCACCAGACTTAGCAATCTGATAGAATAGGCTTTTTTAACAGGAATTTTAAACTGGCAGTGCCAGTTGCGGTGAAGGTGAAGTGGCTATTGCTTTACATTCAACAAATATTTATTGAGCATCTACTATATACTAGGCCCTGAAGATAGAGTGTTGAACAAACCCAATAGTCTTGGCCCTCAAAAAGCTTTACATGGCATAGAGCATCCAGCTCAATAATTAGCAAACCCCTGATATTATTCATGGAGTTGACATGAGGTTTGGACTATTCATGAGCAACAGCAGATGGTCCATGACCCCTACAAATTTACATTTTTCTATGGCCCAAATTTGAAAACCTCATTCGGAGCAGGCCACTTTATCTTCGTGAGTGATCCCAAGCTCATTGCCCAACAGAAAAGATGCTAAAAAAATGTTTCCTATCATGTGCCTGCTCCAACTGCTGGGTAATGTCTGCCTTTAAGCCCCAGAATGGATTCTCCAGGCACAGTGTGGAAGAGTGCAGTGGTTGATTAGCAATGTCTGCCTTGGGCGAGGAAAGGGGAACACTCCTCAAGTGCTTCCTACTGTCATCTCCATTTAGCCTAGCACCACATCCCCATGTAGAAGTGTTGTCTTCTACTGCTTGCCACGTACAAGTGTGAAATGCCGAGGTGAGACTCGTACACTCGGGGATTTGCAATGGTTTTTACCCCTCATGAAGGTCAGAGGTGGACTATTTGTACACAGACGCACATGCACACCCTCTCACGTCCTCCAGAGGCTGAAAGACCATCAGCACCTTGGTAACTGCCATGCATGAGCAGCAAGGACAGCCTTCCATGCTCTTAGTCCATGCCCCGTTTCCTCTGGAAGCCTGGAAACTTTTCATTTCCTGTTCCTTGCTAATTAACATCTAAACATGCTTCTCATTTCCAGCATTGCTGATGCTTCTCGGTTGAAGTTTGAGCCACATCCCTCTTACAGCTAGTGAATGAGTTGGTAGCAGATACTGTATATAATAATAATAATAGTTTTAATAATAGGGGAGGGTGGGATGGGGTGTGGATAAGTTTTGCCTTTTGTTTTTGATGCAGTATATAGTGAAGGGGTGAAGATATTCTAAACAAACAAAAATTGAATAATTTATTCACAGAAACTATTAAGATTGTATTGTAAAGCTCACAGCAAGCTCAGTGGGCAGCAGCTGCAACATCTCACCGGGGAAATTATTTTATTTAACGTGAGTG
Source organism: Hylobates moloch (assembly GCF_009828535.3). NCBI lineage: Eukaryota > Metazoa > Chordata > Mammalia > Primates > Hylobatidae > Hylobates > Hylobates moloch. Next base: position 28,223,166 of record NW_026652287.1, on the reverse strand, counting down.
AGATGCGGGCCGGAGAAGGTAGCTGAAGCTATTTATAAAACGTATACCTTCTTCCGAGCTCTCTCCCCTTTGTGAAGCGCACAGCAACTATACCCTTGATAGATGGAGATTTATGCATTGTGTTTTACTAGGTAGAGTGACAGACCTTGGCTGTCCCTGGAATTGAGAATCTGGACCTTATTTCCAGGCAGAGAACACTGTCCTCAGAAATGGGACTTCTGATAATGAAACAGGTTGTCCAACATTTTCTAATACATACTCTACAGAACACAGGTTCCAGGAGGCATCACGTTGGTGTGATGCAAACTAAGGGTTTTGTGGTCAAATATCCTTAAGAAACAAAGTTGTTAGTTTCCTTTCTGCAGGACTTTTCAGCCTTCAATGTGTGCTGTGCATGGTGAATCCCCAAAAATAATCCTTGAGTCTGTAGCATTTCCTGAACTTACATGACCAGGATACTCTATTTTGCAGATCACCCCACAGAGCTAAGGTTCCACCGAGTATACTTTGCTTAGGTTGATTTAGCGTATCTAAGGTCTTCAAGGATAAAACTGCCACGCCAACACCCTTCCATAAAAAAAAAAAAATACAAAATAGCACCACAGTCTCCATCTGGTTTATAGCAACAGAGGTACTTTTTTAATGAATTAAGCTTTTACTTAAGTGCAATGGTTCTAATCCTGGATACTGCCATGGACTACGATTCCATCCCTCCCAGAGGCAGTGGAGGAAGTCTTGGGTGGTGTGGACAGAAGGAAGAGAGGAGAGGGCGAGTGGGGTATAGGGCCCAGGGTGGCTCCCTACTCCTCAAGCTCAAAAGGGTGCTCAGTGGGAACGAATGATCTCTTGATGAGTGCTTCCTCAGTTTCATAGTTTGGAATCGTTCACTGTGTGCTTTTTGGGGGGATTTCAATGGAAATTCATGTTGCTTTGCATTTCTGTGTCCGTCTTTGATCAGTTGTGCAAGCCTGCTCACTGTTATGTGAAGATGGCCTTCTTTCATCCGGCTTCTCTAAGTGAGAAAGATTGTCCTTCAGGGGACATGACATCAATAGGCTTCTGGAATGAGGGACTCTTTCTCCCCATGTTTTGCTTTGTGTTCACATTTTCTTTTCTAATGGCATTGAAACTTTAAAAAAAATGGATTCAACTGTTTTTGCAGAATGTAGAAAGTATTCTGTGTCCTTGGTTAAAGAAATCCACTGGTAAAGTATGCCTGGAAAATGAAAGTTTGTGTTTTTTAAAGAGGAATATTTGAAACTGCTTTCTATGCATGCTTAGCTGGAGAAAAGTACTGGCAGGCGTCCCATCTCCCAGCCACTTCTCAAAGGTGCTGCTGTGTTTTAAAGACCAGGTACAGCCAGGGCAGTATTTGCAAGGACATTCCTGCTTGCTTTATCCCTTTGGTTGGAAAGCTCTAGATGATTCCCGCAGCTCCTCCAGACCCCACCTCCCTGCCCTCCCCAGCTGGTCTGGGAAGAGGTGGTCTGCTGAACTGTGGTATCTCAGAGGGGACGTTCCTCCTTCTCCCTGTGCACCGGGTGAGCTGCACCCTCCTGCCTGTTCAGGATGTGGATGCCACAGGAGAGCAGCAGGCAGTGGAAACTTCAGTTGCACTGGTTCTCCTGGTGGCAAAGGCATGAAGCACAGGGGTCTAATCCAGGCCACTAGAAAGTTCCAGAGCAAAGTGTGCGGGTCCCACAAACGCTTGGCTGGTGGGGTCTGGATCAGTGCTGAGACAGAGTTGGCAGAAGAAGCAGAGGCACTCTGCTTGCTTTCCTAGCCAGTCCTCCCCTACACACACACACACACACACGCACACACACACGCATGCACACACGCACACAATCTCAGCTGCCCCATTCTGTGCAATCCCAGTGACCAAATCCCTTCCTTGCCCACCTCTATGTCAGCAGGACTGACCACATCACTCCCCCGAGTTCCCACCACCAGCATTTCCTCCAACCTTTTTCCATCACAACCAGTTAGAACCCTATAGGCAACAAGGCCTTCTAGAATCCGCTTGACCCTTGGCTGATAACAGGCAAATTTCAGTCTGCTACACTTTGTTAGGTCCAGAAGGAGCTGCCCATACTACTTTCTTATGAGCATGCTCAGTATGGCATATGGACATGTAATGTCACATCTTTGTGGAGTGTGATTTTCTTTTTTTACATATTTGTATGCAGTAGAGGGCCTGTTGTAGAAAACGCTCCCTGTATCTTGCTGTACTGTTAAAGAAAGCTGAATTCCACATTGCCAACAAAAGCGTGAAAATGTTCATGAACCTTCCTCCAGGAAAAGCCATTCAAGCCTGATTATTTTTCTAAGTAACTTCAATTAAATTGAAGAAAAAAGAAGCTGCTTTCTGTGTATGGTTTGTTCATGGCTCATTAACAAAAGACTGTTGGGGTGGGGTGGGCCATGGACCTTAGCATGCCCTGCTCATGTGTATCAAAGGATGGAGATGCAGGCTCCATTGGCAGACTCAGCCCTGGTAAAAACCACCATAGATCCAAATTCTTTCTGTTCATCGGGTGAATGGAAGCTTTTCTTCCTTCCATTTTTTCTATAAACTCTTTGTAGAGTAATGCATTAGAAGGTCCACTGTGATCACACAGTTCCACCACTCATGTGAAAAGGCCATGAAGGCTGTCATTAATTGGCTTTGGTGGCAGAGCCAGTATTCAAGCCCAGGTTGATGTGCCTTCAGAACTCCATGTTTTTGGCACTGAATGACATGCCTCTCTAAATGGCCATCCATGGTGCCACTGCTAGGAAGTTGCAAGCCTGCACTTCAAGTCCCAGTTTTTCAATTCCAAATCCAATCCTGTTCTGATTCCCCACATAGCTTCTTTCGGCTCTATGGATGAGCATCTTTTAGCTTCTTTTTTTTTTTTTTTTTTGGAAACGGAGTCTCACTCTGTCACCAGGCGGGAGTGCAGTGGCAAGATCTCGGCTCACTGCAACCTCCACTCCCGGGTTCAAGCGATTCTCCTCCCTCAGCCCCAGAGTAGCTGGGACTACAGGCGTGCGCCACCACACCCAGCTAATTTTTGTATTTTTAGTAAAGATGGGTTTTCACCATGTTGGCCAGGGTGGTCTCGATCTGTTGACCTTGTGATCCGCCCGCCCCGGCCTCCCAAAGTGCTGGGATTACAGGCATGAGCCACTGTGCCCGGCCACATCTTTTAGCTTTATTGGCAAAAATGATTTCTGTATATTTTTCCAAAGAAGAAATTATACTCAATGTTATTTCTGTATTTCATTGTATTCTAATTTAATTTTCTTTTAAGAGACAAGGTCTCACTCTGTCACCCAGGCTGGAGTGCAGTGGCACGATCGTAACTCACTGCAGCCTTGACCTTGGTGCAAGCGATCTCCTGGCACAGCCTCCAAAATACCCAAGGATTATAAGCATGTGCCACCATGCCCGGCTAACCAATTTCTTTAAACATAACACCTAAACATTTTTAACATTACAATATTGGGTGAGAAAATAGATCCCGTTTTCAGCCATGCTAGATATAGTTTCTAATCACCAGCTGGCTTTCCCCACTGGTAGCTGGTGCCCACCCTTGGGCATGATATCCAAAAAGACCAGGAACCGTTGGCTAAGAATACATTTGGCCAGGAATACATTGCTAGTGTCATCACTGTCCTTGCTGTGGTCCCATCTGGTTGGGAAATGCCCAGACCACAGAGCTTAGTCATCTTAGATTCATAGAAAACATACATCCTTTTTCATCAGTGAATGGATGTGACTTTGCCATAGCCTGTCTCTGTCTCATTTGGAACATTGTAAATGTCAGTGGGAAGCAAAGCTAGATGAGGTCATCTCTAGCCTGTTTGCTCCCCTTGGAGTGACACTGACATGCTTTCTTGCCAGCTAATCGGGAGGTGTTTCTTATGGTGCCCCAGGTGCCCTCTGTCTGACCTGCAGAAGCTGCAGAACCTGAGGAGCCTGTGGCCCAGAACATTGCCTGGGCCAGGTCAGGGTAAGGTAATTATTGATCCCCCAAGTAGATAAAAATAGGATGAGGCAGAATCATTAGTGTAAGACGTAAAGTACTCTTTCTCGGGAAGAGCTCCCTTTTCTCAAGTTATGTCTTTCCTACATTTTTGCTATTCGAATACCTTTTCTTTTTTTGTTTCGTTTTTTTGTTTGTTTGGTTTTTTTTTTTTTTTTTTTTTTTTAACGGAGTCCCACTCTGTTGTCTGGCTGGAGTGCAGTGGCATGATCTTGGCTCACTGCAACCTCCACCTCCCAGGTTCAAGCGATCCTCCTGCCTCAGCCTCCCAAGTAGCTGGGACTACAGGCACCCGCCACCATGACCAGCTAATTTTTGTATTTTTAGTAGAGACAGGGTTTCACCATGTTGGCCAGGATGGTCTCAATCTCTTGACCTTGTGATTCGCCTGCCTCAGTGTCCCAAAGTGCTGGGATTACAGGTGTGAGCCACCACACCCAGCCTCTTTTACGATAATAGATGTTGATACTAGGACATAAAATATTGGTAACTTAGGGTCAGCCCCCAATGTCATTTTAAACATTTTCTGAAGAAGTCATGATATCCAAAAAGACCAGGAACCATTGATCAAGAATACATCTGAGGCACGAAGCGATGGGAGAGAAACCTCAGGGCTTGGTGGACAGAACTCTGCGGAAATCCCTTCTGAAGCACAGTCCTGAGTGCCCCACAGCTGGACCCCACAATGTGGCCAGTGGCTATGGCCTCCGGATTCTGGGGTGACTTACAAGAAGCTGAACACTGGGCTAGCTACATTCACTGTAGATAAAGTTTATCAGACATCTTGGGTCTGGGATGATGAATATGTCTGGTGTAATAAGAAAAAGGAACATTCTAGCAAGGCTGATATGAGAAAAACAACCAGCTTTTCCCTATTTCACAATCTTCACCTAGCACCTGCCTCTTCCCCAAATTGTAAGAACACACAGGTGGAGAAAACAGCCAGAGGATGTGAGTGGAGGCAGCCTGCTGGTTCCAAATGCGTTGCTGGCTGAGAACCATTCCCAAACAAACTCCCTTAGTCACTTCCTCTTTGAAATAGGGAAAACAAAAATATCTGGATTGTGCCACGATTGAAAACCCTTTCCTAGCTGCAGTTCATCCACCAAGGAGCTGTCTGCAACCTACAGGTAATTACTTCCTATGCGGGGAGGGGACTTCTATTTCCTCATCTGCGGAACAAAAGAATTGAGCTATGTCTGTGGTTTTCAAGGCGGTTTTTAAAAATGAGTCTCTTAAAAATTTTTGCATTCTGAACACTCATATGTAAAACAGATGAGGCAGAGAGGCTGCGATTGAATGGTTCGAGGCCCAGCTCTGCCTTTTTCCCATAAAGTCCTTGTAAACCGTCATGGGCCGTAGGGTTCTAAGGAAAACAGTTTGAGAAGCGGTAAGTTACGTGACCTCTGAGCCTTTCCTGCTTTGACTTCTCTAATGATCTACCTGAATCCTCTTCTGTGGCTTCTGCTGCTTTATGCCTAAGAGATTGACCAGTTAGATGGTAACACGCAGGTAAAAACTGCTTTGAGAAGGGAGTTAAGGGGATGGTGTTAGACGGAGATTAAGATGGAAGAATAGAAATTATAAAAAAAAAAAAAGAAAAGAAAGAAAAACGTAAAAGCTGATGCAGGAAATAGCTCATAGCTAGATTTAAGATGGGAAGCGAAATTTACACTCCTCTTTCCAAACGCTCTACCATGGAAACACAGGCTCCACCTTTCTACAAAACCCTATTAATTTGAAATACAAGAGACTGGAATGAAAAACAGTCTCTGTATTAATCTGCTTTTTATTTTTCCATGGTTTTGTTTTTTTTGTTTTGTTTCGTTTTTTGTTTTGTTTTGTTTGAGACGGAGTCTCTGTCACCCAGGCTGGAGTGCAGTGGCGTGATCTCGGCTCCCTGCAAGCTCCGCCTCTCAGGTTCCCGCCATTCTCCTGCCTCAGCCTCCCGAGTAGCTGGGACAACAGGTGCCCACCACCATGCCCGGCTAATTTTTTTTTTTTTCATATTCTTAGTAGAGATGGGGTTTCACGATGTTAGCCAGGATGGTCTCGATCTCCTGACCTCATGATCCTCCTGCCTCAGCCTCCCACAGTGCTGGGATTACAGGCGTGAGCCACCACACCCGGCTCCATTGTTTGTTTTTAAAAATAATAGGGCATCTCGTTATGGGAGAAGAGTAAGGGCTTTAGATTTCACGTTGGTTTGGACAAGCCAGCAGCAGCTAGAGAAGGAGATTATTTTGTGGCTAGGACCAGCCTTGGGCTTTATCTGATAGATCAAGCCAGAAACAACTTTGTGCCTGGAACCAAACAGGCAACAGGATGGAGAAAAAAAATGCCTAAAGAAGAGATGGAGGAAGAAGGAACTCTGACTACAGAAATGAAACCTTTATGCTGAGCTTCTTTGCACAATGAACACAAATTCAACTGTGGGTGGCTTAGAAATATTTGCTTTTAATGTGCTCTTTTCCAAATTCTATATTTTCATAGGGAAAGCTGACCATAAAGGTAGCTAACTTTTATTAACTATTAGTTTATTATATGCCACACAGTGTGTTACATGCTTTCAATTTAATCCTCACAACCAACAAGGTAGATACTGGGACCCTTTTTACAGACTGATAGGGTTTGGCTGTGTCCCCACCCAAATCTCATCTTGAATTGTAGCTCCCATAATTCCCACATGTGGGAGGGACCTGGCGGGAGATCACTGAATCATGGGGGCAGTTTCCCACATACCGTTCTCATGTTAGTGAATAAGTCTCACGAGATCTGATGGTTTTTAAGAAGTTTCCCCTTTCACATGGCTCTCATTCTCTCTTGCCTGCCACCATGTAAGACGTCCCTTTGCTCTTCCTTCATTTTCTGCCATGATTGTGAGGCCTCCCCAGCCATGTGGAACTATGAGTCTATCAAACCTCTTTCCTTTATAAATTACTCAGTCTTGGGTATGTCTTTATTAGCTCTTTCCTTTATAAATTACCCAGTCTTGGGTATGTCTTTATTAGCAGCATGAGAACGGACTAATAAACACATAAAGATGCAGAAAATTAGAATAAATAACTTGCCCCAAGTTACCCAGAATTCAGATCCAGGTCTGGTTGACTCTCCAGCCCACTACAATTGGGCATCATTGGTGGACCAAGAGTGGAGGAGGCCAGAAGTCTAAATCTGGAAGCCAATGGTGCTACAAAGAGACATGGATAGAGATGAAAACTTTAGCCCAGTTGGCAAAAGCTTGGAAAACCTACTGGACTGATGAATATCAAATTTGGACAAACTGTTTAGAAAGCTTGGACTTCCAATAAAAGCCAATGAATGGCAAAGTGAAATTCAAATTGGGGTCTCAGAGGGAGCGGTGAGACTGCTGAATGGAAAGAACAAGCCATAAGTATTCTGATGCTCTAACAGAACAAGCCAGCCTGAGGTTCCAACATAGCCCCAAATCCAGTTCCAAGGGCAGCCATTCAGGGTAAAGGTTGTGTTCAAGCAGCTGCACACACAGCAACACTGCCATGCAGTGCACTTGGGCAAGCAGCAGTGGGACTGGAGTCATTTAGCCCAAATGAAGGACATTTCCAAACAGTACAGAAAGGCCAGACAAAAACAGGGTAAGAGAAACAGACTCCATGGCAGGTGGGAGTGTCTTAGGGCACCTTTGGATGTCTCTTCTACAGAATTCCCTCTGCATGGTGGCACCCTGCAGACAGCCCTAGGCCTTACTCTATGAGCTGAGAGCTCTGAGCTGCCCCAACTTCCCCTCCTCCATCTCACCCCCAGGAACCTGCAGCTGTCAAGAGATACATTCATTCCTTCATCCATGCAAACATATATTAAGCATCTGCCTATGTCAGCCCCTGTGCAAGATGCCAAGAATATGGGAATTCTTAAGATTCATAAGTGGACAACATAGAAATGTTAACGGGTAGTTATGGGATAGTTGACACATGTATGAAGACAGAACACCACATTCCCCTTGGGAAGGAAGTGATGCAAGTCAGTAGCTAGAGGGATGGAGAAAAGTTGAGGGTTTGGGACAGTGGCTCCCAACCAGGAATGATTTTGCCTTCCAATGGATAGATCCCCACAACAAAAACTTGCTCAGTTCACAATGTCAATAATGCTGAGATTGGAAAGCCCGACATTGGAGAAATAATAATTTGGGGTAGAATCTATGGCTTTTAGTAACTGAATGGAAATGTAGGTGAGGAAGAGGGAAATAAGAAGGGAAGGAGGATTGCCACAAATCGAGTTTGGGCAACCGTAGCTGGATAGTGGGGTCATTATTGAAGGTCAGTTAATTAGGAGCAGAAACAGGTTTTGGGGAAGGCTGTCAGTTAACTATGAGACACGCTGAATTAAGGTTCAGGTAAAACGTCCAGGGGAAGTTGAAGTGATTCTAGAGCCTTACTACTCAAAGTGTGTTTGTAGGCCAGCAACATGGAAATTACTTGGGAGCTTGCTAGAAACCCAGTGTTTCAGGCCCCACACCAGCCTTCCTGCATTTTAGGAATCTCCCCAGGTGATTCATATGCTTCACATTTGAGAAGCCCCTGTCTAAGCACAAGAGAGAGCCTGAGGAGAAGCTGTGGCTTTGGGAGGTGGGGTCATGTTTCATTACTGTTTACTCTTCCAGCAACCCTGAGACGTGTATGATCAGGTCTACTGTGTCTGGTTGTGCAGGCTGTGCACTGCACAAAGGTAGGCCCAAGATGGGGTTGACATTTGTCATTTACTCTGAAGGACTGGATGCCTTTTTCTTACCCCACTTGCCAAGTTATGGGCCCAAAAGCTGTACCCACCCAGAAAATGAATTGTCAAATTTGCACAAAAGCTCTGTGACTTAGCAGTGGCCCTAGATATAATGGTTTCACTTCCCTTTATCTGCAGTTCTGAAATCCACAAAACTCTGAAAACGAAATGTTTTTTCATAGATTTGCAGCAAGCTCACTTGGCAGAGAAACCTGACCTTAGCTAGCATGAGACTAATTATAGTCTTTATTTATCCCACTTACTGTGAATATTCATGCATTTTCCTGCAGAAATATTCATGTGTTTTATTATGGGAGTTCAGCCCCATATTCTACTGGGGTATTAAGAAATACATGATATTTGCACAGTATTGGGGGGAATTATTAATTCTAAAACACATCTGATCCAAGGGTTTCAGATAAGAATTGTGAATTTGTACTACCCCAATTTTACAAATGAATCAACTGAGGCTCAGAGAGATTAAGTCACTGCAAAACTAGTATATGAGAGAGCTAGGGTTCGTTCAGACCCCATGCTCCTTTGGCATGACACTTGCTCCAAGAGGATTATTAATGAGCTAGACACTGCTCAGTTAACAGTCCAGGCCTTTTTTTTTTTTTTTTTTTTACAAGCCATGTGGATTTTCAGACAGAAACACAGGTAAGGGGCACAAGAAGCATAAAATAAAATAATCTGCCTTTTCTGTGGGTCTGCCATAGCAGAATGCCAACTCCGACACCTGAGCTGTATTTTTCCAAACAAGCCTCTGCGTGTTCTGACAGCATTCAGCCCAAAGCCAGGCACCCCTGTGCTGGAAGCATCCATCAACTTCAGCCTCACTGGCAGACATAGAGAATCCCAGCTATATTATAAAAGAATGAAAGCAGGCAAATTCTCTTGTTAGATCTGTGATTGAGATGAGGCGAACTACAGCAAAACAGCAGGATGATCTTCTGTTGTGCTATTCTTATTCACCAGAGACACAAGTCTCCATCAGCAGCAGCAGGATCCAAATGCCAATTCCTTCTTTAAAAGATATTTGCGTGCTTTGGAGAACAATGCCTGTCATTGCTTCAGAACCAAGAGTTGCTCCCATTTCCCGGCTCCATCAAGAAAGAATAGGCTTTATTCTTCTTCCAGAAATAAACCTAGAGCTATAAATTATTAGCCAGATGACAATGTACCTTCCTCTTTGAGATGTTGCAAACTCTAAAATTATATTCATGTGATATACCCACGTCTGTATTCTTCCCTTTTGAGCTTACATCTTGGGGTGTTGCCATGAGGTGAATGTTGGAAATTTGGTATCTTGGCACCAAAATCAAGGATTATTCATTATTCATTTAAATGAATTTAAGCTTTCCTTAAAATATTTATATGTTTAAAAAAATCCTTTATTTAAATATATTCCACTGAATATTGAACTCAGTCATTTTTGTGATTCATTTCTGATTCTTTCCATTGTTTATATGTGAATTACATATTTACATGTATGTATCACTTTAGATTATTCTATATACACATTCCTATACATTCTTTGGAGAAATGTTTATTCAAATCATAAGTCCTTTATCAGAAATGTGTTTTACAAATATTTTCTCTCAGTCTGTGGTTTGCCCTTTTCATTTTCTTAATGTCTTTCAAAGAGCAAACATTTTAAATTTTGATGAAGTCCAATTTATCAATTTTTATTTTACAGCTGGGTTTTTTGTGTCCTGTGTAAGAAATCTTTACCCAACCTAAAGTCTCCAGGATTTTATCCAATGTTTTCTTTTAGAAGTGTCATAATTTTTGCTTTTACATTTACCTTTATGACCATTTAGTTAGTATCGCATATATGAAGTAAGGGTCATAGTTCAGACCTTATAAATATCCAGTTGTTCCATTACCATTTGTTGAAAGAGCTGTACTATTTTTACATTGGTGCCTTTGTCAAAAATCAAGTGATCACATATATGCGAGCTGCTTTCTGGATTCTCTCTGTTGTTCTATCGATCTATATGCCTCCTCCTATGCCAATATCACACTGTCTTAATTAGTATAGCTTTATAGGAGGCCTTGAAGTCAGGTATTATAACTCCCCAAGTATGCTTTTATGTTTTTCTTTATTTCACTGGCTATGACTTCCAATACCAGGTTTAATAAAAGTGGTTAAGAGGAAAGCTTCAGTTTTTTCCTATGAAGTATGATTCTAGCTGTAGGTTTTTTGTAGATGCCCTTTATCAGATTAAAGTGGTCAATTTGCTAATATTTTATTTAAATTTTTTCACCTATGTTCCTAGAAAATATCACCCTATATTTTTCTTGTGATGCTTTTGTCTGGCTTTGATGGGAGGGTAATGCCGGCCTCATAATACAACTTGGGAAATATTCCTTCCTCTTCTATTTTCTGGAGGAATTTGTGTAGAAATTGTATTGTTTTTTCCTCAAATATCTGGTAGAACTCACTTGCAAAGCTATCTGCTCCTGGAATTTTCCCTGTGGGAAGGTTTTTAATTAAAAATTAATTTCATTTAATAGATAATAAATAATAGATCAATAAAATTATCTATTAATTTTAAGTAAGTTACTTAAGTAATCTAATTTTTCTTGAATGAGCTTTGGTAAAATATATTTTAAGGAATATGTCTGTTTCATCTAAGTTGCTGAATTTATTGGCATAATGTTGTTTATAATTTTCTCTTATTAACATTTAATGCCTGTTGGATAAGTAATTATATTCCGTTTTTCATTCCTGATATTGGTAGTTGATGTCTTCTCTCTTTTTTCCATTGTTTGGCTGGAAATTTATCAGTTTTATTGATTCTTTCTAAGAACAATCTTTTGGTTTTGTTGATTTTCTCTGCCTTTTTTGGTTTGTTTTCAGTTTCATTGATTTGTGCTCCCATTTTTATTATTTACTTCCTTCTGTTTGCCTTGTGAATAATTTGTTCTTCTTTTTCTAGTTTATGCCAGAACTTTAGATTATTAATTTGAATCCTTTCTTCTTTACTAATATAAGCACGTAAGGCTAAAATTGTCCTTCTAAGTACCACTTTAGTTGCATCCCATAAATTTTGGCAAATTGTGTTTCCATTTGTATTCAGTTTAAAGTATTTTCTAGTTTTCTTTATAGTTATTTATTTAATTCATAGATTATTAAGTGTGCTGGGAATTTTTTTGATATCTTCATTTTATTTCTACTTAAATTCCATTGTCATCAGAGAAGATATTTTGTATGATTTTTGTCCTTTTAACTTCATAGAGACTTGTTTCAAGGCCCAGAATAGGGTCTATCTTGGTATATGTTTCCTGTGGATTTTAAAAATATGTTTATTCTGCTATTGTTGGATGGAAGGTTTTATAACTCTCAACTGGATCAAGTTGGTGGATAATGTTGTTCAAATCTTCCATATCTTATTCATTTTCTGAACATTTATTTATCAATTATTGGAAAAGGGGAGTATTAAAATGTCCTATTATAATTGTGGATTACTCTATTTCTCCTCTCAATTTTTGCTTAATTTTAAAACCTTAAAAATTAGTTGCATACACATTTAAAGTTATGTTCTCTTGATGAATTAACTCCTTTATTATTATAAAATGTCCCTCTTTTTCCCCAGCAGTATTCCTTGTTCTGAAGTCCACTTTGATACTGCTATAGCTACGCCAGCTTTCTTTTTTCAGTGTTTGCATTGTATATCATTTTCTCTCTTTTACTTTTAACCTATCTGTGTATTTATGTTTAAAGGAGCTTTCTTTGTTAACAACCTATATTTGGGTCTTTTAAAATCAAATTAAATTTTATTTAAAAAAAATTTTAGAGACAGGGTCTCACTCTGTCACCCAGGCTGGAATGCATGGTGTGATCATAGCTAACTGCAGCCTCTAACTCCTGGGCTCAAGAGATCATCCTGCCTCAGCCTCCCAAGTAGCCAGACTACAGGTGCACACCCTTTGCCCAAGTAATTTTTTACTTTTTGTAGAGGCGGGATCTTGCAATGTCACCCAGGCTGGTCTTGAACTCCTGGCTCCAAGCAATCCTCCCACCTTGGCCTCCCAAAGTGCTCGGATTACAGGCATGAGCCACCACACTTGGCCAGGTCTTTTTTAAAAAAAAAATCTAATCTGACAACCTCTTCGTTTTAGTTGGAGTATTTAGACCATTTACATTTAATGTAATTATTGATATAGTTAGGTTTAAACCTACTATCTTGTTGTTTTCTATTTCTTATCTTTCTTCCTTTTTTCCTTTTTTTCCTTTCCTTTGCTTATATTGGGTATTTTTATTATTCTAGTTTTCCATTTACTTTTGGCTAATTAGCTATTTCTTTGTTGGTTGTGTTTAGTGGTTGCCTTAGGATTTATAATATGCGTATTTAAACTTATTACAGTCTATCTTTAAAAATTTATGCTATATACACATTTAACATGAGAACCCTACAACGGATTACTTCCATTCCCCTTCTTTTTGCCCTTGTTGTCATATATTTTGTTCTACATGTTACAAACTATAAAATGTATTGTTATCATTTTTGCTTTATCTGTCAATTATCCTTTAAATATGCAAAAAGTGAGAAAGACAATTTAATATCTACCCACACATTTACCATTGCTGGCCCTTGTTCTTTTGCATAACTCCACACATCTGGTCTCATTTTCTTTCAACCTGAAAAATGTCCTTATTCCTTGTATTATAGGTCTGTCGGCAGCAAATTATCTCATCTTTTGTTTAACTAAAAACTCTTGATCAAATTTGAAAATGTGTGGCCATTACTTGGTCATTACTTCTCTAAATATTCTTTCCTGCCCCTACACTCTTTCTAGGACTCCACTTATAAGTTAGACCACTTGATGTTGCTCCATTGATCATGAATGCTTTGCTCATTTTTTAAAGTTTTTGTTTTCTTGGTGTGCTTCATTTTGAATATTTTCTAATTGCTCTTTCTTCAAGTTTACTGATTCTTAATCCTGCTGTTAATGCCATCCCAGGGAAATTTTCATTTCAGATGTTGTATTTTTTATTTCTATAAGTTCCATTTGGATCTTTAAAAGTATTACATTTCTTTCCTTATAATGACCATATGTCCTTTATATCCTTGAGAATGTGGAAGTGTGTGTGTGTGTGTAATCTTTTAAAGTTATTATCTGCTAATCCATTATCACTATCATTTTTGGGCCTGCTTATATTGACTAATTTTCCTCCTGATTACTGTTCCAATTTTCTTGCCTTTTTGTATGTCTAGCAACTTTTAATCTGATGGTGGATATTTAATTTTACATTTTTCAGGCTGGGTTTTACTATACTCTTTTAAGGGGTGTTGGACATTTTCTGGCAGGCAATTACATTACATATGGATTAGGCTGATCCTCTTCAGGTTTGTTTTTAAACTCAGTTAAAGTGGGTCTGGAGTAGCCTTTATTCTAGAGCTGATTTAACCCCATTTGTAAGGTGTGGTCTTTCTGAGGGTTCCACTTAATTCCATGAATATTTAATGAGGTCTTTTACACTTGCTAGAAGCAATTCAAATAATTCCTGGCATTGTGTAACCTCTGGGAAATATTTTTCATATAGCACCTCAGCAATTGTCCTTCTCTTGGAAGTTGTTCTCTTCTGGCCTTTTAGGATTTTACTCTATGCATGCACTCACTGGCATTCATTCAAAGACACAAAAGGACCTCTATCCAAATTTCGGATGCTCTTTCTTAGTGTAGCTCTCTTCACTTGCGTACCCTGCTCTGCACCTAATTCTAGCCACCTAAGCATTTCAGAATTTCGGTCTAACTCCTCAACTTAGAGAGACTGTATGGAATTTCCTTCTGTGAACCACAGTCTGGTAATTACCTCAGACAGAAAGTCTTGGCAATGTGGACCTTACCTCCTTTGTTCCCTTTTCTAAGGAATCACAGTTCATTTCTGCCTGTTGTTCAGTGTCTGAAAATTGTTATTGTCTATGTTTTGTCCATTTTTCTAGTATTTTATTGTGGGAAGTTGATTCTGGACTGTCTTATCCTGTCATAGGTGGATGCAGAAAAATGCCTCTTTTAATACCTATAGTTAAGCCAACATCTTATGGTTATTTAGTTAATCCCTTAACACTAAGAACTTAGTGTTATTTCTCTAGTTTTAAATATTATGTTTCATAATGCTTTTTCTAATTATTTCTATTTAAAACATTATACCTAGTGCCAATGTGAACCTTATTATTAAAAACGATTTTTTTCCTTTAGAGGATATTTCCTTAAGATTTAGAGTTACCAAAACAAAGGATATGAACAATTTTATAGTTCTCATTGCAGTATTTCCTGATTGTCTCCAGAAAGATAAGACTCATTTACAGTGCCTCTAGGAGTATGAATACATATTTCTCCTGATTGCTAGCATTGGACTTTATCACTCTAATTTATTTTCATTAGTTGAACCCGCGAGTAATGGTGCCTAGAAGATGGTTCAATTTGTTATTTTTTCTCATAGTGCCAGGAGTGCATTTTCCCAATAGATAATTAAATGTCTGATTTTTCTTGTATATAAACTATCTGTTCATCAATCTTTTTTTTTTTTTTTTTTTTTTTTTGAGACGGAGTCTTGCTCTGTCGCCCAGGCTGGAGTGCAGTGGCGCGATCTCGGCTCACTGCAACCTCCGCCTCCCGGGTTCACGCCATTCTCCTGCCTCAGCCTCTCCGAGTAGCTGGGACTACAGGCGCCCGCCACCACGCCTGGCTAATTTTTTGTATTTTTGGTAGAGACGGGGTTTCACCGTGGTCTTGATCTCCTGACCTCGTGATCCGCCCGCCTCGGCCTCCCAAAGTGCTGGGATTACAAGCGTGAGCCACCGCGCCCGGCCTCATCAATCTTGATGATGTAGCAAGTGGAATTATGGTATTTATATTAGAGGACCTCATTACATTTTATAGAATTACACGCTATTATCTGTTGTGTTTTTCACATAGCTTAATCCCCTCTTTTAGTTTACAAGTGACTTTCATTTTTCAGTCTTCTTTAAGCAACAGATTGTTAGATTTTGTTCTTAATTCTGTTAATGGTTCCTCCTCCTCCTCCTCCTCTTCCTCCTCTTCCTCTTCTCATCTTTTCTTCTTCTTCTTTTTTTTTTTTTTTTTTTTTTTTGAGACAGAGTCTTGCTCTATTGCCTAGGCTGGGACAATCATGGCTCATTACAGCTTCAGCCACCCCAGCTCAGGCAATCCTCCAGAGTAGCTGGGACTACAGGCATGTGCCACCACACCTGGCTAATTTCTTAATTTTTGGTAGAGATGGCATTTTACCATGTTGCCCAGTCTGGTCTTGAACTCCTGAGCTCAAATGATCCACCCACCTTGGCCTCTTGGCCAAAGTGCTGGGATTACAGGCGTGAGCCACCTGTTCTTCTCTATCCAGAGGATTTTATCTTTTTGGCTTAAATATAAGTTGATATATTTATACTTTTTACTACTTTCTAAGTCATTTTTAAGGGCTACTATGGCCTGCTTTCTCTTCTTTATTTGCATTGCCACTGTAGTAAATTTTAGTATCTTGATTTCCCTTCATTCTGCACTCCCAATCTACTGGACTCTAAATTCCATGTCTGTGTTGTGAAACCATGTTCTGTGTTGTAACTGCCATATTCTCAGTATCTAGCACAGTATCTGGCACATTGATTTATTCATTTAAAAATAATTATTGGGATCCTGCCATGAATGCTCTGGAGACCAGGTATATGTGGCTTAACCCAGTAATCAGCTCTTTTCAAGAGTCTAGTTTTATCTTGTGCTTCTCATATTTTATTGTCTGTTTTATAGTTATTAATGTTTCTTTGTTAACTGTGCCCTCTGGGAATGTCCTAGACAATTTCTCTTTCAGAAGGGTTTTCATGTAATTCAAATCTGCATTGCCCCTGATGGAAGTTCTTGCAGCTGTGGGATGTGGGGTTGACAAATTATTTCAGTACCTCTGACATATCTCATATTAGCTCATAAAAGGTCAACCCGGCCTAGGTTAAAGGTCAAGCAAAAGGCCAACCAGACCTTGAAAGGTCAACCTGACCAGCCCTGCAAGGATAGTGACAACTCCATTTCTCTTAGTTTTGTATGTTTTCCCCAAAGCCTTCCTTTTCTATTCTCTATAGTTTAAGGGGTAAACTCCAAATTTGTTTTCTTCTTATATCTCTCAGTGCTTCCTTTCTTTTTAAATCCTTAAAAGAGGCTGTCTTTAATTCTGATGTCTAAAACATTGACCAGAAACTGTCTTTCTTAGAATGTTACTATTTAATTTTTAAATTAATGTTATTCTCTAATTTTTTGAATGTGGATTTCTGTCATTCTCTCCCAGTGACTGAATTGAGATTGCCATTCAGGATAGAATACAGATCTTTAATGATTTTCTTGGCCCTAGTGTATCCCTTGAAGCCTTAGACACTGTTGGGACCTGCTTGTCCTATTCTATTTAATGAGTTCTTCCCAGGACTCCCAAGATCTGTCCATTTTTCCTGTCTTCTAGTCTCTGTGTCTGTGATTTGGTATTGATTTAGGTTGCTGTGCAGGTGCATCTCCCACCTTATTGACTGGCTTTTTGAGCTGATGCAATAGCATCAGTGTAAACTTTGCCAAACACCTGGTTCAAATGAAATATTATGCAGAAGTCCAATCTGAAAAAGAGGCATATCCAGAGCTGCTTTGGTCATTGGTGGTGAGGGAAGAGGATTGAGAGGGTATGGAGCCCTCCCAACTTCTCCATCCCCCATTGCCATAAGTCCCCAAGAGAACTCTGAGAACCCAAGGGTTCCAAGTAGTTTTACTCAAGCTGCACTTGCATTAGGTGTTTTCCCACCTTGGTTTTATGTCCTATACACATTTATAAGCCTGAGTTCTGTCCTTCATGTTTGCTCAACTTTCCTTTTTAATACCATCATTTCTTACTTAATATTTTACATTAACCTATGTCTTATCCCTCATGCTTCCTCGAGGGTCTTTAGAAATCTAGGCAGATTTGGTTAATTTTTAAAAAATCTATTTACACTTACGGATTGTGAAGAAGCCAGGAAATAAGTGTTTTGGATTTCTAAAATACACATATGGGCATCTTTTTATTTATTAGCAGCTTTTATATGTTTTCAATATTATTCCTTAAAGCAGCTGTTTCTTTGCGTTCTCTTTCACACCTGCCTGTCACTTAGAATTTCCATTTGTTAATTTACAAATCTGAATTGGAAGCAACAAAAGCAAAGCATAAGGTAATTTTCCTGATTTTAAATTTTACTTACAAATCTGAGGGTCATTTAGAAGCTCTGTGCATGCCCAGCTAGGGTCACAGAGAAGCCACTGGCTTTTACTCTATCCCTAAATACTGTTTTCGAGGTGCAAATACTAATATAAGACTTACCAGACTTATAATAGTTAGGTTTGTGTGGTTTTCCTCCATTAAATTGTAAGGCTCTGAAGGGAGCATTTTTCTCTTTATCCATGATTGTACTTAGTATGATGCAGGTGAATAATACATACTTTTTTTTTTATTATACTTTAGGTTTTAGGGTACATGTGCACAATGTGCAGGTTTGTTACATATGTATCCATGTGCCATGTTGTTTTGCTGCACCCATTAACTCGTCATTTAGCATTAGGTATATTTCCTAATGCTGTCCCTCCCCCCTCCCCCCCACCCCACAACAGTCCCCGGAGTGTGATGTTCCCCTTCCTGTGTCCATGAGTTCTCATTGTTCAGTTCCCACCTATGAGCGAGAACATGTGGTGTTTGGTTTTTTGTCCTTGCAATAGTTTACTGAGAATGATGGTTTCCAGTTTCATCCATGTCCCTACAAAGGACATGAACTCATCATTTTTTATGGCTGCATAGTATTCCATGATGTATATGTGCCACATTTTCTTAATCCAGTCTATCGTTGTTGGACATTTGGGTTGGTTCCAACTCTTTGCTATTGTGAATAGTGCTGCAGTAAACATACGTGTGCATGTGTCTTTATAGCAGCATGATTTATAGTCCTTTGGGTATATACCCAGTAATGGGATGGCTGGGTCAAATGGTATTTCTAGTTCTAGATCCCTGAGGAATCGCCACACTGACTTCCACAATGGTTGAACTAGTTTACAGTCCCACCAACAGTGTAAAAGTGTTCCTATTTCTCCACATCCTCTGCAGCACCTGTTGTTTCCTGACTTTTTAATGATGGCCATTCTAACTGGTGTGAGATGGTATCTCACTGTGGTTTTGATTTGCATTTCTCTGATGGCCAGTGATGATGAGCATTTTTTCATGTGTTTTTTGGCTGCATAAATGTCTTCTTTTGAGAAGTGTCTGTTCATGTCCTTTGCCCACTTTTTGATGGGGTTGTTTGTTTTTTTCTTGTAAATTTGTTTGAATTCATTGTAGATTCTGGATATTAGCCCTTTGTCAGATGAGTAGGTTGCAAAAATTTTCTCTCATTCTGTAGGTTGCCTGTTCACTCTGATGGTAGTTTCTTTTGCTGTGCAGAAGCTCTTTAGTTTAATTAGATCTCATTTGTCAATTTTGGCTTTTGTTGCCATTGCTTTTGGTGTTTTAGATATGAAGTCCTTGCCCACGCCTATGTCCTGAATGGTATTGCCTAGGTTTTCTTGTAGGATTTTAATGGTTTTAGGTCTAACATTTAAGTCTTTAATCCATCTTGAATTAATTTTTGTATAAGGTGTAAGGGAGGGATCCAGTTTCAGCTTTCTACATATGGCTAGCCAGTTTTCCCAGCACCATTGATTAAATAGGGAATCCTTTCCCCATTTCTTGTTTTTGTCAGGTTTGTCAAAGATCAGATAGTTGTAGATATGTGGCATCATTTCTGAGGGCTCTGTTCTGTTCCATTGATCTATGTCTCTGTTGTGGTACCAGTACCATGCTGTTTTTGTTACTGTAGCCTTGTAGTATAGTTTGAAGTCAGGTAGCGTGATGCCTCCAGCTTTGTTCTTTTGGCTTAGGATTGACTTGGCGATGCGGGCTCTTTTTTGGTTCCATATGAACTTTAAAGTAGCTTTTCCGAATTCTGTGAAGAAAGTCATTGGTAGCTTGATGGGGATGGCATTGAATCTATAAATTACCTTGGGCAGTATGGCCATTTTCATGATATTGATTCTTCCAACCCATGAGCATGGAATGTTCTTCCATTTGTTTTTATCCTCTTTTATTTCCTTGAGCAGTGGTTTGTAGTTCTCCTTGAAGAGATCTTTCACATCCCTTGTAAGTTGGATTCCTAGGTATTTTATTCTCTTTGAAGTAATTGTGAATGGGAATTCACTCATGATTTGGCTCTCTGTTTGTCTGTGATTGGTGTGCAAGAATGCTCATGATTTTTGTACATTGATTTTGTATCCTGAGACTTTGCTGAAGTTGCTAATCAGCTTAAGGAGATTTGGGGCTGAGACAATGGGGTTTTCTAGATATACAATCATGTCATCTGCAAACAGGGACAATTTGACTTCCTCTTTTCCTAATTGAATACACTTTATTTCCTTCTCCTGCCTGATTGCCCTGGCCAGAACTTCCAGCACTATGTTGAATAGGAGTAGTGAGAGAGGGCATCCCTGTCTTGTGCCAGTTTTCAAAGGGAATGCTTCCAGTTTTTGCCCATTCAGTATGATATTGGCTGTGGGTTTGTCATAGATAGCTCTTATTATTTTGAGATACGTCCCATCAGTACCTAATTTATTGAGAGTTTTTAGCATGAAGAGTTGTTGAATTTTGTCAAAGGCCTTTTCTGCATCTATTGAGATAATCATGTGGTTTTTGTCTTTGTTTCTGTTTATATGCTGGATTACATTTATTGATTTGCGTATGTTGAACCAGCCTTGCATCCCAGGGATGAAGCCCACTTGATCATGGTGTATAAGCTTTTTGATGTGCTGCTGGATTCGGTTTGCCAGTATTTTATTGAGGATTTTTGCATCAATGTTCATCAAGGATATTGGTCTGAAATTCTCTTTTTTGGTTATGTCTCTGCCAGGCTTTGGTATCAGGACGATGCTGGCTTCATAGAATGTGTTAGGGAGGATTCCCTCTTTTTCTATAGATTGGAATAGTTTCCGAAGGGATGGTACCAGTTCCTCCTTGTACCTCTGGTAGAATTCGGCTGTGAATCCATCGGCTCCTGGACTCTTTTTGGTTGGTAAGCTATTGATTATTGCCACAATTTCAGAGCCTGTTATTGGTCTATTCAGAGATTCAACTTCTTCCTGGTTTAGTCTTGGGAGGGTGTGTTTGTCGAGGAATTTATCCATTTCTTCTGGATTTTCTAGTTTTTTGCATAGAGGTGTTTGTAGTATTCTCTGATGGTAGATTGTATTTCTGTGGGATCGGTGGTGATATCCCCTTTATCATTTTGTATTGCATCTATTTGATTCTTCTCTCTTTTCTTCTTTATTAGTCTTGCTAGCGGTCTATCAATTTTGTTGATCTTTTCAAAAAACCAGCCCCTGGATTCATTAATTTTTTGAAGCGTTTTTTGTGTCTCTATTTCCTTCAGTTCTGCTCTGATTTTAGTTATTTCTAGTCTTCTGCTAGCTTTTGAATGTGTTTGCTCTTGCTTTTCTAGTTCTTTTAATTGTGATGTTAGGGTGTCAATTTTGGATCTTTCCTGCTTTCTCTTGTGGGCATTTAGTGCTATCAATTTTCCCTCTACACACTGCTTTGAATGTGTCCCAGAGATTCTGATATGTTGTGTCTTTGTTCTCGTTGGTTTCAAAGAACATCTTTATTTCTGCCTTCATTTCATTATGTACCCAATAGTCATTCAGGAGCAGGTTGTTCAGTTTCCATGTAGTTGAGTGGTTTTGAGTGAGTTTCTTTTTTTTTTTTTTTTTTTTTTTTTGAGACGGAGTCTTGCTCTGTCACCCAGGCTGCAGTGCAGTGGCGCAATCTCGGCTCACTGCAAGCTCCGCCTCCCGGGTTCACGCCATTCTCCTGCCTCAGCCTCTCCGAGTAGCTGGGACCACAGGGGCCCGCCACCACACCTGGCTAATTTTTTGTATTTTTAGTAGAGACGGGGTTTCACCATGGTCTTGATCTCCTGACCTCGTGATCTGCCCACCTCGGCCTCCCAAAGTGCTGGGATTACAAGCGTGAGCCACTGCTCCCGGCCTTGAGTGAGTTTCTTAATCCTGAGTTCTAGTTTGATTGCACTGTGGTCTGAGAGACAGTTTGTTATAATTTCTATTCTTTTACATTTGCTGAGGAGAGCTTTACTTCCAACTATGTGGTCAATTTTGGAATAGGTGTGGTGTAGTGCTGAAAAAAAAGAATAATACTTAAATGGAAAGTGCATCATCTATGTTTATTTCTAGGAAGTCTTAAGAAAGCCAATTAAAAATTTTAATTATCTTGGCATTGGAAAAAATCTGACACAAAGTGAGTTAGATAGGGAAAGAGAGTGTAGATAATGTCTCTCTCCCAGATGGAAAAGGACACCATGTTCACTATTGATCTCAAAAGGGCACATTTTCAGATGACAAGTGACTCTTCAGGATAGTTAAATGGCAAAATATCTGGGATGACATAGGACCAGTAGTGCTTTAATGTGGAAAATACATAAGGGGAACACATCTAAACCACATAGACACAAGAGTGGTTTGGGATCACTGTGTAGTTGGGAGCCATTTTTTCCATGGCTTGTTTTGGCAATAGAGACCCAACAATGAGCTCAGCACCACTGGTAAGAATGAGCAGCAACACAACACGGCAGCCATGACTCTTTTCCTACTGGGCACATGTGCACCTTCCCTCAGTCACGGGAGGTCTTAGCTGCCTCACCTGGAGCTGATCACTCAGGGCCTAGGCCGGGGCCTCTGCCACAGTCAGCAGTTGGCTGGTCAACATTATTCTGTTGATGTAATTTGAGGTGCTGGGCAAGGGTCTAAGTATAGTTATTGCTTGGTATTCATGGGGGATTGATTCCAGGACCCCTACAGATGCCAAAATCCAGAGATACTCAAGTACATTATATAAAATGCTATAGTACTTGCATATAACCTGTTCCCATCCTCTTGTATACTTGAAATTATCTCTGGTTTAATTGATATACATGTTATATAAATAGTTGTTATACTGTATTTAAAAATTTTGTTATTGTTATATTGGGTTTCTCCCCCAAATACTTTTGATTTGTGCTTGGTTGAATCGGCCAACGCCAAACCCACAATGTGGAGGGCAGACAGTAAATTCCCACCAGGCTCAGCTTATCAATTCATTCATTCCACATGCATTTATTGAGACACTGAGGAATATCAAAATGAATCAAAGTACTTGTCCTCAATGTGGTCACAAAATAGATGATAAAATAGCCAAATATGGTAAGGGCATAGCTCACCATCTTCAGGGACAATCCTGCTTAGACAATGCTACTTTATCACTGACATTTGCTGCTCTGTGATTGACTATGATTCCTTGCTTCCTAATGTGGAAATAAGCCTCTTGCAATATACATTTCAGTCAGGCTCCCGAGAAATAACCACCATGGAAATGCTCAATTGTCCTAATTATTCTACACTGAAACCCATTTGTCAACAAATGAAGCCCATGCATGGTCTTACTCTTATGATACATAAGCATACAGGAAGGAATCTCCAAATATTTGGGAAAGCCAACCAACGCAAGAGGAAGAGCACAAAGCAAAGACGAAAAATAAATCTGGAGGAAATACAGAAGATTAAAACAGACAAAAAAAAAAACCAAGTAGAGGTAAGAGAGGATATTACATACATAAAACAAGAAATGCCAGGAACAAGGAGAATAAGCAATAGAGAATAGAGAATAAAAAGAGCTCTTGGAAATTAAATATAGCACAGCCAAAGTAAATTTAATTGAAGGATAGGGAGATGAAGGAAGCTCATAGAAAACATTTTTTAAAATACACAGATGGAAAACAAGAGAGATGGAAGAGGTGGTTTATCTACCCAGGAGGTACAATTTCCATCTAATAAGTATTCCAGGAATATAAAACAGTGACTAGGAAATTATCAAAAAGTAGTGGAAGTTTTCCCAGAAGTAAAGGAGGGACTCTGTGTGCTCGGCACAGTGAATAAACAAATGCCCACACCAGGAGGCTTATCATAAAATTTCATAGCCAGGAACAAATGCTTCTGGTAAAAGAAAATAAAGACAAATAGATTAACAAAACTACCATATAATGGGGAAGGCAAGTCATAAAAATTACAATATAATGAGGTGTCTTTAGGTTGAAGATGATATACTGAGCAATTGAGTTTACCAACTCTTAGTCCTAGCAACGCATCAGGATTGAAATAGAATCAAGTCATACAATTGTTGAGACTAGAAAAGAGAGTGGACATCTGCATTCTTAGACTGTGGCTATCAATGGATGGAAAGTGGGTGGGGTAACACGAAAGTGCAGGGAACAAGCCCCATCCCCAGACATACTGTAGAGAGCTCTTTCCTCCAGGTGCCCTCAGAGTCAGTAGGTACAATGGACGAATTTCAGACAAACAGCAGATGTTGATAGAAATTGTAGAAAAACATCAAGTACCTGCTTCCCTCACCCCTGTGAGTGATGGTGGCATTTGCCCCCAGGCTTAAACCAGATAAACATCCTTTAAAAAGTTGAACTAGGATTTAGGGTTCCTCTAGTAGTGGTTGAGTTCTCAAAGTAGAGAAAGCCATCCCCAGTGAACATTTGGAAGAGAAAGTATATCTGCTTGTTCCTAACCTGAACATGTTTTCATGAAAGCTTTTAGTGATGCCCACCATTGGATAGCCCTACACCCCTAAACACAAACACACACACACACACACCACACACAGAAATATACACACATTATATAGTCAACAATATCATGCAAAAAGAGAGGCCAGTAAAGACAGAGAAAATCATGCCAACGACCTAAGTGAATGAACCTACTGACACAGGATCCTTTCAGTGCTGCTTTGCCAGCCAGAAATCTCCATGGCCAATGGTGCTTCTGCCCAGGCTTTGCTCAGCCCTTGGTTTGACACTGGGCTCACTCTGCCCACTCGGCCAGACAGGCTATGCTTGGCTTGTGCCCTGTCCTGGATCCTGCACCCACCTCAGGATCTGTGCTCAACCTGCAGCTGGGCCAGGTGTGCCGTGACCTGCTTCTGCCTTGGGCACCAGCATCTGGATGAGGGGAATGCGGTGGCACCCAAAAACTCAGAGACGCCAGTAACCACTGAGCCCCAAAGGGCATTATGGCTCTCACCTGGGGAGTTTTAAGGTTTGAGCCCCCAAGAAGTGTTACAGCTCTCTCTCGTCCCAGCCTCCTGTGGTGTGCGGCAAACGGGGGATGTGTTAACAGCTCATTTGTGTTATAGCTCATTCACTCCTGCTGCCTGCAGTGTGGTCAATGGGTATGTGTGGTGCCCAGTGGCTTTTACTCCCCAGTTGCTTGGTGAGCGAGAGGGAGGGTTACAGTGTTACAGCTCTTTTTGCCCCAACATTCAGCAGATTCCAGGTTCTTGTCCTATGACCAAGAAGAATAAGATTATGTGGACACTAGAGAGTGAGCAAGGCAGGGAAGAATTTTACTGAGTGACAGAAAAGGTCTTGACAACAAGAGGGGGCCCAAAAGCCGGTAGCCCAATGTGTGGCTGAGTCCGGGGTTTTTATGGGCTCAGAATGGGAGAGTGTGTGCCAATAGTCCATGGGCAGGCCTGGAAAAAGCACCATTTGATTGGCTAAAAGGCATTGAGGAAGTTCTCACCCCAG
The DNA here is from genome assembly GCF_009828535.3 of Hylobates moloch. Lineage (NCBI taxonomy): Eukaryota > Metazoa > Chordata > Mammalia > Primates > Hylobatidae > Hylobates > Hylobates moloch. Next base: position 28,197,689 of record NW_026652287.1, on the reverse strand, counting down.
TTGTGGACTCTACCTGGAACTGGCAGCTCAGTTTTCAGGCTTTAAGCTTTTTTTGGCTTGAAAGTTGGGTTTCACCAGGACCTATCCCTGTCTGCTGAGGAATCTGTCTGCCTCCTTTCACTATCACTAATACCATAAGACATTCAAGGAAAAGCTACTTCACAAAGGAGAAAAATTTAGGGGAACAAAGAAAACAATGAATGCTACATATCAATCTGGATTTTTAGCTGCAGAGTGAAGTATCTCTATCTGGGTTTATACATTTATTCAACAAATATTTAAAGGCCTACAATGAACCAGGTACTTTTTCAGGTGTTGGTGGTACAGCAACAAATAGATTGGACATGACCCCTTCCTTTCAGTCAAGTGCAATCAGGCCTTCTGGATGAAGAACAGCCAGTGCAGAGGCCCTGAGATGACAGCAGGCTTTGTGTGTTTGAGGAGCAGCAGGGTGGCAGTGTAACTTGGGAAGATAGCACAGGGAAGCATAGTAGGAGGTAAGGTAAGGCCACATAAAGCCCTTCAAGAGACTGTCTTTACTATGAAAGAGAGGGGAGCCACTGGAGATCTTTGAGCAAAGGAGTAAAATGATGTGATTTTACACAGATCACTTTGGCTGTGTGTGGAAAAGACTCTAGAGGGTCAAAATGGAAGACAAGAGACCAGTGAGGTGGCTATTGCAATAATCCATGCCAGAGATGGCAGTGATTTGGTACGGGGTAGTAGTAGTAGAGGTGATGAAAAATGATCAAATTTTAGAGACATTTTAGAGATATAATTGGATTTGCTGGTGGTTTGGCATCGGTTATGAGAGAGGAAGAAAAGTAAAGGATGGCTGCCAAGTTTTTGGCCTCAGCAACTAGAAGGATAGAGTAAGATAAATATAAAGATAATGATGAAACTAAGAAAAATAGCTAAAACTTTTATAGTACTTACTGTACTTAAAACAGTGATCAACTGTTTTAAGCACTCAACATATATTCATTAATTTCAACCTCACAATAGTCCTGTAAGTTAGCTAGTCTTATTATTAGCATTTTTCAGATGAAAATATCAAGGAACTTAACCCATGGATATACACCTAGTGAGTGGCAGAATTGAGACTCAAACCCAGCAGCTTGGCTTAGTACTCTTAACCACTATTTTCTTTTTTTCAAGAAAGACTATGAGAGGAGCATGTTGAGGGTGTACTTGAAGACCAGGAGTTCGGTTCTAGACAAGTTAAATTTATGACACCTGTTTTCATTATCTATCACTGCAAAATAAAACTCAGTGGCTGAAAAACCCCAAACATTTATTATCTCACAGCTTCTGTGAGTTTGATCTTGAGTGCAGTTTAGCTGAGTATCTGTGGCCCAAAGTCTCTCTTGGAGTCACTGGGGCTTGGGCTGTGGTCTCATTGGGAAGTCTGACTGAGAGTGAGGGATCTGCTTCCCATCTAACTCACATGGTTTTTGGCAGGCATTGGTCCCTCACCACAGAGGCCTCTCTGCAGGGCTACCTTATAATATGAGAGTTGGCTTTTCTCAGGTTGAGTCATCCAAGAAAGGGCTAGAGAGAGTGAGTGCCCAAGATGAAAGGCACAGTCTTTTTATAATATAATCTTGGAGTGACATCCATCACATCTACCGTATTCTATTAATTAGGAGTGAGTTAACATGCACAGCCAGCCCACACTCAAGGAAAGAGGATTACACATGGGCACAAATGCCAGGTGGTGGGGTTCACTGCATATCCATGTGGCAAGGTCATACAGGCAGTTGGAAAAAATCTGGAATCTGAGGGATAAGTCCAGGCTGGAAAGCCATCATGGGGAATGTATTTATTATTGGATAATCTTTGAAAGGACCAGAGGAATCATCTCAGGCTGAGTCTCCAGGGACATCTCCCTGAACCATACTCCAGAACTGGTCTGAGAAGAGATCTGCTGTGGCCCCTGCTGCTATGGACTCCAAAAATGTTGCACCTCTGCCTTCCCCCAGTGCCAGCAAAATAGGCGCCAGGTGTCCTAGCATGTTCTTCTTGCAACTAACTTTAGAATCAAAGCTCTCAAATGAGCATATGCTGGTTGGCTGAACCAAAGTCTATATTCTAGTTACAAGGAGATGAAAAATGTAATATTTGTAATGTCTATGAGAAGAAGATGAAATTAATATTATGAAAAGGTATCAAAATATGGGGAGAGTGCTCAAAGATTTCAAGTATCTACAAATGACTTTTTTTCATCACATTCTGGGAGGAACTGAGATAACTTAGGAGAAAATGAAGATCATAAAACAAATCTAATTAAGAGCCACAAAGATATAGATAGATATCATATCCATCCATTCAAATTACTAACAAAAAGAAGCAAAAAACAAGAAGTAGATTGTGAAAAATTAAAGATATAAATGCATAAATGAAGAATGTAATACATTGGGTGAAATAAACAGATGAAAAAATCTCCCAGAATATAGAACAACAACAACAACAAACATCCCAAAGAAATGGAAAATCTGAGGGGAAAAAAATAAGAAATATATAAGATCAATCCAAGAGGGTCCAAATTTAACTAAGACATCCTAGAAAGAGAAAAGAGAGAATAAAAAGCATGAAATGGTTTTTTTAAAAATCCCCAACTAAAGGAAGATATTCAAAAAAGTTTCCTAAGTTCCAAGTTCAATGATTGCAAAATGACCCACAAAGCTATAGTACCATGATGTTTTGGAACATGGAGGATAAATATAAAGATGAAAGAGAAGGGAGCCACTGGAGAGCTTTGAGCAAAGGAGGAAAATGATCTAACATTTTAATAATAAATGTTAACAAGCTAACATTTTAATAGGCTTACTATGTGTGATCAGCTGTTTTCAGAACTTGACCTATATTGGTTAATTTCAACCTCACTATAGTCCTACAAGTTAGCTACTCTTATTATTACCATTTTTCAGATGAAAATATCAAGGAACTTACCCATGGATACATACCTTGCAAGTGGCAGAACTGAGACTCAAACCCAGCAGTCTGGCTTAGTACTCTTAACCACTATTTTCTTTCACTAGTGACAGTGAATTCTAGAAAGCAGTAAAGAAATGCCTTCAAAGTTCTGAAGAAACATAATTTTAAATGGAAAATTACCCAAAATATTAATCAAGTATTAGAGGGATATAATACATTTTCACACATGTAAAAACTCAGATATACTAAAACCTATTTTCAAACATGCATGTGTGTGCATGCATGTTTGTTATATAGGTTATATATGCATGTTTATAGGTTATATATAACATGTTATATATAACATGCATATACAGGTTATATAACATGTTATATATAACATGCATATATAGGTTATATATGCATGTTTGCATATAGGTTATATATAGATACACACACATATATATAGGTAAGTATATACACTTTCTGAAAAAGTAACTTAAGGATTTACTACAGCAAAAGGAAAAATAACTTGAAGACAAACAATGGCATGACCTCCAAGAACAGTGAACCAATTAAAGTGCAACGAAAAGTAATCCCAGATAACTTCTACGCAAATAGGCATAAGCACTGGCCATCTTGCCCCTATTTTTACACTTCTTTGGTAAGAAACTCAATTCCAGGAGACAGATTTTTCAGTTTGGAGTCTATCTGTATGCTTCCTCTTATACTGAGACAGATATGGTCTCTGTTCATTTGCCAGCCTATAGGTATGGCCTGGAGACGGGCTGCAGGTAGAATCTGATGTCGTTTCCCAGGGAACTCAGGCAGAGACAGCAGGGAGCAAGTGGGGCTGCTTTAGCATAAAATGCTTCTGAAAAGCTGTTGCCCTCTGCTATGTGCAACGTTCCATGGCTTCAGTTCAAGGATAAAGCCCTGCTCTGGCGTCTCAAGGTTCTGCAGCTTTGGGATCCTAGGAGACAGTGCCTTAGGAGTAGACACCAGGGCTGTCAGGGCAGGAATGGCACCAACAGGAGTAATGCCCCTACCCAAACAGTGTCTTGAGCTTTGAGCATGAACAAAGGGGATCCTGAGCTGAAGACCCTGAGAGGACGACTCTTGCCAAAGTGAAGTGAGAGACCCCCAGGGACTCCTAGAAATAATTGGGTGAGGCTTAAAGAGAGGGAGCTAGTGTTTCTGTGATATGCAAATAGACTAATGAGCAGGATAAATCTGAGTACTTACTGTGAACATATTGTAAACATAAGACTTTATTTGTACTCAGGTTGGTGAGGTCTGGGGAAACCTGAATTATATTTATCCAGCCTAGCATTGTCATTATCATCATCATTAACATCCTATTCTGCACAAACTCAGTATAATAGCAATTGTGCTTTATCTCAACTTCTTTTTGGATGCAAAATGATTTCAGTCTATGTGTCCTTTTCTACCTTTCCCATTCCAGCCTTGCTATTCATTCTGTGGTCCACAGACCAGCAACATCAGCATCACCTGAGAACTTTTTTGAAATGAAAAAGTTTGAGAACATCAAGCCTCACCCCAGGCCCACTGAACCAGAATCTGTAACAAAATCCCCCAGTGACTTATATGCACATCAAAGTTTGAGAAGTTAATAACCACTTTTAAGGAGTGGTTATTGACCTGGCCTGGAACTGCTAAATTCCTGGAACTACTAAACTCCAATGATAAATATCTGGCTGCTGTAACTCTCAGAATCACCTGGAGACCTGGGTTTACAGTTCTGGAGTCTGGGAGCATGGCACTGGCATCTGGCAAGGGCCTTCATGCTGTGTCATCCCATGGTGGAAGGTGGAGGGGCAAAAGAGGAAAAAGATGAGGACGAGTGGGAGCCAAACTCGCTTTTGTGACAACCCACTCAAGAACTAGCCCATTCCCACAATAACAACATTAATCTATTTATGAGACCAGAGCCCTCGTGACCTCATCACCTCTCATTAGGCCCCACCTCCCAACATGGTTGCATTAGGGATTAAGTTTCTAGCACATGAACTTTAGGGGACACACTCATGCCATGGCAGCCTCATTACAAATTCAAATGTGCATCCTTTCTTCTTTCTACCATAGGCTTACTTACTTCTGACTCCCTTTTTCTCAGTAAATGATTATTTGGTGATGATTGACAGGAGTCAACCATTGAGTAGCTGGGAGATAAGGAGGAAAAGAGCTCACTGGATACAATGGATAACGAGGAGGCCAGCCCCAACACTGACAAAAACATGCATCAAAGTGAAATGAGGGTAGTAGGGAGATTATGAAGGACCTTGTTGGCTGGGCAGAAAAGTCCATTTAATGTGGTGGGAGAAATGAAGGCCAGTGAAGATTGGAGAGAAGTGGGGAGAAATGATATGCTGAAAGTTAAGTTGAATTTAGTAAACAATTTGTATTTGAAAATACATATTTACCCACTTAAAACCAAGCATTGAAATGATGGTCATTTAGGCATTCTTCTCAGAAAACTACCTACCTAGGTGTTTCTCATACAAATCTGCTCTGGAGCCAATAATGACATTTAATAAAGTCTTGCTAATTACATTCTCTAATGAATTGTGAGACTGCTTAATCCACAGTGCAGAGATTTGTATAGTCAATAACTGCGTTAAATAGCCTCAGTTACTTACATACGGTGTCTAATTTTGGTGTTAATTGTATCCATTAACCCAGACAGAATTGTTTTAAATTTCTGCAAGATGGTTAATGTGCTGATTCCTCTAAGGCCACTAACCACATTTTTCCTTTGGCCACATTCATAATTGGGGCTTAATAAAGCTTCTTAATCTGAATTTAGCCTCTGGATAAACGACCAAGAAGTCTAAAATTCTTCCTCATGTGGAATACTTCATAATATGCTTGAATTCAAACTCAAAATTAACTCTATTGGTGTTTCCCCATTTCTTTAACTTAGGATCTTTAAGATAGAGAGTACCCTTCAATGATTGGGAGAAATACAAGATGGAAATAAAGACTGCATTACTTACAGGTCCTTGGGTGGGACATGGCATGCCTAGAGGCCACACACAGGGAGGTCAGAGAGCACAGGCAGGGAGAGAAAAAAGAGACCCATGGGTCAATGCCTTTATTGGGTATTGGGCATTATCCAAACGGGTTTCCTGTGTGGAGTTTTAATTGGTGGGTTTAAACCAAGCAGGCACAAGTTCTAGGAGGTCACACAGTAACTGAGAGGTGGTCACTATGGCAGATCTGCACAGTCCCTGTGGGGTGTAAGAGTGAGTGGGGCCAGTCAAGCAGGCTGCATCTAGCTGTCCCATGGGGAAGTGGTCACTAGGGGGCAGTTGTATAAGGCGAGGATGGGGCACACTGAGGAACTCGGCAGGGAGTTGGACTGGAAATAGTGTCAAGAATGACTGAGCCCTGCTTCTGGTATGAGAAAGTCTAATGTATTTAAAATGGATGCCAAGGCAACACAAAATTAATACATAAATTGTATAAACATAAACATAAATTTTGTTGGGTATAGTGAATTAAGCATTCAGTTTACCCAACAAAAAGTCAACTGAAAGATGAGGCCAGACACAGTGGCTCATACCTGTAATCCCAGTGCTTTGGGGGGCTGAGGCAGGAGGCTTACATGAGGCCAGGAGTTGGAGACCAGCCTGGGCAACATAGTGAGCCCCCCATCTTTTTGGCTGAGTGTGATGGCAGGAGGATCACCTGAACCTAGGAGTTCAAGATTACAGTGATCTATTATCATGCCAGCACACTCCAGCCTGGGCGACAGAGAGAGATCCTGTCTCTAAAATAATACTTTTTTTAAAAAAAGTTGGTGGAAAGATATACTAAATAAAAGTACATAGGCTTGAATCCTTCAGATCCCTTTAAAGGAAGATATTTATCATTGGAATTTAGTAGTTCCAGGAGACAAGGTCTTCCCCAGCTGAACAAGTCACCGCCATCTACCTGGTTAACTGGGCTTGAAATGTCCCTATATTTGGCCATTTGCTTTTAGGGGCACCTACTGTTAATATTCTCAAGGGCACTATCTTACCTCTTACAGTGCATTTCAAAGGATGTGGTTGATTTGTTTGGGTCCAAAAATAGTATAGTCCAATAATCTGATCAGTAGCAAGACATAACATCACAATTGAAGTTGTATTTACTATATTTTGTGGCACACTAGGTCTTAGGGAGATACCAAGCTGGGTAACAGTTGATAGAACAAGTTAGAATATAATTTGCCCAATATATGTCTGCAGACGTTTTAGAAGCCTGGGAAAAGCAATGAAGAACTCTCGTCCTGTGTGCTCCTGGCTGCGTCATATAGAGGATCGCTTGCTCACCAAAATCACCTTAAAAGGATGCAAGAAATCCTTAAATCACTATCCTGTGATGATATCAATCAACATGGTTTTATCACTAATGAGAGAGACAGTAGCCTGGGCAATGAGGGTGCCACAAGTAAACCTGACATCCCCTGTCATAAATGCTACAGCCAACTTCATTTGAAAATCTCATTTAGAACACACACTTTTGGCAGGTTTCTTTCTCTTCTAGGACACATAGCTTTTTAAAAAATACAAAAATAGGCTGAGCACAGTGGCTCATGTCTGTAATCCTAACACTTTGGGAGACCAAGGCAGGCGGATCACCTGAGGTCAGGAATTCAAGACCAGCCTGGCCAACAAGGTGAAACCATGTCCCCACTAAAAAAATACAAAAATTACCTGGGTGCGGTGGTGCGCGCCTGTAATTCCAGCTACTCAGGAGGCTGAGGCTGGAGAATCGCTTGAACCCAGGAGACAGAGATTATAGTGAGCCGAGATAACGCCCCTGCACTCCAGCCTGGGGGACAGAGCAAGAATCCATCTCAAAATAATAATACAAAAATAATACATGTTCATTGCAGACAATTTGAGAAAGAAGCATAAAGAGAAAATAATCTAAAATCTCACTGTAAGATAATGAACATTTCCTTCCAATCTCTTAAAAATGCATGTATATTACACGTATATTTTGTTCTGTGTTCTTTTATGTGATGGTCAGTCAGATGCGGCCACAAGAGGACACAGGAGAGGCTCAGGAAAACAACAGTTTATTGTATTCACAGATTCTAGAAACAGGAAGTGTGGCACTCCTGCAGGGTCACATGGGGAAGCCACATGGGGTGATCAAGGGGCAGAAAGTGAGGCAAGGGGAAAGTCTAGGCCAGAGGTTACAGGGGTTTCCTGGGAAAGGCAGGGCAGGGCAGGCTAAACTGTTTAGAATTGGCTAGATTGAATAATTTTGGTGGGCTCTAAACTATAGGAGTGGTCCCTGGTTGCCCAGTACCTGGCCCTGGGGTGACTAAAGCCAAGGAATACTGTCTCCTGGGATGTATGGGCCAGATGAAGGAGGTGTGGCTCTGGAGTGGCTGGTTTGCTATCAGAGGCATGCTCCCAGCTGAGTCCTTTGCTTTCCCTAAGAATTGGCTAGCTCCAGAGAGTAGTCTGTCTGCACCCCAGAAGGATTTTTTGTTTGAATCTCCTGGGTTTTTTTTTAAGAGGGCAAGAACTTTTTTTTAATCTATTTTTTTTTTTTCCCAAATAAAGCAATTGGACAGTGTTCCTTCCTCTTTTCTTTTTTTAAAAAAATTCCATAGGTTTTTGGGGAACCGGTGCTATTTGGTTTTTTGTTGTTGTTGTTGTTGTTTTTTTTTTTTTTTTTTTTTTTTTTATTTTTTTTTTTTTTTTTTTTTTTTTAGACAGTCTCGCTCTGTTGCCCAGGCTGGAGTGCAGTGGCGTGATCTCGGCTCACTGCAACCTCCGCCTTCTGGGTTTGAGCGATTCTCCTACCTCAGCCTCCCAAGCAGCTGGGATTACAGGCACGCATCACCACACCCGGCTTATTTTTGTATTTTTAGTAGAGACAGGGTTTCCTCATGTTGGCCAGGCTGGTCTCGAACTCCTGACCTCAGGTGATCCATCCACCTCGGCCCCCCAAAGTGCTCGGATTGCAGGCGTAAACCACCGTGCCCAGCTGAGTAAATTCTTAAGTGATGATTTGTGAGATTTTGGTGCACTCATCACTCCAGCAGTATACATTATACCCAATTTGTAGCCCTTTATCCCTCACCGCCTTCCCACCCTTTCCCCCGGAGTCCCCACAGTCCATTGCATCATTCTTATGGGTTTTTAAGAAGCCAAAACATCACGATATACAGACAATAAAATGTATACAAGATACACTTTATTGTATATATTACAATATATTCTTAAAAATGCATATTTCTTTCTTCTGAGCCTCATCCTGAGTCTTTCACTTCAAAGTCAGTGTGGGCCCTTTGGGAGTCTCTTCTTATTTCTGTCCCCAGAGCATGTCTCCAAGCCACCTTAGGGGAAGAGGAAAGTTGGGACTTCCACTGCTCCTCGATGTCCCTCCGTGTTCAGTGGCCTATAGGTGAGGGGCTGCTGTCGTTCACTGAATGTAGGACGGGAGGCCAGCCTCCTCACCGGCCCCTTTGCTGAAGCAGGCATACACAACGCCCCCAAAGAGGCTGGAAAGTCCTTTAATCAATCACCCAGGGGCTGTCAGGAAGCTGAATCGGGGAGGCGGCAGGAGCTGATCAGCCGCGTGCCTGACTTACTGAACTTGTACCGCACTGCTCTCTTCTGTACTAGGGCCCTGAGGTGCCCAGGCCCCACAGCTGACTCAATTAATCTGAAGTGGAGTGGAGCCATCTGTGTTTCTTTTAGGGATTCAGGTGACTCTAATGTGCGAGTGTGAAACACTGGTAAGCCCTCAGCGCTGTGCTAGGCGGCCCTCGCTTATACCCTACTTATTCCCACTTCTGCCTTCTCCCCTTAGTGTCCCCAACCTCTTCCTTTCCCTTGGGCACACTACCACTCGCTCCTGCAGAAATAGCTCACGACGACGTGCTCCTCAATTCCACGACCTGTGGATTCTCCGTGGCCACTGGCCTCTTTGCAGTTTCTGTTGACGCCATGAGGGGCAGCAGCGAGCGCGGTCTCAGTGAAGGAGGCCTCTAGCTTGCGGCGGGGAGTTGTGCTGGAAAGGGTCTGGATGAGGGTGAGTTCTGATGCTGTTTTCTCCAAAATAAGGTCTGAAAATATATACCTGAGCTTTGTGAGGATTCATTTACTCCTCCCTGATTTGTATTACAGTTTCTTTTCTTTGACTTAGGAAAACTGATAAACCTATGTGACTTTCTTTGCTTCTCTCTAATCCCTGGGTGGGAGATGGTGGACAGTCCCCAGCAAACTCAAGTGAATCCATTACTTCTCATTCCCACCAAAGGTCTGGAGCTGAATCTAGTCTCTGGTTTTGGCCTATAGACACTGCCCTTTTGATCTGAGGGTGAAAGGGGAATTCAATCTAAGAATATTTCATTTCCTAAACAATCTGGAAGAGATGTATTAGTTTAAAAATCACTGACTGAGGAAACACTTTCCACATATATTGTATGCATTCTCTCTCTCTCTGCATATGCCATGCCTTTTTTCACTCCCATTATATTGGGAAAATTTCCCCCATGTCATTAAATGTTTTTGGAAAAGATGATTGTCCGTGATGATACCTATTTTGCAAATTTTATGTACCATAGTTTCTTAACCATTTCTCTGTTGCTGGACACTTAGTTTGTTTACGATTTTCACTCTTATCAATAACTGATATAAATTTTCTCATATATAAATCTTTGGCCCTCTCACATATCATTTACCATGAACATTGAGAGTATCATATTTTATCCTTTTGGAGTCCTCTCGGTGTTAAGAACAGAAGTGGTTTCACATGTGGCACTTAATTAAAGCTTGTTAACTTCACTCATGGCCTAGATCAGCTTGCATTGGGGCCCTATAAAACCTGTCTCTTTAATATTAAGCCATATGAAATCACAAGAGTATGCCAAATCTAATTAGCATCTATCACAACCTATCCACTCTATAAACAGGCATTTCATGTTTCTGTTACATTCAACTTCTGAAATGCTATTAGCAGAAACCATTACGGCAAACAATGAAAACACAAGTGATAATTTCTTAAAAAACACTTTGCAATGCCTGCATCATACATATTAATTTATAGCTGCAGCAACAGAATCTCATATTCAGATGGTGTCCTTTCAAAAGGAACTGCGTAACAAATCCCAGGCAGTGCTTAGCTTAACTTACCTTCCTGGTGATTTATATGATGCACATCATTGTGTGCATAAAGTCCAGATTTCATGACACAGACACATACAATTACATGGATGACAGTAATACTCCAATGAATGATATAAACATCAATTGTTAATTCACTAAGAGAAATAGAAAGTCAAGGCAAAAGAGACTACTGCCTTTAGGCAAAAGATTTTTTGGAAATCAGCTTTTAAAGACTCTAGTTTTACCACTGCCCTAAAGCAAGCTGAACCTAAAATGGGACTTTACTATCTGCCCAACCCTGGGCCCAGAGTTGCCCATGGAATACAGGTTGACTTCACCAAGATTCATGTGAATCCATTACTTCTTATTCCCACAAAACGTCTAGAGCTGAGTCTAGTCTCTGGTTTTGGCCTATTGACACTGACATTTTGATCTGAGGGTGAAGAGGGATTCAACCTAAGAGTATCTCATGTCTTAATCTAGAAGAGATGTATTAGTTTAAAAGTCATTCATTGTTTGAGGAAACACTTTCCACATATTTTCTATGCATTCATTCTCTCTCTCTCTCTCTCTCTCTCTCTGTGTGTGTGTGTGTGTGTGTGTAGACTACCGTTTAGGATTTTACTCTATGTTATATAACTTTACTTTGCAACTTTTACTTTCCTGAAAGTGCGTGGATAAGTAATGTGTAAAGGGTAAGGCAAAATTGTTTTTGTTCTATCTTGAGCAGTTCATAAAATAACCTTCAGGTCGCCTTCCCTGTGATCTGCAGATTGGCTTGGTGTGCACTCCAAAGGTGCCAATCATTGTTTCTCTGCTTACTCCTCTCTATGAGAGGACTCACAGCACTGGAAGAGGCAGTCCAATCACCATGTGATATCTGCTCCTTAACTTGGCCACAGCAGATCGGAAGCCAGAGCCAAGATGAGTCATTAGATTTTCTGCCAGGAGGAGTTGGAATTGTGACTTAGTGACTGAGTCTGTTAGCTGCATGGGTTTCTCTTTCTTCTGTTTCTCAAATAGCCTCAAGCCCTTCAGCCTCCTGGGCGATGTCTTCCTTGAATATCCAAATAAAATGTCTTAAGTCCTGCGGTGGAGACAAATGCTATGTGTTAAACTCAATTTCATTTCGTCTTCCTCTTCCTGGGCACACAGGAAGAACACATTTCTGAGCTTCCCTTGCAGTTAAGTTGTGCCATGGCTGTCAGGTGCTAAGCAGAGAGGCAATGGCCAGGAAGAAGAGGCAGGAGTCTCTTCTTGTGCAAGAGTTGACAATCAAAGAGGAGAAGAGTAGAATGGTGTTGGTAAGGTCAGATGGAGGCTTTCCCTTCCAAGGAAGTCTTGTGCATATGATGGAGCAGAGAAGTGGGCCACTGGTACTAAAGAGAGGAAATGTGGTAGAAATGGATGGGTTGAAGGGTGAGCTTGAAACAATATGGACATGTCAAGGCAGGGACAGGGAGTTACTGAGGAAGCTTATCCAGAGGCCTCAGCCTTCTCCCTGGAGTCAGTACCACCTGCTGAGGGCAATGGAGGAGAAAGAGTGGGAAAAGAGAAGCTCTGAAACTGCCCTCTGGGCAAGTTCGTGGAGCCAGACAGCATGGATTTGTAGTAAGCCAGACATGAATGATTTTGTGCCAAACCCGTGGAATTCGGTGTGTGATCTGGGAGAAGGACCAGAGAAGACTGTCTGTGGGAATTACCAGAAGTCAGAAGCCTATGTTAGTATAACATTATCACTTGCCTAAAGAACAGATGATAGGGAGAAAAATGTTATTCTTCTAGGTCCATATTTATTCACTATTTCCTCTTACTAATAATACCCCAGTATCATTAAGTACTAAAATGTTCCATTTCTACAGAATATTTTATCTCATCTGTAAGAATAAAAAGGATGTTCATTTTTTAAAACATTAGGTACTCATTACTAAACAGGACAAAAATCAATCTTTTTTTATTTTTTAAGACCCCAAACAATAGTTAACTACTATTTGAGCTGGGGATCTATTGTCTTGAAAAGTAATAATTATTAAGTAATTCAAAAAATAAATATAAAAGTAACAGGTTCATTTCTGAAAATTTGTTCAGCACAAAAGAGTTTTAAAAAGAAAAAAAATCCATAATCACATCATCCAGAGCAAAACATTTAAAATATTTTGGTGTCTTAAAAAATTAATGTCATTCCAGATAAAGTTTTGTACTCAGTATTTTTCACACATTATTTTATAAATATTTTCCTAACTCATCAAATGAGCTTTAAAATATAAATTTACTGACTATAATATATAGTACCAATTTTTTTTGAACTTTAAGTCTGTTTTGTTTGTTTGTTTTTTGAGACAGGATCTTGCTCTGTCGCCCAGGCTGGATGGAGTGCAGCGGTGCAATCATAGCTCATTATAACATCAAATTCCTAGGCTCAAGTGATCTTCCTGCCTCAGCCTCCCAAGTAGTGGGGACTACAGGTGCATGCCACCATGCATGGCTAAATTTTTTTTTTAGACATGGGATCTCGCTGTGTTGCCCACGCTGGTCTTGAATGCCTGGCCTCAAGAGATCCTCTCACTTGGCCTCCCAAAGTGTTGGGATTACAGGCATGGGCCACCAGTCCCGGCTTAAGTCTGTTTTCAAATGAAAAATATAAAGCTGAAAATTGCTGCAATGTATATTGTGATTATTACCTTAGGACTGATTTCTACAATGGTATATCAATAGGGCAAAGAATATATTTTTCCTTAAAAATAAATTTTCTTTAAAAATAAGGTTCTAAATGATTTTTTGAGATACACATACATCATTCAAAAATGAAAATGATCTATAAAGTATACATTAACCAGTCTTGTCCTCATCCCTATTCCCTTTCAGCTTATTATGCCTTGTCCTCTATAGGTAACCATTTTTCTCAGTTTCCTGATTTTTCTTCCAGTGTTTGTTGCTCAAATGTTTATTTCCCAATGAGAGAAATATCCTGTTTCTCACAACCTTACAAAAGGAAGGATATTTTATACACTGTTCCATGCCTTGCTTTTTTCACCTTACTATGTATCCTGGAGATCTTACCATATAAATTTGTAAAGATATTTCCTATTCCTTTTGTCTCTCAGTTGCATAATGTTCCATTGTATGGATGTACCATAATTTATTCCACTAGGAGCCCTGAGTTGTTGTCTTATCTTTTGCTATTACAAAGCTATAATAATCTTGAAGTATGTCATTACATATATGTCTGTGAATATCTGTAGAATAGATTTCAAAAAGTTGGATGCAGGGCGGCCCCTAGGATGTGTGGAGCTCCAGGCAAATATTCTTTGCAGGGCCACTGCCCTCATAGGCCATTTGGCTTTAAACCGTTTTGCAAAATTCTTGAACCCATTTGAAGCTTAGTGATTTATCAATGAAGATTTAGTGTAATGGATAGAAAAGAGGTACTTATACATTTGGCTATTGTCCAGTAAGTGCAAATGAAGATTCTTCATAGTGTCCAGGTACCATCTTTTTGTGTTTTTTCTTTATTGTCAAATATGTTATTCCTGGCTAATTTCCTATCTCCCACTGCAAGGAAAAGTTAACAATATTGTTACTAGTTGCAATGCCAGGGCTCTTCAGAACCTATTTGTATTGAAATGGTACCACATTGACACCACCACATTGACGGTAGGCAAGAAGGACACCAATTGAAAGGGCCAGCTGTGGAGCAGTGGTCTTGAATATCTTTGGGAGAGAAAGGGACAGCCATCCCTAGAGAACTGCCTGACATGTGCTCTAGAGCCAGCAGAGGGGGTGGGGAAACCTCCCTGAGTGCAAGTGATGAAGTATGCACAGGGTAAAGGGTGACTGCTACCACCGTGTCATACTTGAATGCTCTAGACGGGAGGCAATGCTGCAGCCAGAATGCTGATATAAGACAGCTATGGCTTGAGTCCAGGGGTTAACTATGGACAGTTAGTGGCCCAGAGCTCTCAACTTGCCCTGTGTCTGACATGAGAGTCACACAAAATCAACATGTCATTTTGGTCAGTAAGAGTAATCAACTCATCAAATTGCCTTCCTGGAACTAGGGCTGGCCATAGAATCCTGGAACTACCCCATAGGCATGAGTCTCTGGTCTCTGGTGGACCTCAAACAAGGGGAAAAAGAGAAACTGGGCCAACTGCCAGCCCACTGGCCAGTCTCAGGCTTTGGATGGCAACTTACTTACAAAACTGTAAGGTAGGAGCTTCTGCCAACTGGAGACCATACAGGATCAGTTCCAAGTTGGGGCACCCTGCCCAGATGGCACTGCTGACTCCAGCTAGTCTCAGTATCAGTGGGGAGACTTAGAAAGAAGATTTAGAAATTAGGAATTCACTCTAAAGAAGGGGTAGGTGAATGTGTATGTGTGTGTGTGTGTGTGTGTGTGTGTGTGTGTGTGTATGTGTATGTGTAGGGCCAGATAGTAAAGATTTTAGGCTTTCAGGCTCTATGGTCTTTTTTAAGGCTACTCAATTCTACTGTATAGAGGGAGAGCAGCCATAGACCATATGGAAATGAATGGACATGGCTGAATTCTAATAAGTTTTATTTATCCAGGTAGCAAAGTGGATTTGGCCCACTGGCTGAAATTTGCCAAACTTTGCTATAAATCACGCAGCAAAGGGCCCAGACTTTACTTGCCTAGTAATGGTGAAATTACAAGATAGGATGACAAGTGCATTTGTAATTTTGTTATATATGGCTAGATTCCCCACTACAGAGCTTTTATTCTGCTCTACCACAGGCAATTTTGTCTCCCTACAGCCTTGCCAAAAGAATGTTTTATCCAGTTTTGAATTTTTGCCAATCTGATAGGTAAGTAGTATCTCAGTGTGATTTTAATTAGCATTTTTTTGAGTGGTATTAAATTTTTTTTTCTGTGAACCATCTCTCCTCTGGTTATTTTACTATTGGGTTGCTGGTATTTTTTCCCTTGATTTATAAAAGTTCTTTGTTTGCTAAGAAGATTAACCTTCAATATGTATCCTGCATTTGTTAGATAAAGTGTTCTATAGATGTCAATTAGGTCAAGGTGGATGAGAGTGTTCAAATGCTTGAGATACCTAGTAGTCATTCAAGTAGAGTTGTCTGGCAGGTATTTGGAAATACAGGTTTAAAACTCAATTGAGAGGTTGGGACTAGATAGTTTTGGAATAATCAGTATAGATGATATTATAACAATAAGATGGGTAAGATCACATAACGAAGGAAAGTACATAGAGAAGAGATGATAAAACTGAGCCCTAGAGCATTCCAACATTTAGAGATTGAGAACAAGAGAAGCAACCAGCAAAACAAACTGAGAAGGGGCCTTTGGTAGGGTAAGGAAAGAAAAAAGAAGGGCAGACTTTTGGAGGCAAAGTAAAGAAAATATTTCAAGAAGGAAGGAGATTCTGTTAAATGACTTTAGAGATTAAATAAGGTAAGAATTCTTTTTAGAAATTGATCATTGGATTTGGCAACGTGGAGGCTATTGGTGACTTTGACAGTGAAGATATGTTTTTGGTAAGGAAGTTTAAGAGGAAGAGAATAATTTTGTATAAGAAAGAATCTTGAGTGGCATATTTTTGTCCTAACATCAAATGACTGTTTATTTAAGAAAGAGGAAGTAGAGGACAAAGCAAAAAAGCTAAGCATATCGAGTGTCTGAGTAAATCATGATAAGGTTTGTGAAGAATGAATTTATAAAAGCAATTTTTGTGTGATCATGTTGGTTACAATTAGAAGGGAATTATTTGTAAGTTTTTCTAAGGATTGAGCTTTGATATTAAAAATATTAAAAATACACTAACACAAAATTAAATTTTTGGTCCCCTATGCTAGAATAGCAAGGTTTTCTTGAATTATTGATCTGCTCTTAGCAAAAATTACAAGAGATTCTTATTTTTAATTCTAAAATCTGTTTCTTTAGCAGCCATTTTCTAAACTGTAGACAGTTTCTATTTCTGCCACATTTCTTGCTGACATTCATTTAATGTCCCTTGTTTCAGGCTGAAAATGCTGTCTTCATTCAGGTTGCTAATTTCATTTAACAAGGTAGAGTTTTCCTGTTGAAGCTTCTCAGATCTATTTCTCAAAAGTTTGACTTTGGCTCTGTCTTGCGACATGTGATTTGCAGGTCATAATATCTTGCCTCCTGTTCTTCTTTCTCTACTTGAGAAGGACTGAGATGATCTCTCTCTCCTTCAACTTTTTTGTCATTCCTTAACTTTTTTCTCCAGCTCCAACTGTGTCGTTATAATCTGACAGTAAAATGCTTATCTTGAAGGCCTGGAAAATCAGTGTTTTCTTCTAGTATAACTTAATTCTGTTGGCTTTTCTTAATGTGTCTGAATTGTTCCATGTAACCAGGAAACTTCTGATGATGTTACTAAGAGACATATATTCCCCTGCTCAAGGTACTAGTTTTCTCGTTTACATTTCTCTGTAATATGGTATACATTCATAACCTTGGGCACACTCTTCCTGTGTCTGATTAAGTTCAAGTACCCTTTCATGAGGTTTGACTTCCAGATTATCTAAATAGGCTTCCCATAAGGAGAAGCAGTTACACTGGAGGAGGTTTTTATTTTTGGTAACTGGCCTAAAAAGCAAATATTTTATATTATCAAGATAATTTCCTGTTGTTGTCTTTATTTTTATTATTATGTAGAAAAATTGAGCTTTGAAAAAGTTGCTTTTTTTTAACATTTATGAAACTTTCTGTATTGCTTTTGAAGTCTTTGGATTATCACTCTGGTTAAATGAATGGCTATTATTTCACAGTGACCTGCGATCCTGTTTTGATCAAGTATTTTGAACTTTTTGACATCTTTGGCAGGCTTCTCCAGGATCAACATTGTATATTAAATCTTTTTGACCTAGAATTAACTTCAGGATTTTCCATGTGAGCCACTGGAGAGCCTCAAAGGATGTATCTTTCATCTTGTAGAGATATTAAGTGACTAGGCTTGCTTAGTAAATTGTATAGGAAGTATTGTCAAACAATAAGTGATGCTAGGTTTTCTTTCAGTTACATTTATGGGTATGTTATTGATATGAATATCCCCAAATTGTACAAAACTCTTAGAAATCTAATATCTTATTGGCCATAATTCTGGTTATTATATTGTATGCCACAAAATAACCAAATTTCCTTGTCAATTGCTGATTGTAATGAATCAAAGTCAGACTTTTAACCATGGCTATTTTAAGTCTCTGTCATTCACAATTATTGTTTTGATTTTTCTCCAAAAGCATTTGCAATGAGTTTCAGAAAAATACTCTAACAAGTACTCTTAAATATAGGTTTCTAATAACTGTAAGACCAATGGACTACATAAAAAATTTTCAAAAATTTAATGAAGAAACTGATGGGTTCATAAAACAGATAATCAAGATCAAGCAAAACAAAAATTAATTACATGAGATTAAGTAACTGATGAAGACGTTTTTATGTTTATTTGAAACATTATTGGTTCTTAAATGTTGTATTTTCCAGATTGAAGGAACTTTTCTTTTCTTAAGTTATCCATAGTTTACAGAAATTTGGTAAAGTATCCTTGTGTGAACAAAGATGGAAGCATTTGCTTTTCTACCTACTTGATGCCTCCAAAATGTGGGAACTATTCATGGTTATTTGCATAAATTCAGTAAAAATCTGCTTTCTATAACCAGATACAATGAAAACACTGGTTATATTACCAAGGCTTTGAGTGAAATAGATTTGAGAATGTGCATAGAACACTTGACTTCAAGGGTTCTCAGCCTTATGGTGAATAAAAACTCACTTCCTGGCAGGCTCAGGAGCCTTAGGACTGTAGGTAACATCTAAAGTCTTCCTTAGTTTGGTTTCCTAGCCTCAAGAGGTTTTTAAATCTGAGATTCCTGTGTGATCAACAAAGGCAGAAATAGTTATGTTTATAAAGAAAAAGCTATAATACATCTGCTATTAGATTATAGCTCGGTGCATTGTTTTCAGGTTCTCATTTACCTATAGAGTAGACTAGATCCTGAGTTCTTTTATATTCCTTTAATCCAACTTTCTTCCATGGAATTACTAAAAACAGGAACTGCTCTGTTCCTAAATCTCTATAAGCTGAAATGATAAGAAACAAGTCTTGTGCCTGATGTATGGGCCACACAGAGAGTTCACCAAACTGCCTAATGCCATAACCAGAGACATTCAAACTGCAGACAGGATAAGAAATTGACATTTTCATGCTGTAGACAGCTTTTCCCAAGATATTGGCACAAGACTCTATATCGTAACAAGACCCTGACCTCCATTACAGCTACCTTTTTCACTTGGCAGGATAATGGTGTAAATTTCTTAATCAGTAGCTTCTGCCAGTAACTAAACAGAAACTAATCTAAAAGATTCCTTAGCCCACTTATTGGGTGACTTTGGCAACATCCTTAATACAATTGGTGCTCACCTTTTGCTTTAATTCAACCCAGTCATGGGATACTAGATGATAAATAGCTCTATATTATTTATTGGCTAAATAAGAAAATTTCTGTGCTATTGCAAATATTACATGCTGTACCCGGATAAATCCCTCTGGGAAAGTTGAAACCCATATAAGCAAAATAAAAACATAGCCACATGGTTACAACAGGTCTTACCTAATTCCCTATGGTCATGTGCTTCATTCAATTAGTTGCCTTTAAGCCCAGATTCACAGCTCAAAACCATTATGCAAACAGGGATTTTCATATTACTATTATTTCCTTTTTAAAGTTTGCACTATTACTTGTTAAATTTTTGCAGAAGTAGAACTCCTAACAGAACAATGCTGGCCCAGCACTTTGAGATAACAGCAAATGACTATGGAACAGAAAAAATTGAACTTAATAATGGACTCCAGGTAGACTTAGCCTGAGATCCACTCCCTTCAAACCTCCCTTGTTGCTCAAATGTGGATAATAGGGTTTTGACACTGACTCCTAGCCACCATTCACTTCCTTTAACATAGGACCAGATCAGCAACCCAGGACAGGCTCATCCTGGCATCAGGAGCTATCAACACCTGAATACAGGATGATTGGTCAGTGATGCTTTTGGAGAAATATCTTGATCAAAAGGGGGAAATGTGAAACTTGTCAGAAACATAATGGAGTCACTTGTGTTAATAAAACTCTGACAAATAGAGCCAGAGAAGGCCATGAAGAAAGGTTTGTCATGCATAAATGCCCAGTAACAAAAACCATCACAAAAGACTCTGCAAAAACCACAACCTTGTACAATGGCCATTGCAACCTTACACACAAAAAAAACTTCTGTGAGAATATCTGCCCAGCAAACGCCTGTTCAACCTCAGACTGGCATCGTGCTTGCTATCGATCCTTGTAGCCAAGGTAATTATCTCAAAATAATTCGTAATCCTTCTTTAAAAACCTCCTCTTTCCTTTACGTCCCTGAATATGCAGGTAGTTCATATGCAATGGGAACACTGTGGCACGTGTATTCCCATTGCAATGCCTATTCCTGAATATCATTTTCTTTCAGAAACCTTCTCTCTGTTTACTATTTAGGTTGACAACAAGTTTGCTTTCAATAAAGTGCTGGGGACAAAGACCTCTCTCAGAAAGTAAAGTCATTGGAGAAACAGAGTAGGTTGCTGGGCAGTTGGGGGTTAACTTGATGTCTGAGGTTATAAATTTAAATATCTGTCAGAGGAGTTGTGTGTTTTTCATGAGCCATATTGAGCACTCAGGTACAAGCAAAACATAGAGAGCTGTCTTTATCCAGAGTTTGTGTCCTGTCCTGCCAGCATGAGAGAGGCAGTTGCAGATGTATGGGTTGATGAACCAAGCAATGTAAGTTGGATAATGAGAGGATTGAAGAAATGAGGAGAGTATTTGACAGTCAAAAAGTAGTAAAGCAATGCATTGGAGGTCTAGATATGGTCAAAGCCCAATTTATTATAATTCATAAATATCATATGTATACATAAATTACCCCAGTCTCTTCTGGGAGATTTCCACACTGGCTTGATGTTCTCTAGTTCATCAAAAAGTAAGCATAACAAGATTGGATAATTATTTCTTAAATTTTATTCTTTATTTGAGTTTAAAACAATTCAAAGATGGCAGAACCCCATTATAAATGGGTACACTATACCATAGATAAAAGGCAAGGAATCCCAATTACTGATTTTTTTGAATGGCCTTTATTTGGCTACATCATTGATAGTCTATGGTGTGGAATTTTTGGACATCTTCCAGAAGACATATTACCATAAGTTTCCATTTTATCAGGTTCTAAGAAACTTTATTTTTGAAAGAAAAAAATGGGCAAGAAAAAAATGTTTTTAAAAGTGTTATCTGTGTATAAATAAAGTGGCTGATAAATTAGTGAAAAGGAAGAAGTTTGGAAAGCAGAAGTTTTTATGTTGTATAAAAATAAATACAGTGAATTAACATTACTTAAGACTGATAATAGATGATTGTTGTGGGTAAATGAGTCATTTTATCTGTTGCATACTTACGTGAAGGCTTTCAAAAGGTCAGTAATAATTTAAAGGAATCTACATCCCTTTTATAATCGGCGAATTGGTGACTAATGTTTTTATTTTTTTCTCCTATTATGTGCCTTTTAGACATTTGGTTGCTCTAACCAAGGTTGGGTAGCAAAAGAGAAAGGAGACAGAACTCTATCAGTCATTATATTTATTTACCAGCATTTATGGCAAATGGCAAGACCTGGGCAGGGTGGCAGCAATGATAGATTTTACAAATTAAGGCATTGTTCTTTATTTCAAAATTTTCATTTAGCTATATTTTCCTTGGTCTTAGAAATATGAATAATTTAGAGCTGGCAATACTCACCATGAGGATATAATAAATGGAGGTTTCTTTGTCTGAAATCAAAAAAATGTAGTAATACTCTATCGTACTTTTAAAAATCCTATTTTTGCAGTTTGCTTCCTCTCTGTGAATTAGGTAGTTTTGGTACATATGGAGGGTCATAAACGTGTCATAGAAAGAGTACTGGCATTATGAAAACCTGGATGTTAGAGACTTCACAATTTGGTCATTTTGCAGCTGTACAACCTTAGAAATGTAAGTTCTCTGAATGTCGATTTCCTCTGCTGTAAATAGAGATAGGAATATCCATGTGATATATTTCACAGGTACTACTGTGAGTATTAAATGATATTGTGTGTGCACTGGAATGTGTAATACAATAAAGTTGTTGATTAATGCTTTAAAAATGTAGCTTGCCCTGTATATTTTTAAAAAATCAAAATAGAAATCATTGGGAAATGTAAATGTTTATGAATCTTACAGCTCAAATGCAAATAACTTACAAATGCTTTATAATAAAATCAAAGATATTATTCATGGATTTTTTTAAGTAAAAAATCTTTGCAGCTAAATATTCATCAACTTAAACTTATTCTTTCTTTTATAAGAATTTTCACTATGTGACATTATAACTCTCCAAAGGAGAAATTCTATAATTAGTTCAGTTCTCTGCCTTAAAAGTTTCATTATAAGGCAGAAGAATGGAATAATTAAAATTTAAAAATAAGCAAAAATATATAACTCTAAACCCTCATTTAAAAGAGCTTAACAAGAATACTTTTCCCAATATACTTATAAACAACCTAATATTTATATAATAACACAAAGTTACAACTTAAATCATGATGATCAAAGTTAATGTGCATTTTGGTACCCTTATCAGCTTAAATTATTAAATATCTAACGGTCTTGAGAGATTGAATTTTAAAAAATGAACCACATGTGCTTTAAAAATGGTTACCTATTCAATAACTAAGGTGTTGGTCAAGTGTTTAGAATGTAGGCCAGAGTTTTAGAAAAATTATTTGAGAAATATAGTATATATGATAGGGTCCCATGTAGAAATAAGCCTGTAAAATGGATATGTTTAAGCATGAACAATAATTGAGGTAACCCACCAACTTCTTTTTTAAAAGTGTAAGTCACGGGCTTCTTTAAAAGAGCAAATGAATCACTTGCTCATTTTAAATCTCCTATCTTGATTATATTAAATAATACTACTTTTTAAAATAAGAAATTATTAATTAGAGTGTAGGTAACAAATTAGCTGGGCGTGGTGGTGCATTCCTGCAATCCCAGCTACTTGGGAGGCTGAGGCAGGAGAATCACTTGAACCCAGGAGGTGGAGGTAGCAGTGAGCTGAGATCACACCACTGCATTCCAGCCTGGGTGACAGAGCAAGACTCTGTCTTAAAAAAAAAAAAAAAGAATATAGGTAACAAATAGTAAATTCTGGTCAGCAGCAAAATTTTTGGACCTAATGACAAAAACATGTCAATAAAATGTGTTTAAGAATAACTCTATATTGCTGATATTCCAACAGCACTATGATCTTTGCTATCAGCAATCCAAGATATAGTTCTTCATCAAAAGTCTCTCTCTCTCTCTCTCTCTCTCACACACACACACACACACACACACACACACACACACACACACACACATTCTTGTACCATCTGGTCTTTACAAATGCAGCTCAGGTTATCTTCTGTTTTTGAAGATTACATTTTTTAAAACACATCAACATTTTTCCCACAAATCAATCATCAAAAAATGACTCACTGCTTTCATTAACAATCTCTCAAGATCACTCAATGTTTAAAGGTTAGCCTGACAAGAACTTGCAGAACTGAAATTGAATTGGCATCGGCACAGGGTAATTTTAGAAGGAGGTAAAAGTGAGTTTATCTTATGCTCAGCAAAATATATTTAGGTCAGTTTAAATATGAGCAATTGGTAAATTTATCCTCAGCTAGCATAGAGGTTGGCATTGTTAATACGATTCAAAGCTTGGTTGGGCACCCTTTGTTTTATAGTATGCCTGGGATACAGCACATCTGTGAGACAAGAAAGGCTAAACTAGAGCTCTGCTTCTTCTAATCCTGCATTACAAATTTAATAATAAAGTACATTTCTGCTATGTTTGTGGTTTTAAAATTATTCACTGTAAACATCCTATATTCTTTCCTAATTAATTTCAGAGCTGGAACTTATATCTATGTCTGTGTCAAATTATCATTTATTCTATGAAAAGCAGCACAAATACTCTTCATTCTGGTTTTGACACAAATTCCTTAAAAAAAAAAATTAAGGCCATTTAATTGAATCAGGGCCAACTGAAGATTACCCTGGTAAAAGTCAAATTACTGATTTAAGAGTTTTGAAAAAGAGCCATAAGTGGTTGTCGTGTATTTTCTTCCTTGGTAACTTGAGAGCAGTTTGTAGAATTTATTAGTCTCCAACATCTCCATCTCGATCTCCAATAAGCCAAAGAAAATGAAAACCTAAGGCTAACAGAGCTGTCCCAAGCAGATCACCCAATGCTGTTAGGTAGGGGATGGAGAAACTATCCGGGTCCTTTCCTTTCCTCCAGAAGTGATGGACCATCCAGTCAGCAATCCACAGCAAGGTAAATACCTAGAAGAGAACATCAGAGATTACTCCTGCTGCCTGGACATTCCTAGCCCATGAAACATGGCCACAAGCCTAAACAACTGGCTTCTGGAAGGGACCGCATGTGTCTAAGTCAAGAACCATGCTTGAAAAGAAGAAATACTTAGTTGACAAGAATATTTTCATTTCACAAGAAAAAAAACAGCATGTACGTTTACAGGTACTAAAATTTTTCAACTTTTCATATAGATCTCATTCTAGCCTCCCAATAGCCATAATAATTTGGGTATTTTAATAGCACTGTACAGTTTCCAAAAGACTGTTTTTCTATGTGATAAACCTGTGAAAAAGGAAGACATTATGAAGAAGGAAGTAAAAATTTAAATAAGGAATTATTTAACAGTCTCCTGCTGCAGGTATATCCAATAAAATAAAGATGGAAAACTGACCATTTACTAATTATGAGGCCATTTGTGACTTGTCAAGGAAAATTTCAGTGCAGTAGTAAGACCAATAACTAGAAGGTAAATGCATTTAGAAATGGCTCATCTATGTAGTTATAGATAGATATATACATAAAATGGAAATATTTTAAAAGATTATTCAAACATGAAGGTGTTGTATATAAATATTTTCTAGAATATCAGGAATATAAAGACTTTTGTGATGCTTTGAATTTTGGGACCATATAAATGTTTTTTTCTTTGATCCACCTAGAGTAGGGGGATTTTCTTTTTTTATTTATTTTTATTTTTTTTACTATAAGTTTTAGGGTACATGTGCACAACGTGCAGGTTTGTTACATATGTATACATGTGCCATGTTGGTGTGCTGCACCCATTAACTCGTCATTTAACATTAGATATATCTCCTAATGCTATCCCTCCCCGCTCCCCCAACCCCACAACAGGCCCCAGTGTGTGATGTTCCCCTTCCTGTGTCCATGTGTTCTCATTGTTCAATTCCCACCTATGAGTGAGAACATGTGGTGCTTGGTTTTTTGTCCTTGCGATAGTTTGCTGAGAATGATGGTTTCCAGCTTCATCCATGTCCCTACAAAGGACATGAACTCATCATTTTTTATGGCTGTATAGTATTCCATGGTGTATATGTGCCACATTTTCTTAATCCAGTCTATCGTTGTTGGACATTTGGGTTGGTTCCAAGTCTTTGCTATTGTGACTAGTGCCGCAATAAACATACATGTGCATGTGTCTTTAGAGCAGCATGATTTATAATCCTTTGGGTATATACCCAGTAATGGGATGGCTGGGTCAAATGGTATTTCTAGTTCGAGATCCCTGAGGAATCGCCACACTGACTTCCACAATGGTTGAACTAGTTTACAGTCCCACCAACAGTGTAAAAGTGTTCCTATTTCTCCACATCCTCTCCAGCACCTGTTGTTTCCTGACTTTTTAATGATGGCCATTCTAACTGGTGTGAGATGGTATCTCATTGTGGTTTTGCTTTGCATTTCTCTGATGGCCAGTGATGATGAGCATTTTTTCATGTGTCTTTTGGCTGTATAAATGTCTTCTTTTGAGAAGTGTCTATTCATATCCTTCGCCCACTTGTTGATGGGGTTGTTTTTTTCTTGTAAATTTGTTTGAGCTCATTGTAGATTCTGGTTATTAGCCCTTTGTCAGATGAGTAGATTGCAAACATTTTCTCCCATTCTGTAGGTTTCCTGTTCACTCTGATGGTAGTTTCTTTTGCTGTGCAGAAGCTCTTTAGTTTAATTAGATCCCATTTGTCAATTTTGGCTTTTGTTGCCATTGCTTTTGGTGTTTTAGACATGAAGTCCTTGCCCATGCCTATGTCCTGAATGATATTGCCTAGGTTTTCTTCTAGGGTTTTTATGGTTTTAGGTCTAACATGTAAGTCTTTAATCCATCTTGAATTAATTTTTGTATAAGGTGTAAGGAAGGGATCCAGTTTCAGCTTTCTACATATGGCTAGCCAGTTTTCCCAGCACCATTTATTAAATAGGGAATCCTTTCCCCATTTCTTGTTTTTGTCAGGTTTGTCAAAGATCAGATAGTTGTAGATGTGTGGCATTATTTCTGAGGGCTCTGTTCTGTTCCATTGGTCTATACCTCTGTTTTGGTACCAGTACCATGCTGTTTTGGTTACTGTAGCCTTGTAGTATAGTTTGAAGTTGGGTAACGTGATGCCTCCAGCTTTGTTCTTTTGGCTTAGGATTGACTTGGCAATGCAGGCTCTTTTTTGGTTCCATATGAACTTTAAAGTAGTTTTTTCCAGTTCTGTGAAGAAAGTCATTGGTAGCTTGATGGGGATGGCATTGAATCTATAAATTACCTTGGGCAGTATGGCCATTTTCACGATATTGATTCTTCCTACCCATGAGCATGGAATGTTCTTCTATTTGTATGTATCCTCTTTTATTTCATTGAGCTGTGGTTTGTAGTTCTCCTTGAAGAGGTCCATTCCTAGGTATTTTATTCTCTTTGAAGCAATTGTGAATGGGAGTTCACTCATGATTTGGCTCTCTGTTTGTCTGTTATTGATGTATAAGAATGCTTGTGATTTTTGCACCTTGATTTTGTATCCTGAGACTTTTCTGAAGTTGCTTATCAGCTTAAGGAGATTTGGGGCTGAGACAATGGGGTTTTCTAGATATACAATCATGTAATCTGCAAACAGGGACAACTTGACTTCCTCTTTTCCTAATTGAATACCCTTTATTTCCTTCTCCTGCCTGATTGCCCTGGCCAGAACTTCCAACACTATGTTGAATAGGAGTGGTGAGAGAGGGCATCCTTGTCTTGTGCCATTTTTCAAAGGGAATGCTTCCAGTTTTTGCCCATTCAGTATGATATTGGCTGTGGGTTTGTCATAGATAGCTCTTATTATTTTGAGATATGTCCCATCAATACCTAATTTATTGAGAGTTTTTAGCATGAAGGGCTGTTGAATTTTGTCAAAGGCCTTTTCTGTATCTATTGAGATAATCATGTGGTTTTTGTCATTGGTTCTGTTTATATGCTGGATTATGTTTATTGATTTGTGTATGTTGAACCAGCCTTGCATCCCAGGGATGAAGCCCACTTGATCATGGTGGATAAGCTTTTTGATGTGCTGCTGGATTCGGTTTGCCAGTAGTTTATTGAGGATTTTCACATCAATGTTCATCAGGGATATTGGTCTAAAATTCTCTTTTTTTTGTTGTGTCTCTGCCAGGCTTTGGTATCAGGATGATGCTGGCCTCATAAAATGAGTTAGGGAGGATTCCCTCTTTTTCTATTGATTGCAATAGTTTCAGAAGGAATGGTACCAGCTCCTCCTTGTACCTCCGGTAGAATTCGGCTGTGAATCCATCAGGTCCTGGACTTTTTTTGGTTGGTAAGCTATTAATTATTGCCTCAATTTCAGAGCCTGTTATTGGTCTATTCAGAGATTCAACTTCTTCCTGGTTTAGTTTTGGGAGGGTGTATGTGTCCAAGAATTTATCCATTTCTTCTAGATTTTCTAGTTTATTTGCGTAGAGGTGTTTA
This sequence comes from Hylobates moloch, assembly GCF_009828535.3. Classification (NCBI taxonomy): domain Eukaryota; kingdom Metazoa; phylum Chordata; class Mammalia; order Primates; family Hylobatidae; genus Hylobates; species Hylobates moloch. The sequence goes on along the minus strand of NW_026652287.1, from coordinate 28,169,701 downwards.
TAGTATTCTCTGATGGTAGTTTGTATTTCTGTGGGATTTTCTAAATTTTCAAATCTCTGAAGCAGTAAAAAAAAATTTTGGACTGGAAAGGATAATGTTCACTGGTTTTGGACAAGTTGGCAAGTATAGCACAGTGGTTAAAAGCACTTCTTTACAGCCCTTCTCTATTGTCTACTAGCTGACTGAAGGCAAGTTACTCAACCTTTCTGACTCTATCCAAATGAACATTAAAATGGTACCTACCTTGTAAGAATGTTCTGAGGATTAAATAATATACTAAATAATTCAGTGCCTGGCAGACAATAAACTTTCAATAAATGTCTGTTATTAGTCTATTTTAACAGTATTATTCTTATTACTATTTGTGGCCCCTGGTATGTGCAGAGGAAGCCCACCCCAGGTCTAGGGTTTGGGCCAAGAGACCTTTCACTAACCTGGCAAGTAGGCCGTGGGGGTGAGGCATTTGCCTTGGGACCCAAACTGCTGTGTGCTATCGTTTTAGCTCTAACACCTTTACCAGGAAGGAGAGTGGCTTGTCCAAACGTAGGAAGACATGTACCTATTCCAAATGCATGAATTTTACATGCCTTTGGACATCTGTCAGAGAGAGGTTGTACTTTAAGCCCTATTGTCTTTTGCATGTGGTCAATTCTTCATTAGTGTTTCACTGGTAGAGACTGTTTTGGAATCATACAAAGTTTTACCAGGACAATCTGTTTTGGGTATGGAGGAAGCATGAAATATTAGAAAGAATCCTGGAGTTGGAAGTTGTAAAATCTGGATTTGATTCTCAGTTCTGCCTTTGGGTAAGTTTCTTACCACTCTGAGCCTGGTATTCTCATTTGAAGAAAAGATGGGGCCTAGTATCTGCCAAACTTACTTTGAAATAATAACAGCCTTGGTTTAGGGGGATGAAAGGAAAGGCAAAAAGGCAGCATGATATCAAGTTCTATCAATCACTAAAAGCATAGTGCACAGACTGAGAGAAAGAGAGTCATCCCACGAGACCCCCCAGTGAGCCAGGCCACATCTAGGCTCTGTTTTGGATGCCCGATTTTCAGAGAAACTGGTTCACATCTGCATCTTCACTACCTAGCAGAGTGACTAACTTAAAAAGTAGACAACATCTGATGACGGAATGCAAATCAGCTTGAGACAGTGTCATATAGGAGATTCCTATGAGAATAAGAATTGTTTGTCCTGGGCAAGGAGGGTGGGAGATGTGAACTTAAGACAAAGGTTATCATGTCAGCAGACGCTGGGTTTATATGTTGCTTCAGAGAGTAGAATGTTAGCTTAAAGAAGAAAAGACCAAAAGCAGAACTTAAAAAAAATTTGACTATCTATAAATAGAACAAGTTATGTAGTAAACTCAAAATTACTGAAGTATATGGAGGTAAATTTACCTCCTGTATGGAGGTAAATTTGCTGATTGAATAAGTAATGTATACAGGAGTAAACAATAGTTTTTAAAAGAATGAGGGTAGCTAATTTCTCTGGGATTAGCAATAAAAATAAATGAATAAATTTATATTATATATTACATGTTTACATATTAACAATGTGTTAAATATATACTTGTATACACAAATTTATATATTATATGATACATACATCATTTAGTAATTTCTTGTATTATATCTGCCCTGAACGAGAGATTTTTCTAGAGTAAGGTTGGCAAACTACAGCCCATGGGCCAAATTCATCTGCCACCTATTTTTGTAAATAAAGTTTTATTGGAATGCAACTCAACCTATTGTTTAGTTATTGCCTATTTAGTGGATTATTCCTTGCCACATTCTCAGGAAGTAGGTAGGTTTACTATTCCTAATGTTCATTTGGAGAAATTGAGTTGGAGAGGTTAAGTGGCTATGTAGTTGTCACAGAGAGCATATGGTCCACTAATCCTCTGACATATAAAAAAAGCTAAGGCAAAGTCCAAGAAACCTTCCCATGATCACACAGCTTGCAGGTGGAGTCAGGCTCAAACTCACAAAGTCCAACACTAAAGCCCATGTTCTCAACCATCACTACAGTACCTCGTTTTAGTAAAAAAAGAACTTTACATTGATGAGAGCGTAACCTGGTACAACTACTTTGGAGAACAAGTTGGTAATATCTATTAAATGTGAAGATGTGCATCTCCTTAGTTCAGCAATCCTACATAGAAATAATGATTTTCTTTTCCTGTGCCACTGGGGAAAAATAAAATTGTTCATGGCCAAAGGATACTAGCTCAGGGGCTCTGCTGACTCTAGGTCTTCCTGTTGCTACCCCAAGGACTGAGAAGACCAGTATCTTGGTGTACTTATGGAAACCATACAGAGAAATTCTTATACAAGCATACTGAGAGATGTGCAAGAATATTCACCACGTCTGTTGTAAGAGCAAAAAATTGTACCTATTGACACAGAATGGCTAAATTCACTGTTAAGTCACACAATTGAGCACTATATAGAAGCTAAAATAAATGAAAATGAACTATATAAATCAACATGAATATATCTCAAAAGCACAAGTTGAATGAAAGAAGCGGAAGACTATGCATATCATTTTAATAAAGTGTATAAGTATAAAACTATGTTATGTATAGATACATACATTTGTAGCAATAGTATAATAGTTTAGTATAATGGCAAGAAAAGATGCCAATTTAGAATGCTGATAACTGTTAGGGAGGGATGAAATGAGCTCAAGAAGGGATACACAGGAGTTACCAACCATATATATGATGCATTTTTATTTATTTTGAAATATTTGCTTCAGATCATTGATAAAGCTGAGTGGTAAATACATGGTTATCTTATTTCCTATTACTTCCTGTATGTTTATATTTCATAATTTTAAAAAATGTAAACCACTGGGTTAATGGTAACTCACTGACCGGGGCCGCATGAGCTACAACTTAGAATATCTACTGAGAGGGACACACGAGAAAAGGAGTCAGTATGTCAGTATGTCCTGTGGAATCCACGAAAGGTTTGGACTTGGAAGTATTAGATGGTGCTGAGGCTGAAAGCAAGGCTAAGGCCAAAAGATTACTTACGTGTCTATGTGCAGAGCTAGCTCCACATTCACCATTTCTGCAAACTGTCCTCTCCATGTAGGAAAATAGAAGGATGTTTTCTGGAGAAACTGAGTGGTAGAGACTCAGGACTCAAAGACACTAGGAACTATGAGGTACTACTAGCTGAGAATCAGGGATAATTGAGAGTCTGCATACCTAACTAGAGGATTCCTCCAGACTCGTATTCTGTTCTGAGAACAGTGGCAGGCAGGAGGATGACCTCCAGAGAGGAGAGTAGATGCTCACATTTGGAGGCCCCCAGTTAAATGGTCAGTCCCCGTGTCCTTTAATAGTAAAGCATCCAGTCAACAGCCCACCCTTACTTCCATGTTACTTATCCTCTCCATGTCTCAGTCTCCTCCCCGTTCAAGACAGAAATGTAATGTGAATGTTAAATAATGCAGAATGGTTAGAACAGTGTTTGGCACATTGGAAGAACTTAAAAAAGATTTGCTATGATTTTTAAAAACAGGTTATTTATGAAGAAATAAGAATCTGATTTTTTTCAACAGCAACACTGGGAGACAAGGAGTAACATCTTCAAAATCCTGAGAGGGAAATATTTCCAATCTATACATCTGTGCCCAATTTATCAATCAAGTGTTGAGAGTAAATGAAAGGCCTTTTAAGACATGCATACACTCAGAAAATATTTCTCCCATGTTCTCTTTCTTTGAAACTTTCTAGAAACTGTGTTGAAGCAAAATGAGGGCTTGAACCAAGAGAAAAATGGGATTCAGAAAATGGAAGAGGCAACATAAGAGAGCAGTGAGAGAAGGTTCCAGGATGACAGCTGTGCAGTGGCCTGGGGCACCAAAGCCAGAGCAGGAGGGTGGAATGCTCTGGATACCAGGTCTCCATGATAAAGGCAAGTGGGCAAATTATCTGATATAATAAACTTTTGAGGGGCAAAACACTAATTTAGGTATGTGATAGCTGTTGATGGAGCACTTGCAAAAAAAATTAAGAAATTTAAAAATTCAGGCCAGGCACGGTGGCTCACACCTGTAATCCCAGCACTTTGCGAGGCCGAGGCAGGTGGATCACCTGAGGTCAGGAGTTTGAGACCAGCCTGGCCAACATGGTGAAACCCCATCTGTACTAAAAATACAAAAATTAGCCAGATGTGGTGGCACACACCTGTAATCCCAGCTACTTGGGAGGCTGAGGCAGGAGAATTGCTTCAACCCAGGAGGTGGAGGTTGCAGTGAGCTGAGATTGCGCCACTGCACTCCAGCCTGGGCAACAGAGCAAGACTCTGTCTCAAAAAAGAAAAAAATAATAAAAAATTCAGAAATGTAGAAAACTATGCAAGTGGAAAAATATGGTAATTATCTCCAGAAGAAAATTAAAAAGAGATAAAGAGAAAATAGAATACACTACATGGCTCTGTGAGAAATAACATTTATAAGTCATAGTAATAAAACCATTTATTAAAAAAAGATTGAGCATTACTACACTAGGAGGATGGAAGGTGGGGAAATAAATAAGGCACAGGGCAAGGTAGCAAAATCCTCATCTACAACAACTTAGCAAAATCCTCATGTACGACAACTAGAAGTCAATAGATAATTTCTCAAGTTAATAAAGCAAAATTAGCAATCCAAACAAAATATAGGGATAAATAACAAAATAAATAGCTAAAGGAGCTCTGGAGGACTATTAGTAGTTAGAGTTTTACACACACACACACACACACACACACACACAATTTAAATATATATGTATATATCCATATAAATACAAATGGCTTGTTTTGTTTTGTTTGAGACAGAGACTCGTTCTGTTGTCCAGGCTGGAGTACAGTGGCATAATCTCAACTCACTGCAATCTCTGTTTCCCAGGTTCAAGTGATTCTCCTGCCTCAGCCTCCTGAGTAGCTAGGACTACAGGCGCGCACCACCACACCCGGCTAATTTTTGTATTTTTCATAGACACAGGGTTTTACCATGTTTGCCAGGCTGGTCTCGAACTCCTGACCTCAGGTGATCTGTCCACCTCGGCCTCCCAAAGTGCTGGGATTACAGGCTTGAGCCTCTGCACCCAGTAACAACTGGCTTTTAAAAAATTGAAATAGAATAGAATGGACTAGAATAGAAAGTAGCATGTGTAACACACTGTAAGGGTATTTCATAAAACTTTTGTTTTAGCTATGAATTTACACATATTTATGTATGTATATGTTTCAAAATAAACATATTTCTTACAAGTGCTGTGGTCAAAACATATGAAAGCTATTCAGTCAGGCATGGTGGCTTACACCTGCAATCCCAGCACATTGGGAGGCCAAGGCAGGTGGATCACTTGAGCCCAGGAGTTTGAGACCAGCTTGGGCAACAAAGTGAGACCCTGTCTCTACAAAAATTATAAAAATCAGCCCCCTGTAGACCCAGCTACTCAGGTTGAGGTGGGAGGATCCCTTGAGTCCAGGAGGCAGAGCTTGCAGTAAGCTGAGATCTCACCACTGCACTCCAGCCTGAGTGACAGAGCAAGATTTTGTCTCAAAACAAACAAAAAAACACTACTCATCTAACATCTTACAGATACATCTTACATGTTAGGTTGTAGGGATCTAATGTGTCAATCCCCGAAAGAAGAAAACCATGTCTTCTTTCTGTTCGATCCCTTGGTTTCTAGCAAAATACTTATACATGATAAATGAAACAAATGTTTGCTATTGAAGAAGCTCTATCACTGAATAACTGTTACTGTCAACAACTGAAAAAAAAAAAACTCTCCAAGTCTTAGTTGCCTCATCTGTACAATGAGGTTATCATTACCTACCTGATGGACTGATTGCCAAAATTAAACAAGATAATATATGTAAAGGGCTAAGCAAATGCTTGGTTTGTAGTAAGTACTCACTCAGTAAATATTGGTGCCATCATCACTGATATATCAATTATTACACTGTCTCAGAATTTATGGACTTTATTTAAAAGATTGTTGGAATAGAAGTCTGGTTTCTAACACTAACCAGTTATATGATTTGTCACTTCTGTGATCCCTCAGTCTTTAAAACGAATAAATTTATGTCTTCATAGTCTGTTCTAGCGCTAAATTACAGAGGTAAGAAATTTCATTGTGAACTATGCAGAAATTGCTCTATTCACCTTTGTGATATTCCCTCTCTGCCTTTGCACATTATCATTCCATTTATTGGATTTACTTATACAATATGAATAAAGTTCTCTTCCCATGCAATTTATTTTTAAAGGTATTGTGATGACAAAGTTCAAGCAGGTTTAAATTTATTCGTTTTTTGCAAGTTAACAAAAGATATCTGTTTCCTTGGAACTCTGTGTGTAATTATTAAAATGACAATAAGTAGCAGGCCCTTCTTAAATGCAACATTTTTTGTTTTAAAGCTAAATGATAATTTAAGGAATGCATGCTTTTCCTTGGGAAAGTACATTGAACACACCAAGGGTAGACTGTGTTTTTATATCGTCTGTTTGTTCTTTATGAAATATGCATAACCTCTCTAGGTAAATGTGCCTTTTGAAAAGGCAACTTTGTAACCTCAGCTAATTATGCATGTTCTAAATGTATTTCTTGGAATTTAAATAAATATATAAAGTACAAAATATATATATTTGCTTTGGACGATATTGATTCCTTCAGCCAGCTCCTTCTTTGAGCTAGAATCAACATTCCCTTGTGTTAGCATCCCCTTAATGCCTCAACTGCCAATAACCACCTTGTATATAGTGTGAAGAAAGATGATTTCTTTGGGAGAGGAATGCTTAGAAATATGATACAAATAAACCCGAGAAGTAGCAAATTAATACAGTTCTTCCTAACCCCTAGCTTTACAAAGGTTGACTTCATGTCCCTTACAAAAATATGCTTCCCTAATCCAGGTTTCCAGGCTGGAAACCCTACTCATTAAAATCTAATATTTAAATGTCTGCTAAGAATAATTTAGCATTATCAATCAACAGGAATTCAGTCTACTTCTTATATTCAGATATAAGCATCTTTTCTTTGGCTTGAACTATTTTGTTGGGTGGCAGGTGGGGGAAGGTGGGAAATAAATGGTGTTGCTGAAAAGAAAACTAATGATGTTTGATTACCTTTTTTCCTCCTGGGTACTTTGGTGGGTATTATTATTATCTCTATTTTTAGAAGAGAAAATTTAGATGCAGAAAGGTGAAGTGGTTGCCCGGTAACACAGCTAGCAAGTGGTAGAGTCAAACCCAGGTCTGTTTGTTTGATTCCAAAGCCCACACTGCTTCCCCCATACCACATTACCCCTGTTGGGCAATGACTGGGGGCAGCTAGAAAGGAGAAGGAAGTGTTTCTACTTGTAGATACGAAAAAACAAAAATAGAAACACAACCCAAAAAAACAAGAACACAAAAAAAGACCCAGATGAAACTTCCATTTTTAGCAGCATTATAAACAAAATACCCCAAATGACCTACCAACAGAAAACAATGTAAAATGTTCAATAAAATACAAAATCTATCTCTTAAAATGCATCACTGAGCTGGCATGAAGGAAAGGAATCCTTGGAGGCCCAAAACAAAGGGAAACAGCATGCCAGGGTAAGACTCTGAGGATCCTGAGCAGGCAGCTGCCCTGGGCCATTTGTGCCCTCTGTCTCTCCAGGGGACATGGAGGCATCCTCCGCTGGTCTTGATGATGGCACAGGGCACAGCAGACAGGAGACAAAAGCAAGGCCTGTCTCAGGTAGAGAGTCTAATAGAAGATTTTCACATAAAATAAAAAGCTGCACCTCTGAATAAGAAATAAACCAGCCCCCACAGAAGGAACAGGAAAGAAACTTATCTGACTGTGGTACTAACATGGTGGGAAAAAAGTCTCCCCTAAGAATTTATAACCACAAGGTGACCTGTACATGGATTTGGGCCAGGATCCAACTACCTACGTGGTCTAACAATCCCAAATTGAGGACAGTTGTCCCTCGGTATCCATAGGGGAGGATTGGTTGCAGGACCCCCCCTCCCGCAAGGATACCAAAATCCAAGGATACTTGAGTCCTTTACATAAAATTGTGTAGTATTTGTATATAACTTATGCATATCTTCCCATAGACAATTATGTTTTGCTTAATAATGGGGATACATTCTGAGAAATGCATCGTTAGGCAATTTCATCACCGTGCAAATATCAGAGAGTGTATGTACACAAACCTAGATGGTATGGCCTACCACACACCTTGGCTATGTGGTACAGCCTGTTGTTCCTAGGCTACAAACTGTATAGCATGTATGTGACTGTACCGAATACTGTAGGCAACTGTAACGGAACCAGAAGTATTTGTATACCTAAACACAGAAAAGTTGCAGTAAATATACAGTATAAAAGATAAAAAATGGTACATTTACCATGTAGGGCACTTACCATGAATGAAGATGGCAGGACTGGAAGTTGCTTTGGGTGAGTCAGTGAATAAGTAGTAAGTGAATGTGAAGGCCCGGGACATTACTGTACACTAATGTAGACATTATAAATACTGTACACTTAGACTACACTAAACATATAAAAAATCTTTTTGCTAATCATTAAACTTAGCTGACAGTAACTTTTTTACTTGATAAATTTTTTAATTGTTTTTTACTTTTTAAACAATTTTGCAATGACAAAACACAAAAACATTGTACAGCTGTACAAAAATATTTTCCTTCTTTATATCATTATCCTATAGGCTTTTTCCTATTTATTTTTATTTTTTCCTTGCCTCTGTCTCTCTCTCTTTTTTTCTATTTTTGAGTTTTTACTTTTAAACTTTTTTTGAATATAGTAGTAAGTACACAAACCAGTAACAGTTGTTTACTATCAAGTATTATGTACTAAACATAATGAAATGTGCTAGACTTCTATATGATTGGCAGTGCAGCAGGTTTGTTTATACCAATGTAACTGGGACACACTGGATAACTAGCGTACACACTAGGTACAGCATAACTAGTAACACACTAGGACGGTACAGCCATGACATCACTAGGTGATAGGAATTTTTCAGCTCCATTATAATCACAGGATGCGATCATATATGTGGTCTGTTGTTGACCAAAACCTTGACCCATAGCACATGACTACACTTGCAAATTGTTAAAAGAATAGATTTTAAATGTTCTCATCACAAAAAAATGATAATTTTGTGAGGAATGGATATGTTAATTAGCTTGATTTAGCATTCCACAATGAATACATATATCGAAACAGCATGTTGTATACTATATACAATCCTTATTTGTCAATTTAAAAATAAAAAGCATCAATGTTTTAAAAGAGCAAGATCTCAGTATAAATAGTCATATGACATAGACATGAAATGAAACAAGATACTAATAGCAAAAATAATAGAAAGCAGAATCAGAACCTGAAAGATTTTAGACACTGGAAATATCTGGCACAGAATATAAGTATCATATTTTTAAAGAAAAAGAAGAAATGAACAAATTAGAAAACCAACTAGAACTTTTAGAAATAAAAATTTCATCCTCTGAAATTTAACTCAATAAATAGGTGAGATTAATAGCACATTAGACACACTTGAATATATAAGTAATGAAAGGTGAATCTAGAGGAATGGAAAGTAGCACAAAGATATAAAGAGTGGGGAAATATGAAAATAGATGTCATAAATATGGAGGATAGCATAAATATGTAGGATAGTAATTCTCAAGCACATCTATTTGGAGATCCAGAAGGAAAGAAAAGAGAAAACAGAGGACAGCCAAGTGTGGTGGCTCATGCCTGTAAGCCCAACACTTTGGGAGGCTGAGGCAGGCAGATTACAAGGTCAGGAGTTTGAGACCAGCCTGGCCAACATGGTGAAACCCCATCTCTACTAAAAATACAAAAATTAGCTGCGCATGGTGGCAAGCGCCTGTAATCCCAGCTACTCCAGAGGCTGAGGCAGGAGAATTGTTTGGACCCAGGCGGTGGAGGTTGCAGTAAGCCAAGATCGTGCCATTGCACTCCAGCCTGGGCGACAGGGCGAGACTCCATCTCAAAAAAAAAAAATAAAATTTAAAGAGAAAGTCACCATCTTAGTGGGAGATGTTATAACCCATTTCTCTGAGAAATTAATAAATCAACTATAAAATCTGAAAAAACACAGATCATTTCAAATACACAATCAAGAAATTCAATCTAATGGATGTATATAGAATACTGTAGCCAACATTTAGAAAATATACTTTTTTTCAAACACATAGGTAATATTCATAAAAACTGTCTACATACTAGGCAATAAGAATATTCTCAATAAAATCCCAAAGGATTACTGTCACAAAGGCCACACTCCCTAATTGCAGTGCAGGTAGAAATCAGTAACAGATACCAAAAAAAAAAACATCATATTTTTGGACATTTTAAAATATACTTCAAAATAAATCATGTGTCAAAGGGAAATCATAATGTGAATTATTAAATATGTAGAGCTAATCAATAATTAAATCTTATGTATCAAAATTGTAGAATGCTGGAAATGCAGCACCTAAGTGGTTGTTAGAAAAGAAAGACTGAAAATAAATGAGCTATGTATTCATATCTAGAAGTTAGAAAAAGAACAATAAACCTAAGGTCGAATGAAAAAATACTAAAGGTAAGTACAAACATTAATAGAAAACAAACATGATAGTGAAGACAAAGTCAAAGTTGATCCTCTGAAAAGGCAAATAAGACTAATAAATGTTGGATAATCTTAAGATAAAAAAAGAAGATACAAATAAACTATGAAGAATGAGTACTGTGCTAGATATGGACTATTGGCATTCAGCATCCATTCTCACTCCTTTTATGGTCTTTCTTATCTTACAAAGAGAGAAACACCTAGAGCTATAATTCTTAGACTCCCTTACCAGTAGGGTTCCAGCTACAGATTAGGTTACACCATGTAGCACTCATGTAAGACTTTGGAGGTATGAATTCAGTAGAACCCCCCCTCCCCAACCCTTTTTTTCTTCCTGTAAGGATACAATGCTGTGGAGTCTTTAGTAGGTATGAGTTTTCACAAGAGCTGACCGGATTCTACATTCTTCAGCCAGTTAACAGCCTCAAGGTCTGGGAATAGCTGTGATGCTGTAGTAGTTGTGTTAAGTTTCCTAACGTCTCAGTAATATCAGACATCCTGACTCTCTGGACCAAATCTGCTATAGCAAACCTAAAGCCAGTGTCAGCTTCCTTTCCTCCACACTGGCTTTCTGTCCTCCTACCCTGTCAAGGTCTAGTAATGCTTTCAAATACCTTCCTCCATTCCTATCAACATACCTCTATGAGACTGGTATGCGCGTTGGTAAACCAAACCTAGGCCAGGCATGGTGGGTCATCCCTGTAATCCTAGTGCTTTGGGTGGCCAAGGCCAGAGAATTGCTTGAAGCCAGTAGTTTGAGACCAGCCTTGGCAACATGATGAGACCCTGTCTCTACTTAAAAAAAAATTTAAAAAAAGCCAGGCATGGTGGTGCACACCTGTAGTTCTAGCTACTCAGGAGGCTGAGGCAAGAGATCACTTAAGCCCAGGAGTTCAAGGTTACAGTGAGCTATAATCATGCCACTGCACTGCAGCCTGGGCAACACAGTGAGACCCATCTCTATTAACAACAAAACAAAACAAAACCTAGAAACAATTTACATATACATTATCCTTGTGAATAGTGTTACAGCAGAGTAGATAAGTTAACAAGAAACAAGGTCATTTGTCATATTTAACATTTTAAATATTTACATACTTGACATTTAATCAAAATATGCACATAGTCATTTAATGTAGGGATTTTTTTTTTTTCAGACAGAGTTTTGCTCTTGTCACCCAGGCTGGAGTGCAATGGTGCGATCTCAGCCCACTGTAACCTCCACCTCCTGGGTTCAAGTGATTCTCCTGCCTCAGCCTTCCGAAATAGCTAGGATTACAGGTGCCCGCTACCATGCCCAGCTAATTTTTTCATATTTTTAGTTGAGACGGGGTTTCACCATGTTGACCAGGCTGGTCTTGAACTCCTGACCTCAGGTGATCCACTCGCCTCAGCCTCCCAAAGTGCTGGGATTACAGGCATGAGCCACTGTGCCCCGTCTAATGTAGGGAATTTCTATATCACTCTTGACTTTTTATTTAGTTCTAATGTGAAAAGACAAAAAGTCATGAGTATAATAACAATCTTCTATATTGTTATACAAGAACTTTCAGTGAACAATGTGTACAGTTTCTATGATTCTTTTCTTTTCCTCTATGTTATGTTTCTTCTGACTATATTTCTTGAAATGTAATTTTTATATCTGTTGAACCTAATAATTTAAAAATCAGGGCTTTAAAAATATGTAGATATGTATTTTACATTACATATATAGAGAGTTGGTTTCCTTTATAAACCTATGTATTTTAGTGCATGCATTTAAAAACCTTAATTTGAGAAGAATCCCATAATATTTTAAAAAATTCCCAAGGAGTCCATGACATAAAATGGTTAAGATCTTCTTTACAAAATAAACTCTTATAATACGTTCCAGGAGACCTACATGATAACATTTATAGCCTTGATTTTTAATAGCAAAAAGCTAAAAACAATCTAAAAAGTCCATTAAAAGAAAAATGGGGCCGGGCGTGGTGGCTCACGCTTGTAATCCCAGCACTTTGGGAGGCCGAGGCGGGCGGATCACGAGGTCAGGAGATCAAGACCACGGTGAAACCCCGTCTCTACTAAAAATACAAAAAAAAATTAGCCGGGCGTGGTGGCAGGCGCCTGTAGTCCCAGCTACTCGGAGAGGCTGAGGCAGGAGAATGGCGTGAACCCAGGAAGCGGAGCTTGCAGTGAGCCGAGATCGCACCACTGCACTCCAGCCTGGGCGACAGGGCGAGACTCCGTCTCAAAAAAAAATAAATAAATAAAAAAGAAAAATGGTTGAATAAATTGTAGAATATTCACACAATAGAATACTATGTAACAGTAAAATAGCTGAATGGTAGCCCAACTAAATATAGTAGATGAATAACACTTACATTTATGAATGAATCTCAAATACAATGCTGAGCAAAAAAAGTCACTTAAGCATATATTCAGTATGATTCCATTTTCTAAAACTTAAAAACATGTTGAAATAAAACAACATTTAGGTGTCCAAATACATACAGTAAAATAACAAGGGAAGACACAGCCATGAAAGCTATCAGGATGAAAAGTTTCCTCTGGAGAGGAGAATGGGGCACATAGGTGTCTTCTAAACCTGTAGGTACTAGGGCAATTGCAGTGCTATATTTTTGAGCTGACAGGTAAGTGTACTAGTATTCACTATGTTATTATTCTTTATACCTTATACATATCATTGTTCTTTATTCAACAGTTAATGTACAATTTAGAATTTGAAAAGATACATCATTCTTGGCTGGGTGTTCATTAACTATTGCCTAGTTACACCTGCCATAGACACTCCCTCATCTGACCATGTCATTCTGATGGAATAATGCAAAGAACTAGAGACAGCTAATGTCACTTGATATTAAGAAATGATAGCGGCCGGGTGCGGTGGCTCACGCCTGTAATCTCAGCACTTTGGGAGGCGGAGGCGGGTGGATCATGGGGTCAGGAGATCGAGACCATCCTGGCTAACACGGTGAAACCCCGTCTCTACTAAAAATACAAAAAATTAGCCAGGCATGGTGGCGGGTGCCCGTAGTCCCAGCTACTCGGGAGGCTGAGGCAGGAGAATGGCATGAACCTGGGAGGCAGAGCTTGCAGTGAGCCGAGATCGTGCCACTGCACTCCAGCCTGGGTGACACAGCGAGACTCTGTCTCAAAAAAAAAAAGAAAAAAATTATAGCCTAAAAATCAAGGAAATATTCAAACTAAAGTTGTTTCTTGGTTTCTAACAAGAAGGAAAAAGAAAAAAAGTGTGAATGAAGCATTTATAAATAACTAAAATAAATGAACACTTACTGATTTTCTACTATATGCTAAGTATAATTAGTATAATACTCTTGCTATCCATAGACTATTAAGGAAAGGTGCAATCAGCAGAGGCTAGGCCCTGTACAACTTATGTGCTCCCTTTTTACTCTTTGCCCACAGCCAAAATGGCCCTGACTCTACTACCATGTCCACTTCAAATAGGCCTTCTGCAGGTTGCCCAGCAAAACATTTCACTGGAAAAACACGTATTTGCTTATTTAAAACTGTTTATTGAGTGTCTTTCCAAAGCACTACTCAAATTTGAAAAATTATTTTTAAAAAAGTTTTAAAAAATAGCATACACACCAAAATTATTTGTGATGATGGCCTTTGAGTGTGGGGATTGTGAGCAATTTTAACAATAAGGAATATATGCTGTTTTATGAGAAGAAAGAAAACTCAATAAACTGAAAAACAAAAACAAAAAATTGCCCCATGAGACAATGACCTAACATCCCTCTCTTGACTAAGCTCAGTATAGAGACCTACTTCTTAAGTAGGGGACATATGGTCTCAGAAAACAGATTTAGAAAGATAATTTTGAAATCTGTAGGAATTGAGTAATAGATATCTCTAGAAAGTGAAACTACCTGAAAAAATTTTAATAGCAGGTAAAAAAAATAATCAGAAGTATAGCTCTGAACTTCTTTGACATAAAAAAGGTCAACAAAACAAAATAAAAACCATGATAAGAAGAGAACTCATTATATTGAGAGAGAATTAAAGAAAGGGGCAAAGAAATAACTGAGAAATTTGAAAACTATAAAAAGAATTTTGTTTTGACATGGGAGAGTCTAAAGTCATTGCTTAGAGAAAGAATATAGAGAACAGCATAGAGTTTGATGTACAAAAGGAAAAAATGCTTTATTAATTAACATATTGGAAAAAGCAGCTATGAGAAGTGACAAGTGTGAAAACTCAGACATAATCAACTTGGACTTCCAGAAGGTTTGAGATACAGCATCACATAAGGATTTGTAGATATAATTACTACTGCTGTTGAAATGCCAAAACTCTATGTTGAGAGTAGAGAATAAAAGGATGTTGATTTTGGCAGAAATCACAGTGGCAAAAGCATCTACATTACATTTGGTTATTTAGTATATCTATACCTGTCAACATAAAAATACTTATATATGTATGAGCGCTACCTAGAGAAGAGTTTGCAATTTTAAAAAAAGGTAAATGATTTCTTTTTAAAACTAAAATCAAGAACAAGTTGAGGCTCAAAAGAAAACAACAGTTGCTTAAGAATAGACATATAAATCAGTGGAACAGAAGAAAGTCTAGAAATAGACCTGCATATATGTATGTATATAAAGTAAATTGATTTTTGACAAAGATGCTAAGATAATTCAAGGGAGAATGATAGTCTTCCCAATAAATGGTGCTGTAACAACCAGATATTCATACTGAAAAATATGAACCTCAAGCCTTATCATATACCATACACAAAAATTAATTCAAAATGGTCAGAGACTCAAATAAAAGCTAAAACTAGAAAATCTCTAAAACAGAAAACCCTCACAACTGAGGGATAGGCAAAGATTTCTTAGGATATAAAAAGCACTAATCATTTGCAAAAACTGATAAACTGAACTTCATTCAAATTAGAACTTCTGCTCTTAAAATATATGGTCAAGAAAATGAAAAGGCAAAATTTAAAGATCTAATATACAACATAAGGACTAAAGTTAATGAAATTATATTGTATTACGGATTTTTTTTAAAATAAGTAGATTTTAGCTGTTCTTGTCACACACAAAAAAATAACTATATGAGATGATATTTTAATCTACTTCACTATAGTAACCATTTTACTATCTATATGTATTTCATAACATTGATATGGAAGTGCCAGGAGGGGCTTGGTCCCTTTAAATGATACAGAAGAGGGGAAGGGAAGTGCTGAGGGGAAGGGAAGTGCTGTGTGGAGGAGGGTGTGCTCCTTGGCTAGGGCTCCACCCCCGGGCCTGAGCCCATGGACCTAGGCGAAGACAGGCATTTTTGTTTCCCTGCCCAAATGTTGTATTTCCCAAGAACACCCTGGCCTGCCACGCCCCCATCCTGTGCCTATAAAAACCCCCGAGACCCTAGCAGGCAGACACACAGGCAGCTGGACATCGAGAGGAGCACATCAGTGGAGGAACATATGGGCAGCTGAACATCAGGAGGAACACACCGACAGGCACCAGCATGCAAGCCGGCCATCCACCAGCAGAATGATGTGGAGTTTGGCTGGGACAGTTGGAGGAGAGCCCAGGCCTCCAAGCGGCCTGGCTTCAGGGGAAAACCATCTCCCTTCTGGCTCTCCCATCTGCTGAGAGCTACTTCCACTCAGTAAAACCTTACACTCATTCTCTAAGCCCACGTGTAATCTGATTCTTCAAGTACACCAAGACAAGAACCCAGGATACAGAAAGGCCTCTGTCCTTGCGATAAGGCAGGAGTCTAATTGAGCTAGCACAAGCTGCCTACAGATGGCTAAACTAAAAGAGCACTCTGTAACACATGCCCACTGGGGCTTCAGTTGCAAAGATTCACCCCTAGACAATGCCATGGAGTCAGAGCCCCACAGCCTGCCTGTCTGTATGCTCCCCTAGAGGTTTGAGCAGCTGGGCACTGAAGAAGTGAACCACACTCCCATCACATGCCCTGTGAGGAGGACAAGGGAACTTTTCCCTTTTCAACTGGGGGCTCATCCAGGATTGTGGAAGGTGTGAGTGAATGTGAAACTGTCAGGTCTGCCTCTCTTCTGAAACTCCACCACCTTTCTCTCTTTCCTACTGGTAAGAGGCTCTATTTCCCTTCACGGAGTTTTAAACTGCCCCAACTGGGCCAGTCAAAACCCCCAGACTTTGTCTCTTTTTTCTCTCTCTCTCTCACATGGTTTGAAATGGTTCTTATCTCTTTCTTGATAATGTTAAGAGTTTTGCTACAGGCTGCAGCAATGTTACTAAGTAAAATGAGCATTTGGCTCAGCCGCCAAAGGTGAAAATCAGACCAATTTTTTCCTAGAGGTGCATGTATGCCTCCACCTCAACAGTCACAGGCATGCATGGCTCAGGGCACCTCTCCTTATTCGTACCCCTCCCAGCTCAGGCACCTGGGCATGCCTGCAGCAGGCAAAAGCCAAACCCAACAGTCACAAGGGGGGCAGGAGAAAACCAGTGGTAGCCAGGACCTCACAGGGTCAATATATAGGGCACTTCTCGCCTGCTGTGCCAATGGAACATTTCTCCTTAGGCCAAGGAATTCGACCCAGTCTGAACCAGGGGAAAGATATAAGGATTAGAGGAACCCAGTTGCACTAAGCAAGGGGTTCTTCCCCCAGAATCTCCCCCTTTTTGCCCCTTAAACTGTTTTTCTGTTTTTTCCTTTTCTGTGCGAGAGGGCTCCCCTTCCCAACTCTGTTTCTGATATGGAAGTTAAGGGAGGAATGACCCCTGCTGGCTGAGAACTGCAAATTCAGCAGGGCTCATTTGAGACACTCTAAACAGATACAAACAGCCTCTGAAATATCTTTTCAGTCCCAAACTCGATTCCAAGCTTCAGGCTGAAGCCCTAGAAAGAAAAACCAGGTGCGAGGGATTCAAAGCCAGGCAACAGGCACAATGTAGATAGGCAGGACCAATTCTTGCCGACTGAAACCCACCCTACGGAAGGAGGCCATGCTTTACGGCATGAACGTTCCCAGGGAACTAAAGATTGCCAACAGGGAGAAAGGGAGGCATAGGTGACAGCGGTTAATTCCTATTCTCCAGGTTTTCTGTGCTTCGTGGTTACATAGTGCAATTGTGCCTATGGCCAGCACCTGCCAAGGTCACCAGAGCTCAGGGATAAGAGGTAGAGTGAAGGGAGGATGCTCACTTTCTCTCTCCATCACATCCTGAGTTTTCACTGAAAGAAGGAAGGGAAATGAGGGAAGCCTCTATTCCCTGTTTTTCAGAATGGGCAACCAGTTCTCTTCACCACCCCCAGCTTATACTCCTCTGGAGTGTATCCTAAACCACTTGGACTGCTTTGACCCTCAGAATCTGGAGGAAAAGCGCCTCATAGCTCACTGCACAAAGGTTTGGCCAAATTATGATTTACAGGAAGGACTGACTTGGCCTCAGGAAGGGACCATTCATTTCAATACCATCTGGCAATTGGAACTTTTCTGTAGATGTGAGGACAGATAGTCTGAGGTCCCATATGTGCAGGCTTTCTATACCTTGCAAGGCAATCCCGACCTTTGCCGACAATGTAGGATTGACCTAGCTCCCATGTTGGCCATCTCAAGGAAGGCTGCAAGGGGCAAGGCCAGGAAATTAAAGATATGAGTCCCAGAGGCAACCCCAGCAGAGAAGCCAGCACCCTCAAGCCCTGCTCCTCTGGGTCCACCCCAACGTTTCTATCCAGCTTCAGCCTCTCCCGTACCCCCTCCTAGAAATCCTCACTCTAAACAAGCCCCAGTCTCACTCTTGCCCTTCCAACAGATGCCCAGTGAATTTGGGCCCAGTAAGGTCCAGGTCCCCTTCTCCCTATAGAACTTAAAGCACATGGGGGATCTTGGCAAGTTTTCAGATGACCCTGAATTTCACCCAAATATATGAACTCTCCTGGAGAGACATTATGTTACTTTTGAATCAGAACCTGACAGACGCTGAGAAGCAGGCTGCTTTGCAAGTAGCAGAGAGATCTGGGGATGAGCTTTATATCACATACAGTGTCAGGGAAGGGGGCGAATATTATCCAATTGGAAGAGAAGCAGTACCAGTGTATGACCCTAAATGGGATCTCAATGACAAGGTGGAAGACTGGAAGAGGAGACACCCTTAGGTGTGCATAATAGAGGGCTTATGTAGAACTAAGACCAAGCCTCTCAATTATACTAAGTTGTCCATGATCCATCAGGGATTTGATGAGAATCCCACTGCATTCCTGGAGTGGCTGAGAGAGCCCTTGGTAAAGCACACCTCTCTTATCTCCTGATTCAGTTGAGGGACAGCTAATCCCAAAGGATACATTTATTACTCAGGCAGCCCCTGATATCAGGAGGAAGCTATAAAAACTGGCCCTGGGACCAGATAGTACTTTAGAGAACCTCCTTAAAGTAGTCACCTCGGTCTTTTATAATAGAGACAGGGAGGCCCAGCAAAGGGAGAGAAATACAGGAAAGAGAAAGACGCTTTAATGGCCCCCAGGCAAGCCTACAAACCCTAGAATTCCCAGAGTGCACCTGTTAACTGCTAAAGATATGGCAAGAACAGTTTTCTCTCATTCTAAAAGTTCATCCGCTCCCATCTAAGGTTTAATTTCTTTCACCAGGGTGATACAGTTCAAGGTACAATATTGTTTGTATATTTCACTTATCTCTGTAATCTTTGGCACTAAATTCTTTCCTTGTATAATACACGTATAACCCATGTATACTTAACCTTATAAAACTTGTTTTTTTCTCTCATGCCTAGAAGCCATCAAACTCCAAACAGTCAGGCAACCGAAGCCTCGGACGATGGCTCCCCTTTGCTAGGAACCCTTAGATAGACTGGGAGGAATTTGACTGCTGTTTTGCCCAAAACAATGCCCCCTGTCGACAGGAAACATATTCTAATGGCAGTAAGATATACCTCTTCAGAGGGGGGAAGTGACGCGGAAGCACTGGGAAGGGCATGGTTCCTTTAAATGAGACGGATCAATATCGTGAAAATGGCCATACTGCCCAAAGTAATTTATAGATTCAATGCCATCCCCATCAAGCTACCAATGACTTTCTTCACAGAATTGGAAAAAACTACTTTAAAGTTCATATGGAATCAAAAAAGAGCCCGCATTGCCAAGTCAATCCTAAGCCAAAAGAACAAAGCTGGAGGCATCACGCTACCTGACTTCAAACTATACTACAAGGCTACAGTAACCAAAACAGCATGGTACTGGTACCACAACAGAGATATAGATCAATGGAACAGAACAGAGCCCTCAGAAATGATGCCGCATAGCTACAACTATCTGATCTTTGACAAACCTGACAAAAACAAGAAATGGGGAAAGGATTCCCTATTTAATAAATGGTGCTGGGAAAACTGGCTAGCCATATGTAGAAAGCTGCAACTGGATCCCTTCCTTACACCTTATACAAAAATTAATTCAAGATGGATTAAAGACTTATATGTTAGACCTAAAACCATTAAAATCCTACAAGAAAACCTAGGCAATACCATTCAGGACATAGGCGTGGGCAAGGACTTCATGTCTAAAACACCAAAAGCAATGGCAACAAAAGCCAAAATTGACAAATGGGATCTCATTAAACTAAAGAGCTTCTGCACAGCAAAAGAAACTACCATCAGAGTGAACAGGCAACCTACAGAATGGGAGAAAATTTTTGCAACCTACTCATCTGACAAAGGGCTAATATCCAGAATCTACAATGAACTCAAACAAATTTACAAGAAAAAAACAAACAACCCCATCAAAAAGTGGGCAGGAATTGAACAATGAGAACTCATGGACACAGGAAGGGGAACATCACACTCCGGGGACTGTTGTGGGATTGGGGGAGGGGGGAGGGACAGCATTAGGAGATACACCTAATGCTAAATGATGAGTTAATGGGTGCAGGAAATCAACATGGCACATGGATACATATGTAACAAACCTGCACATTGTGCACATGTACCCTAAAACCCTAAAGTATAATAAAAAAAAAAAATTAAAAAAAAAACAAAAAACAAACAACAACAACAACAACAAAAAAAATCTTATTTATCACTTACTACTACAGTTGTTCCTCTATATCCATGGAGATTGGTTTCAGGACCTCCTGCAGATAGCAAAATCCATGGATATAAAAATCTGCGGATACTGAAGTCCCTTATATAAAATGGCACAGTATTTGGATATAACCTAGACACGTCCTCCTGAATACTTTAGATCATCTTTAGATTACTTATATAATACCTAATATAATGCCAACACATCACTTCACTCACGAGGATTCAATGTAGTGTGAAGCAAATTCAAGTTTTGGTTTTTGGAACTCTGTGGAATTTTTTTTCCTGAATATTTTCGATCTAAGGTTAGTTGAATACATGTATGTGGAACTCACAGATGTGGAGGGCTGACTGTATATTACTTTGGGCAAATTTTTTAAGTTTTCAGTTTTCTCAGATTTTTCACTTGGAAAGTAGGGGAGATGATATACGTCTCAGACGACCGCCGAAAGGATTAATGAGATAATGTAAATAAAATACATACTGTCTAGCGGTTAATAAACACTTAATATTTCTTCATATTCTCCTTCTAAATAAAGTATTTAAAAACAAGGGCTTGTCAAATGGGGGGAAAAAATGAGCCTGATCACCTACCCATTAGTTTTCAAATTAGAAGGCACAAGCTATTATTTCCTACATTATATTAGTTCTTATGCTGGCAGAAGTTAGTTATCAAACTTCATTTACTTTTAAAAAACCTTTTATGCCTATCTTCATACTTACTATAATCATACAATATGTAGTTTGTGTCTGGCTTCTTTTGATTAACCTTATGTTCGTGAGATTTACTATATTGTTGTACAGAGTTGTAGATCATTCATTATCCCTGATGTATAGAGTATAACAGTACTTCACTATGAAGCTTTACTTACTTTCTTTTCTTAAATTTTCATTTTCATTTTTAAAAGATAGGGTATCACTATATTGCCCAGGGTGGTCTTGAACTCCTGAACTCAAGCGATCTGTCTGCCTCACCCTCCTAAAATGCTGAGATTACAGGCATGAGCCACCGTGCTCAGCCTATTTACTTTCAAACATAAAATTAAAATCTCTCTCTCTCTCTCTCTCTCTGTAGAGACTCAGTCTCCCCATGTCTTAAAAAATATAAAATGTCTTAAACTCCCAGCCTCAAGCAATTCTCCCACCTCAGTCTCCAAAAATGTGGGGATTATAGGCATGAGCCACCATGACCTGCCAAATGTAAAGTTTAGTATCCTAAACTGGCCATGATGTTAAAATACCTATAGTCATGCTCCAAATAATGACATTTCTGTTAACAATGGACCACATAGATGACGGTGGTTCTGTAAGATTATAATACCATATTTTTACTGCACTGTTTCTACGTTTAGATATTGTATCCTCATTGTTAAGCAACACATCACTGTAGTTGTTCATAGAATATTTTATTACACTTGTTGAGAATGTAATTTTACATTTAAAAAATATACCTTCAAATTGTTTGTGGGTGTATGTTTAATCTCTCCAACTGATCTGTTACCTCTTTCAGACAGAGAACCTTGTCAGGTGCTTCCCTATTGCCCATACAAAGTATACTCAATATATCTAATTTAATGAATACTTATTTATATCTAACACAGAAAACAGTGTGATGAGATTCCTGAAGCATTCAAAGAATAAGACATAGTTATTGCTTTCAATGGGATATCAGAATCAAAATGAAGAAACATAACTGAAATGCCTAAAATAATTCACAAATAATACAAAACAATATTCATTTTATAAATATTTACTGTGCCAGGCAGAGGGTTGGGTGCTGAAGCTTCAGTGATGAATAAAACAGAATCCCTGGATGAGCCTGAACTGGCCACATCCTCTGCTATCCTCTGGAAAAATCAAAGAGACTTTGGCAGAGCTAAAAAGTAACAACTCATCAGAGAACATAAACTGAGGTTCTTCAGCATACCTTCAGAAGCAGATGATCCATGGGAATTGACTATTAACCTAAGAATCTCAGAACAAAGAGATGACTACACAAAGCAGACAGATTCCACCCATGACAATTAGAACAAAATTTTTCTATGTCACACTCTCCTTTGCATTCCTGTCTTTAAGGATTATCTCTCTTGTACAATTCCTGGCTCTTTCTTTCTATGTAGGAATTAGTTTCTTTAATGCCAATCCAGGAAAAGATTAATTGTTCTGCGGAGCTATTAAGGCAATCCAAGGATATGACTCCCCAGTACCCTTGGATGGATTATGTCTCATTAGAGTCCTTTCTGGGAAAACAATAACTAGTGGAACAAATGCCTAAAAATATCAACCCATCAACAGGACAGTCAATTGGATAATTCGAATTGACAATTCAAAATTGTCCATGAAGATTTACCTCTCACTTTGGCTGATACAGTAAATAACACAGTCCAAGCCCTGGGGGAATAACTTAATTTCCTTAACTCAAATAGTTACAGTTAATTGTTATGGCTATAGATAATACAATGGTGGTGTATTTTCTTTTGGACAACCTAAACCATTGCTAACACTTCATGCTATACCTGAACTAACATTACAGATGAAATGAAGCAATCTATATATAAGCTAAAAAGAAAAAAAAAAAAGGCAGTCAAGCTACCTAGAGAAACATACATACTTGTTTTCTTGGTCAGGCCTCAAAAATCTTATGTCTTGGTACAGAAGTGCCTTCTTGTCCCTGCTTAAAATATTTCTCATTATTCTTGTTTGTCTTACAGTCACTTAATGCTTATTGTCCGGTCTCAAATGCTTTTGCACAGCTATTGTCCCAGCAGATGGTTCAACAAATGATTCAAAGATAAAAAGAATATAAAACCATGCTGATTGACACTTAAACTGAAAAGAGTTCTCTACACTGAAATCTCATCTTTAAGGAGAATCAACAACAGAGTTGAATGTCTGGATAATTCTTAATTATTTCTCCTGAGTGAAGAGCAAAAGTGAGAACTAAGAATAAAAAAGTTTCTACACTCCTTGGAAAAGACTGATTGTTCTTTAGCCACAGTAACAAGTAGCCACCACAACTAGTTTTAAATTCATTCAATCAGTAAACTTGCCTCATTGAGCATGCTTTAGAAGCTAGCCAATCAATGATAGTCCTTGTTCCTGAAGTAGCCAATTAGGAACTACTCAATTCCAATAAATGTACCCCTGAGGGCCAACCAAACAACGGCCGTACCCAAGTAATCATACTTCTACAGATGACGTTAGTCCAAACATGCTTTTGAACATTTGCCAGTTCCTGAAGCCATGCTTCTCTAAAACCCTACAGAAGATCAATAGTTGGCTCTGCTTGTGCCTGATCCCAGTATAACTCCATTACAATAGTAAGTAAAAATTCAGCTTTGTCTTTTTATTTCAGATACTGAGTGACAGTCTCACTATCCTGTGATACCCTTTAAGCTTCCCTTTTAATAAATGCAAAAATCTTTGGAAACTTTTTGCTTTAATACATTTCCCTAGATAGTACAAAAATATAATTTAATTACCTTTGTTATGCTGAACTAATAGAGATGTTTAGTTTTCAAATTAAAAAGTGGTATTGTGCTAAAATCTATTCTTAAAAATAGCTAAACATTTTCAATTATAGAATCATTCAGGTCAGTGTTTTGTTTTTTTTGGGGGGTGGGGTGAACATTCGAGGGTCACATATCAACCCAGATTTCATTCTGGCAGATTTCCTGAGTAATTATTTTTATGCTTTTCAATTAAGTGGTTTCACTCAGTTATAAGATTTTTTTGTAGATGATGTGAAAATTCCTCTAAATCATATCTGCAATGTCAGCAGGATTCAGAGCACAGGAAGCAATCTCCTAAGCAGAATACTTGAGAAAAGATGGCTCAGCTTCCCTGGTTCTACCTTTACCTTCATCAGGCTTGACAAGACTGAAAAGAGCTCTCTTTCCCAAAGCCTCGCTACACAGGAATCAAGCATGCTGTGCCTCCAATAAAGCGGACAGTCATTTCATCTTCTGTGCATCACTGGCCTGGTGCCCAAGCATACCTATCTAAAGAATTAACCATAAATATGGATTTAGAAAAGTGTCTCAATTTGAGACCTTATAACCTAAGCTATAATAGCATAATCACACTACAACATAACAAAAATGCAATCACGAGGCTGTTAAAAAATAATCTCAAAAATTCACCTGCTTCAACTTCCTATCTTAAGGTAACCATATTGATCAACTCCAAAAGTTAAAGTAGCTGTTTTTACAGCTAGAAAAAAAATTCTATGAACTATAGGCCCTCCCTTCATATCTCCTTTATCATTCTCTTTATACTTCTCCTTCAACCTGACAGACAGAGAAACCAATTAAGAGACAGAGGCAGAACAGTCACATAGAAAAAATAAAGAGATCCTACTTTCAGTTAGAATCTGGTAGAATTAAATCCTGAGGAGTGAGAAGAAATGTGA
This sequence comes from Hylobates moloch, assembly GCF_009828535.3. NCBI lineage: Eukaryota > Metazoa > Chordata > Mammalia > Primates > Hylobatidae > Hylobates > Hylobates moloch. The sequence goes on along the minus strand of NW_026652287.1, from coordinate 28,144,547 downwards.
AGATTAAGTAACCTGTTTAAATCTCCTGGTTGCTTAGGTTTTTCCTTTGAGGTGCCATCTGGGAACAGGGTTTGAGTTAGCATCATGATTTAAAAAAAACAAAAGACATAACTACATCATTTAATGAGGGCCTACTATGTGTCAAGTATTTAAATATTATAACTGCTGTGCAAAAAGGAAGCCTTATCATTTTATATGCAAAGAAAATAAGACTCCAAGGAATAAAGTAACTTGCCTGAGGCTAAGCTAATTAACTTGCTCAGCTACTGGGTGGTTATCCTGGGATTCCAATTATAGTCATGTTGTTACCATCTGGCTACATTCTTCCTTATCTAGAAGAGTGACTCCAAGGAATGGACTAAGGTATCAGAATCAAGGTAGAGACTCTTAATGCTGGTTTCATAGGTTCTGATTGCTCCACTGCCACCCTAAGAGAGTCACTGTCCCAGTAATCCACAGCTATTGATGATGATGATGTTTATATTAAAAAATAAGACAATAATGATAAAAATAATAGCACCTTAAATGCATCATTTCATCCTTATAACAACCCACAAGGTTGGTCTAGTCTTAGCCCCTTTTTACAGGTGGGAAACTGCCTGAGCAGTGACTGCCTAAGCTGATGCAGGTATTTGATGGTGGAAGCCAGAGCCCAAGCCCTATAAATTATCTCACACTGCATCAGAGGAATGTGTCAGATCTCTCAAGTTTGTTGGGAGTGGAAAATAGTTGAAAATCACCATTCTATAGCATAAACTAAACTCTTTATCGTCTGTTCTTTAAGCTCCTTGATGATCTTGCTACAATCTGTAATTTCTAACCTTATTTTTCATCACTCCTTTTAACTCCAGGAAATTTCTTGCTGTTTTCCATAAATACCCTGAGTTTTTCTCATTTGCCTAATGCTACTCCTTTTAGCTGAAATGGCATTTTCTATGGATTCCAACAAAGCAAAATGTTATCCACTATAAAACTTCCTCCCCACATGAAAAAACTCTCCCACTATTGAACTTCCATAGCAGTTTGTCTTTCTCTCAGAACATTCAGGAGATATTTATGTGCTTGGAATGGATTCCTACTTGACTTCAGTAGGCACTGATTCTGTGTGGATCCTGTGGAATCAATATCCTTCTGGGGCAATATGCCTGGCTGGAAGAAGCTGAAGATCTAACGAAACCAGAGAGAAGAGGCAGCTGTAAATCTTTAGAAGTTGCCATCCTAAAAACTATGATCCTCACTAAGAACAAAACAAAGCATCATTTTTTTTGAGACAGAGTCTTGCTCTGTTGCCCAGGCTGGAATGCAGTGGCATGATCTCAGCTCACTGCAACCTCCACCTCCTTGGTTCTAAGTGATTCTCCTGCTTCAGCCTCCACAGTAGCTGAGATTACAGGCACGCGACACCACACCCAGCTAATTTTGTATTTTTAGTAGAGATGGGGTTTCACTATGTTGGCCAGGCTGTTCTCGAACTCCTGAACTCAGGTGATACACCCGCCTTGGCCTCCCAAAATGCTGGGATTAGAGGTGTGAGCCCCGCGCCCAGCACCAAACTTTTTCTTATAAAACACAGTGGTTAGGAATGTAGACTCGAGCCAGTCTCCATCTTGCTGTGTGGACTCGGACAAATCACTTAACTTCTATGCCAACTGCCTCATCTGTGAATAGGAAATGATAACAGAACCTTCCTTACTGGGCTGTTGTGAGGACTCAATCAGTTCACATACATAAAGTGCCTAGAACAGTGCATGGCTCATGATAAATACTATACGAATATTTGCCATTATTATTTTTGAAACTCACATGTAAATTGGAAAAGTGGCTCCAGTTGCAAGAGGGGAACTGTTAGAGATCAAAAACTTTCAGAAGAAACAATTTAGGTGAAGCATATAAAATGGCTTATATATAAATGAAGCAGTACCATTTTCCTATGAAAAGTTACAGATCAAGAGAAGATATAATTGAACACTATAAAATAATAAATCAAAATGATGGCAGAAATAGGTGAATATACACTTGCTAGGTAAAGTACAGAGACAGTAGAACCAAGGAGTCCATCTGGAAACCTGAAGGAGATTGTTTTAGGTCAAACAAATTTAAAAATTGATAGCTTGTAACTTAACAGATGAATTTAAAATTAGCTATTTAGACTTGGAATACGATTATTTTCAGGAAAACAAGGTTTTATGTATTGCCTGGGTTTTCTGGCTAATCCATAAAAGCCAATTTAACTTAATATTACTCTCATAGTAACAACAGATGATTTTAATATTAATAGACTATTTTAATTACCAGACTGTTTTAATATTAATATATATTTTACTAGTTATGTACAACAATGGTTTTGTAACACATCATCTGTACTGTAAGAATGGCAACTCGTAAAATCATACATCATGAATGCAGTAAGGGATTTGAGTGATAGCTAGGGTCACTACACTTCCTAGTTTGCCTAGCTTAGTAATGGTTTATGCTTGCCACCTTGGTTATTAACAGCTCCCCCTGTTAATTAAATCACAGAGGAAATTAAGTCACAGAGAGTGTTGTGACTTAGCAAAAGTCATAAAGTTAAGAAGGGGCTAGAATTAGAACCCATAAATACTTATTCCTAGTCCAGGAGTCTTCCCATTAGACTGCATGGACTCACCAGTATTAAGACAATGGTGACGACTATCATGCTCAGGATTCAGGGCACCCGTACACATGAGATACAGAGTCTATAGGAGTAAAGCTCTCCTTATCCCAGAGGGACTTTCTGGGGTCAAGGGATGAGGGATTTAGGGGATCCTTGCTTGTGTATCTAAGGCTGGCCTATTTCCTTTCTCATTGTCCCTACTTGTGGTTTCTTGCTCAACACCTCCCTGGAATGGGAAAGGTTATAGGGGATATAAGGAATTTATTTTGGGATGTGTTGAGTGTGAGATGTCTCTTCAACGTTTAACTGGAGATGTAGAACAGGAGTCCAGACTGGAGATATCAGTCTGGAAGTAAGAAATGAAAGTGTGGTATGTGAAGCTTAGGGCAGTCATCAGAGAATAAATAAGAAGAGTTCTGCCATAAAGGACAGGGGCCAAAAGGAAGGTGAGTGGTAAGGAGATGAAAAGGGGCTCAGGGCATTGAATAACCAGCTCTAACACTGAGGGAAAGAAAAAAATGAGGCCTGTGACAATAAGCATGATAAACTGCAGCTAATACCATTATTGGAAACTTACTATGTTCTAGGCACTCTAGCAAGTACTTTATATATATTATCTTAGCCCTCATTTCTAACCTCTGATGTAGGGGAAAAATAAGGTTACAGGAGGTTAAGAAACCTGACTACAGATACAAAATAAGTAGCAAAGAAGAAATTCAGACTCAAGTGTTACTCCGAAGACTGTGATCTTTCTACAATGCTCTGCTTACTGGGGGCTTATCTTTTGCCCTTCGTATGTGATGTTTGGATGACAGACAGTCTGGCTTATATTTTTCTTTTGTGGAAAAATTTATTTTTATGTCTTTGTAGTTAAGATAATAACATTGAATCATGTGAACATGACTTCAGAATGAGGATACTGTCAATGCTCCTTTTGGTAAGTATGTAGAGGTCACTGGCTGTATTTCTGCTCCAAGCATGTTCTACTGGATGAGCAATGGAACATTTTTGCTCTTAATCTGCACTATTAGTATCGTAGGTATATTCATATTACAAACACATGTTCAACAACCAAGAGCTTTGGTTATTTATAAAACAGAAATACTTATTAGGAAATTTATTAGTTAATATACTGATTTTAAGTTTTGTCATGAGGGGCATTTATCTGGGCTTGGGGTTTGCTGAGAACAAGTTTTTTTCTTGAGAATATGAATCTGTTGAAAAATATGAGATGGTGCAATTTGCATGTATGTATAAAATTCAAAAACAAGTATTGCCTAGTGAAAGTAATAGCAAAAACTAACAAGAATTCTGTTTTTAAAATTATATTAATAAGAAGTATAAACATTACTATTTTGCCAGGAGCAGTTTTATATTTGTTGATATTGAGTTTCTCAGTGGTTAAAACTTAGGTTGTCTGATCTCCTCCCTCCAAAAACAATCTATTAAAGCACTTTCAAAGAATAAAAGTTAAGCATAGGCACAAAATTTAATTTAGTCTGAAGTTTTTTTTTGTTTTTTGAGACGGAGTCTCACTCTGTCGCCCAGGCTGGAGTGCAGTGGCGCGATCTCGGCTCACTGCAGGCTCCGCCCCTCGGGGTTCACGCCGTTCTCCTGCCTCAGCCTCCCGCGTAGCTGGGACTACGGCGCCCGCCACCTCGCCCGGCTAATTTTTTGTATTTTTAGTACAGACGGGGTTTCACCGTGTTAGCCAGGATGGTCTCGATTTCCTGACCTCGTGATCTGCCCGCCTCGGCCTCCCAAAGTGCTGGGATTACAGGCTTGAGCCACCGCGCCCGGCCTAATTTATTCTGAAGTTACAGAGGAAAACGACTGTATTGTGGTAAGGAAGTAAGTCTTAGGCTCTTCTCTAGCTGTTTCATGCATTTCAATCTAATCTACAGCTAGGAGAAGATTCTTAAGGACAGGGACAATACCTTTTATTTCTTTTGTACAGTGACTAGCACAGTAGTTGGCAACTGTATGTACTATATACTTGATAAAATCCTGATATTTACAATTCTCAACCTTATGTATTGAGAATTTGTTGCCATTCTACCCTTTAAAGGAAACATTTTGTTTCTCCCATGTGAAAACACAGATATAGCCAAAGGCAAAGTTTTTCTGCAACTAAACTTTCAAAATAAATTTCCCATGGAATTTGGTGCTGTTAGAATTTTAGCAGAGTTCTTAATAATCTAATTTTCTGTAAGAAACAATAATTGCCTAAAATAGAGAATTCAACATTTCATTTAGAACTAGTTTAAATTCACTGTTTACTAATAATATTAACAAATACCTTGTTGGAATTCAATAGAATAGGACTATTGAATTTAAGGGCTAGAGAAGTCTCATTTTTCTTTTCCCACTGGGATATTTTATAGCAGAAAAATATTTATATACTCCATATATACATAATCATCATAATAAAACAGAAAACTGTTAATAGTAAAACAAAAGGGGTTATTGTTTTTAATCAAATGAGTAAAATAGTGGATTATAAGAATGAGATTTGAATAGTAATAGACTTATTTACATTTGTGATCACCCATCTAATTATAGTCTTTTTTTCTCCTCTTTCAGTTTTTCTTTTTTTTTGAGATGGAGTCTCGCTCTGTCACCCAGGCTGGAGTGCAGTGGCGTGATCTCGGCTCACTGCAACCTCCGCCTCCCAGGTTCAAGAGATTCTCCTGCCTCAGCCTCCTGAGTAGCTGGGATTACAGGTGTGCACCACCATGCCCTGCTAATTTTTTGTATTTTTAGTAGAGATGGGGTTTCATCATGTTGGTCAGGCTGGTCTTGAACTCCTGACCTCAGGTGATCCACCCACCTCAGCCTCCCAAAGTGCTGGGGTTACAGGTGTGAGCCACTGTGCCCAGCCTCCTCTTTCAGTTTTTCTAGGGGCAATATTTTTGCCTCTTATAGGATGTGTCATCCAACAAGATGACATGTTTATGTTTTTGTTTTTTCATAGAAGATATCTATTTAGGATTTCTAACACAAAGGGGAACAAGTAGTAGAAGCCTTAAATTAAATAGGGAAACAAACTAAGATGTACTGCTGTTCCTTCTTTGCTCAAGAGATTGTCTGTATGCTTATTTAATTGATAGTTTTCTTTGTACCTTCTCAGGTTTATCATGCTGTCAAGGGACTAGTCTTTGAAGAATACTGTAGGGCGCAAGGCAAACAAACAGAAAACCCTGAAGATGACAGTAAGATTCCCTTCGTTACGTCTTAAAAGGAAGGCCAACAATGCCCATCCTAACTTGGAATCCCATATTATGCTTTTGAGTTCATGTTAACAGGCTTTGAGCAGTCAATGGAGCATCCAGATAAGTAGATGTGAAGGTTGGGAAAATCACTGCTTAGTGAGAAAGAACCCAAGAAACATGTCTAAGTTTGTAGAGGAAAGTATACTCTGCTTCTATGAAATCAAAGCTGTGGGTTCAATGCGCTAGTTTAACATACATAAAAAATTATATTCTAAAACAAACAATTGTGCCTTAAGCACACCTGGTAGTCTCCTAAATGCTGACTGATGGTATAAAAGGTATAATGGATCAAGATGGTTAGCTAGGTACCAACCCATCCTTACTGCTGAAGAAAAATAAACTCAAAAAGCAATGTGATTGGTGGTATGTCAAATAGGAATGTCTCTTAGCACATTACTCTGGTCTTGATATGGTCTAGCTACTCTGATTGCTCTTACGGACTGGGCAAGAACATGAATAGAGTATGATCCATCACATCTTCTGACTGTGGTTCAGTGGCCTAAACATCACATAACAAAACCACATTTGATAGCTTCCTTCTAATTGCAAGACACATAACAAATACCACCAAACAATGTAATTTGTGACATGTAAGTAGTTTTTCTTAAATTTAAAAAATAATTTTAAAAAATGGAGTTAGTGTGGGTAAGGGCAAAATAAGAAACTAACTCAGCCATTCCAATGCCAAAGAATTTCAAATTTAAGTTGGCTTTTTACTTTTCATTTGAAGTAAGAAATACCCATTCAGCTACAAAGCCAAAATTGAGAGATGATATACTCTGAAAAAAAAATCTTATATTAACATCTAAAATTTGAAAGTTTTATTTTAAAAACTCCTTATTAAGGAAAACTTCAAACATATACAAAAGTAGAATAGTATAAATTAACCCCACTCACTCTCAGGAACCATCACTCAGCTTCATCTATTATCAACTCATGACCAGTTTTACCCCTCTACTTCCACTTCCCCAGAAATCAAGTTATTTCATCTCTAAACATTTCAGTAAAACCTTATAATTTTAACCGATCAGTGTTAGAAGTTGTGGGGTTCTGTGTTTCATTTTTAATTGCTTTTATTTTGGATACCTATGTCAGTGAAAGAGAGGAAACTGGTGTTTATTGAAGACAAGGAGAATAAAAAATCTAGATTTTTTTTTTAGTTCTTCTGTGATTTCTTGTACCTAAATACAGTTACAAAATTTTCTCCTCCTTCCACTGAAGGAGATGGAGCTGGCAAGATATAGTCATTCAGTTTTAACAAGCATTAATTGAGCACTAGGGACAGGGCTGGGTGCTGGAGATAAAAAATGAGTAAACAAAGATCCTATCTCTAGAATGGGTGAGATAGACACAATAAATATTATAGATAATGTCGATATAATATGGAAAATGCTAGGATAATGGTATTCACAGGGTACTTTGGGAAATAGAGAATAAGGCAATTCAGAGGAAATCAGATATTCAAGAAAGGCTTCCAGGAAGAGATGATATCTGAGTAAATGCAAAAGTGCTGTAAATGATTGTTACTATGCCATTATAATAAGTGCAATATGAAAGTTCCTTCAAAGAGATTTCCTTCATTTAGTGAGTTGGGGAATTAGCAGGGAAGCTCCTCAAAGAGTATTAGTCTGTGAAGTGTGTAAAACAACAATAATTTATAAAAACAGCCACTATATCATGTCCTGTGGGGAATACCAAAGGGAAAGGCATGGTCTCAACCCTCAGGAAGGTAGGAATGTAGATGGGGAGAAATTCAGCATGCATTGGAAAACTGCACTATAGAATATCCAATCAAATTAGAGAGTTTAGGGATGAGAAGAGTGGCATGAACTGAAGTATTTGAATAAGAGCTTGGACCAAGGTTTTGAATATAAATTTAACCTAGATCAAAAAAGGAAGACAATCTAGTAAAGAAGATTAAAAGGTAAGTTTTAAGTGGTCAAAGATTCTTTGTCTTTAAGGAGTTATTTCTTCATTCTGTTCATCTTTGGATTGACTGAAGCCAGGTGGGGAAGGTCAAGATCTTTTACCTAAACCTTAAAGAGGTGTGTGTGCATGTGCTTATGTGTATGCTAGTGTCAGAACATGAAGATTTAATCTAAGAATTTACAATCTATTCTAAGCTATTCCATTAGAATAGTGCACAATGTCAGGCTGCAAATGCAAAGGTCTACTCTGGCAGATAGCTGATTCTTGGGGGAAAAATGAAAAGCAAAGCCCATAAAAATTAAAGTTATAAAAGACACATAAGAAAATTCAATCAACAGTATAGTTTCCAGCTGTCCTTCTGAAATCAATGACACACCATTTACACTATCTTTAATAACAACAACAATAGCGTCAGCTAACACTTATATAGCATCTACTATAAACATGCTTTATGTAAGTAATTCATTTAATCCTCAAAGCAGCCTGTCTGGTAGATAGTACAACTTCTCCCATTTTACAGAAGGGGTAACTGAGACACAGAGAGACTAATAATTACTCTTTTCTCAATTCTAGTTATTCAACTTTCACTGGTGAGACTTTAGATCGGAGGTTTAAAAGGCATGTAGGTACACAGTGGATATATGTTGAAATCTATTTTTAATAAACTAGAAAAATTACTTGTATCCTTCATTGACTTAAGTGAAATGCTGCATGATAGTATATTGGCACAGAACCATAAACATAAATGTCAAATAATCCATGAGCCTAAGAGGCAGAGTTGCAAATAGGAATATGCTCCAGCAATGGCTTGTTTATCAGCAAACCAAACACTAGTCTCTGAATATTTCCTCTGGGATTGAAGAATGCATCTTTTTCACAATAGTTACACAGAGAACAGCATCAAACATATATGACAATAAATGACCATATAATATACAGCAATCAAAGTAGCAATTTGCTATAAGTTTTGTCCCTACTGAACTGTAGAAAAATATTACTCCCCAGGTAGAGGTACTTGCTTTTCTTTCAAACTCTGAAAGCACTTCATATATAGCTAAACTCAGTACTTACGTTATAGTACATTATAATTATTTGTTCATGTAGTGGCCTTCCCTCTAGACTACAAGACCTTGAGTACAGAGTCTGAACTTATTCCTCCTGGGATTTAAAAGCCACCCCTCCATCTAGTAGCATGAAGGTTTACTGGATGAATAAATAAATTAATTATTCGATAGGTGACTTTTAGTAAAATCTAAGGCACTATAAAGCATAATAGACAAGTTAAAAATGTCAAGTTGTAAGGGTTTTGTTATTTTAAGAATAGATTCTAATTTCCCTTGCATTTAAGGCCTTTTCTATACCAGCCCTAATCAACCTTCTTAACCTTATCTTGTCTGTTAGATCCTATATATGAATTATTTTATCTTGCACAAGACCTGCGCTTTCTCACCTCTGTGTTTTAACTCAGTAATCTCCAAAAAGTTTTAGATTATGCAGCTCTCTCAGTATAAAATATTTGGTATGCTTATTTAACATTGTGCTAAAATATATTTATTACCAAGCAAACACAAAAATAGAAGAAAACAGATATTTTAAACAAATGAAGTTTTAATCTTTTCTTCCTCCACACGATGCATTGCTTTGTATGTATCCCACTTTGAAAATAGCTGATTTATATCAAAAGAAAAAATCTCATTGCATTTTGTGAGAATTAAATGAATCAATACATATAAAGCACTTATAATGCTTCTGAGCATATAGGAAACACTATACATGCCAACTAATTTCATTACCATCATTATCATCAATGTAGTTTCTTTTGAGTGGAATAATGTCTACATACCTACCTTCTAGCCTCCTTCCTACACGCCAAACTCCTTGAAAGCCATATGATAAATGTTATCCCTTCAAAGAACTATTTGAATCCATCTCTTAAGGGATTAGGACTTACCGCACTGAAGAAGGTACCAAATCTACAAAGTTTAGCAAGAAGCCATGCTCAGGAAGCCAAAATAAACTAGAACCATTGGTAAAAAATAAAGATGGGTTTATGGAAAATGATGCAAATGCAAAGAGATATGATTATTAGCTCCATGGGAAAGAAAATATAAGAAAAGTAAATATAGCCATAGTGAAATTATCTGACTCTATAATAAACAATGTTTACACGGGCCTAATAATATAAATATTGATGACTAACACAAAATTGTTTATTGGTTTTAAGAAGATTAAATCAATATGAAGATGTTCAGTTGATTTTTGAAATGGTAAAATGTGTCATGTGTTTTTATATTTCCACAGTTGTACTTTTACAGCAGTCTCAGCATAAAAGAGATTTCAAGAAGTTTTAACTCTTACCTGTAACACAGCGGCAAATAAATACACTACTATGAAGATTATAGTTAAAGAAGTATGACCACTTTTCATCAAATGAATAGTGTAGAGGAAAATTAAATGTCCAGGAATCACTAAAAGCAGCAGAACTTGAGCAGACTTATTATTTACTCCTGTAATATAAAATGTAAAAGTAATTAAAACAAAATTATATTTTAGTTAATAATAGGTCATAGTTATTAAAATTTGAGGATTACTTTCTAGTTACTATACTTCATACTATAACATGAAATTTGATTGCCAAAAATAAATTTCAAGTAGTTACAATTCATTTCATTCTCTGAAATTTCCACTATATATGTTAATTAAATGAAAGGTGGTTGATAAAAACTTGCTATGAAGAACATCGGTCACATTTTAATATCTATCATAAAAACAGAGAAAATATAAAGTTCTTAAAGTACAAGAATTTTAATTTTATTAATTTCTTTAGACTTCTATCACTGGTATTAAAAGCGTAGCCATTTCTGATCTTCATTCAAAGGTCAATAATCACCACGCACAGTGGCTCACACCTGTAATCCCAGAGCTTTAGGAGGCCAAGGAGGGAGGACTGCTTGAGGCCAGGAGTTCAAGACCAGCCTGGGCAACATAGTGAGACCTCATCTCTACAAAAAATAAAAATAAAAAAAAATTAGCCAAGCAAAGTGGCTCGTGCCTGTAGTCCCAGCTACTCAGAAGGCTGATGTGGGAGGATCACCTGAGCCCAGGAGTTTGAGGTGCAGTGAGCTGTGATGGTACCACTACTCTCCAGCCTGGGCGACAGAGCAAAGCCCTGTCTCAACAACAACAAAAAATTTTCTAAAACAAAAGTCAATAATCACACTTATTTTCATCAGGGAAAAAAAATGACAAGAATTGTGAAGTTTAAAATTGTGGTCTTAGTTTTTTGGTAATCATGTGCCTTTGTTTATTCATAGCCACATAAATAATGCACTGTTCCTTGAAATCGAGGTTATCCCTTCTCATCTGGTTTGTTTGAGATCAAACGCCTACATTTAGAAAGGCCAAAATAATCATATAGATAAGATAGTACATCTGCCTCCCAAAATCACCTGGCAATTATTTTTTTTTTTGTCTTTCACAAAATAAGGTTTCTCTTTCACAACTAATAAGCAAGATACCCCAGAAAGAGGCATAAAAGAGAAACATTATACAAATATCCTTAGCAACTGCAGAATTGATACACATGCCTTTTCATTCACTGGGATTAGCTCTCAGAAATAGGAAAGTTGAGCAACTTTCACAAAACACATATTCAATAAATGTTGCCTGCCTATAATCTTACAGAGCAATAGCCCTTGATCTAAAATACGCAAAAATCCATAAGCACATACCTGGACCAAAGAAAGTTCTAAATGGGTAGTAACAACCTTTGGGTTCATCAGGCAATTCTCCTGGAATGCTATGTAAATGGAGGTAGGTAGAAATCCTGCTAGCCTGAATGGCCACCAAATTACCACCAATACCTGAAACACAAGGAAAAACAAAGTAGCAATCCTTATGTTTTAAACAACTTGCATAAATTCAACCAAAAGCAAGCCTCTTCATGTAACATTCTGGGTCAATAAAACAAAATAAAGAGTTCTTCTGAAATGTTGATCTATTTAATGTTGAAGTAGACATTCCAAAGGCATAAAATCATTGTTAGATAAAATTAATTCATTATTTTTTCAAACTTGACTGATACGAAAGCAGACCAGAGCAGGTAATTTTTAAAAGTCATTATCAAAACCAAGATATAAAATTAGGTACCAAGATCCTTCATGTTTATCACCTTAATGACAGGGAAGATAAGCTAGACTTACTCAAATAGATAAGGCTAGAAACTTTTCTTCTCAGCTTACTAAAGAAATTGGTACAGAGCCACTGGAAAAAATACTCATTAGCCTCTCACATACTCTGAGGCAGAAGAGTTGATGCCAGGATGTGAAATAAATTCCAAAGAGTGGTAAGCCCCTCCAAGGTAAGACAGGATACTCAAATTGTTTCTCCTTTTGCAGAGTACAGGAGAAAAAAGTTAAGCCGTAAAAGTGAGTAAGAAGAAAACTGAAAAATTCAAATTCTTAACTGATGAGGGCAGGACTGCCTAAGATTGAGGAAAGGGCAAGAGAATCTCAAACCCCATCCCATGCCTTTCACTAAGAAACATCAGCAACTGACTGTTGGGAGAAAAGCAAGAGCACAGATAGTTAAGCCTTCCAGGCTGCAGGCATACAGCCCTCCACGCTTCACACTAAGCACAGGGTGGCAGGAGCATGCCCATAAGGAAAGTTGAGGTTAGTGGTGTGCAGAGGGTAATGATAATAACCATAAAAAACAAACCCAGTTCAACTGCTGACTAGATTGACTCAATCCTCCATCCTAATGATCTAGCAGAAGGAAAGAACTCCCATCTCTAGGCATAAATAATATTTACCTCAGTCTCCAATGGTCTTGCATGTATAATGTCCATCATTCAATTAAAAAATTAAAAGACAGGAAAAAGCAATGAAGAATATAAAGCATTGAAGGAGTTAAGAAGTCATCAGAGCCAGACACAGAGATGAATCAGGTGTTGAAAACATCCAACAAGGAATTTAAAATAATTATAATTAATATGTTAAAGGATCTAGTGGAAAAGATATACAAATATATTAAAAGACAGAGACATAAATTAAAAGTAAAAATATGGAAAAATATCATGCAAACACTAAGGAAAAGAAAGTTAAGAGTGACTATATCAATATCAAGGGGAAAAAAAATGGCATTCTAACAGGGAATATTACCAAGGATAAAGATGAACATCGAATAAAGTTTAAGAAGGTCAAGACGGCCAGGAGCAGTGGTTCCCGCCTGTAATCCCAACACTTTGGGGGGCCAAGGTGAGTGGATCACGAGGTCAGGAGATCAAGACCATCCTGGCCAACATGGTGAAACCCCGTCTCTACGAAAAAAAATACAAAAATTAGCTGGGTGTGGTGGCGCGTGCCTGTAATCCCAGCTACCCCGGAGGCTGAGGCAGGCGAATCACTTGAACCCTGGAGTTGGAGGTTGCAGTGAGCTGAGATCACACCACTGCACTCCAGCCTGGCGACAGAGTGAGACTCTGTCTCAAAAAAAAAAAAAAAAAAGTCAAGTTTTCAAAATACACCAAGAAGCAAAAACTGATAAATCCGAGAGGAAAAATAGACAAGTCTGTTTTTATACACAGATTTTACCACTGTATCTCATTCATTGAGTACACATATAGTAAGTCCTCACTTAATGTCATTGATAGATTCTTGGAAACAGACTGTAAGTGAAATAACATACAGCAAGTCCTAGAATAGCATAATTCAATGTCGTTATATTATAACATTGATGAGAAAAAAGTTGGTTTTGTTATGTATTGTTTCACCTAAAGTCACAGTTTTAAGAACCTATTAACGATGTTAAATGAGGACTTACTGTATTTTAAAAATCAACAATGATATAGAAGACTTTAATAATACTATCAACCAGTTTAATCTAAATTACATTTGTAGAACATACTACCCAACAACAGCAGAATACATTTCACACGTGCACTCATGGAACATTAATGAAGATAGACCATATTACAGGCCATAAGACAAGTCTCAATAAATTAGAAATGATTGGAACATGCAAAGTATGCTCTCCTTCCATAACAGAAAAGTAAGATATCTGAGGATTCCCCCAAATATCTGGAAAGTAAACAATACATTTCTAAATAACCCATAGTTCAAAGAAGAAAACACAAGGAAATTTGGAAAGTATTTTGAATTTACTACAAATGAAAACACAAAATATTGAGATATGTGGGAGGCACATAAAGCAGTACTTAGCAATTCATAGCATTACTTATATTAGGAAAGAAGAAAGCTTTCATATCAATGATCTAAGGCTCACATCTTCAGAACCAAGAAAAAAAATTAAACCAAAAGAAAGCATAAGGAGGAAATAAAATAAGAACAGAAATCAATGAAATAGAAAATAAAAACAGCAAAGAAAAATAAATGAAACAAAAAGATGGTTCTTAGAATAGATAAAAAAGAGATAGAAGACACAAATTCCAATATCAAGAATGAAAGAGAAGTCATCACTACAGTGCATGCATTAAAAGGATAATATAGGAATATCATAAACTTTAAAAATACTAAACAATTAGCAAATCAAATCCAGCAAAACATTTAATGTATATCATAACCAAATTTGATTTATCCTAGGAATGCAAGACTGATTTAATAGTTGGAAAGAAATTAAAGCAACTCAGCACATTAACAAATGAATGGAGGAAAAAAATAATATAATTGGATGAATAAATGCAGAATAATTTATAAAATTTTATATTTATCATTAAAAACTCTTAGCAAACCAGGAATCAAGTAGGACTTCTTTAACTTGATAACCACACACACACACACACACACACACACGAAATCTGAGCTATGACAAAGGAGGAACTGCAAATCAATAAATAGTGCTATAGACTTTTAATAAGTAGTGCTAAGATAATTATTAAAATGCCAAAAACCTATGCAATTTGATCCTCACTCTCATATCATGCACAAAAACAAATTCCACATGATTAAAGACCTCATGCAAAAGAAAAACATATTAAGTTTTAATATGTTTAATATGTTTTAATATGTTTAAGATGATACCGAATGGATGAAAAGGATTTTTTAACAAAATAGATAAATTACACACCATAAAGGAAAAAGTTGACAAATCTTACTACGGTGTAATTAAAACCTTCGGTTCATCAAAAGACACTGTGGAGAAAGTGGAAAGACAATCCACAGAGTGGAAGAATTTTTTTTCAACACATATAATTGTCAAAGGACTACTATCCAGAATATATAAAGAACTCCTACATGTAGAGATAATCAGTAACTGCAGAAATGCGAATAAAAGCACAATAAATATCATTTCATACTCATCAGATTGGCAAAACCTTTTAGCCTAAAAACATCAACTATTTATAACAACGTGGAGCAATGAGAACTCTTACACAAAGCTAGCAAGAGTGTCAACTGTTATAATCCCTTTTGAAAACATTTTGGCATTGTGTAATAAAGGTGTTGAGGCAAGTGTGGTGGCTCACACCTGTAATCTCAGCCCTTTGGGAAGCCGAGGCAGGAGGATCACTTGAGCCTAGGAGTTTGAAACTAGCCTGGGCAATATAGTGAGACTTTGCCTCTACTAAAAATAAAAAAATTAGCTGGGTGTGGTGGTGCACACCTGTAGTTGCAGCTACTCAGAAGACTGAGGCAGGAGGATGGCTTGAGCCCAAGAGATTGAGGCTACAGTGAGCTGTGGTCATGCCACTGCACTCCAGTCTGGGTGACAGAATAAGACCCTGTCTTAAGTAAGTTAAGTAAATAAATAAATAAATAAATAAATAAATAAATAAAGTTGTTGATAGGCATACCCTACAATCTAGCAATTCCACTCTTAGACAAATACTCAAAGAAATGCCTACATATGTACAACAGTTGGAAGAATGAGCTCTGAAAGAAGTATGAAATCAAGAGAACTTGACATCTTAAATTTATGAAGGACTCCATTTAAATCATACCGAATACACTGGTGCAGGAGATTTCTGAACAAGAAGAATTAGAGAACAATTGCAACAGGATGTCTGAACCAGGTGCTAAAAGTTGAAAGCTTTGATGATATCAGAGAGAATCAGAAGGCAGCAATCCTCTGGCCAGGTCTATTACCCACTGTTGATCCAAGTTACCTGGAAGCAAAATAGATTTCCCTCCAAAAAAAGTGTGATGAAACTATCTTGTTTTTGTTTTGTTTTTATAATAGGATTATCTTGCTTGTGCTAGATTATTAATTCTTTGCTTAATAATTTAGGACGTAATGTTTAGGATCCAGTTTCTTATTAAGAAAAAACCTAGCCCTAGTAGCCTCCACATCTAAGCAGTTTAATCTTGGGTATACATAAATATTATACTCAGAAATAAAGATTGAGTAATTTTGTTCAAAGATATTTAGGTCAATATTACCTATATATCACCTATATATTGCTGGATACCTAGTGAAGTTTTGGCATTCACTGCATTCTAATAATGTTAATTTGTTATCGTGGAATAAGAATTTAGTATTTTTTAATTGCAGAAAAAATGTAAGAATAGAGACAGGAAAAGCATGAGCTTCCCCCCTTCTAAGCTGAGAGGTTGATCACTTTTTGTGCCAATGCACCAAAAATGAAGCAACTTAAACATTATAGTTTTAAGGCTGAAATTATAATGTCTTGATCTTAAACTAAATGTAGCTTCATGATTTCCTCATCACATCTCATTTAGTAAATAAAAAATTCATTAAAGCAAATGCTTAAGATAATTTAAAATGCAGTTCATCATAAAAATGTTTAAAATATGTATCCCAGGGAGTTCTGAAAAAATTTCTAAAGGAAAATAAATTTCTTTAAAAATGTGTTGAAAAGTCACATGGACTAGATAGAATAATTAAGGCACATAAATGCAGAGCTGTGTTCTCTGTAACATTCTGACTGTGGCTCAAACTATGTGGGTTTTTCTGAAAACCACCTCAGTCACTTGCTATGACATCACTGATATTTAACTTCTTACAGCTTCAATTTTCTAATCTGAAAATAAGGATAATTTAATATCTATCTCATAAGGATGCTGAGAGAATTAAATAAAATAATGCATATATGAAAGATGCTTAGCACAGTTTCTGGACATGGTAAAGGCTCAAAAAATGTTAAATATTATTGTTGTTATCAACAATAAATTTATGTAAATAATGTGATTCTGACTTGGCATTTTCTTAATTGTAGGTCCTTAATTGTAGGTCCTGGAGAATTCATTGGTCAGAGGATGTCCAGAAACTGTATTGCTTTTCAATTCACAGACTATTTTGTTTTAAAATATATATATGAAAGAGAATAAATCATTTGGTGCCCATTCTATTTATTTATTCATTTATTTTTATTTTTAGAGACAGGGTCTTGTTCTGTCTCACAGGCTGGAGTGCAGTTGTGTCATTATGGCTCACTGCAATGTTGAACTCCTGAGCCCAAGTGATCCTCCTGCCTTAGCCCCCAGTGTAGCTGGGACGACAGGTATGCATCACCATGCCTAGCTAATTAAAAAAAAATTTTTTTTAGAGATGGGGTCTCACTGTGTTGCCCAGGCTGGTCTTGAACTCCTGGGCTCAAGCGATCCTCCTGCCTAGGCCTCCCAAAACACTGGGATTCAGACATGAGCCACCAAGCTTGGCTAGCACGCATATTTTAAACAATCAACTCAACTGCCTTCTGTTTATTCAATGAATTTTCCACTAGAAGTTAGAGGTGACTATCTTTTTAAAGTCTGGATTTTCTAAATCTGAACTCACTTTCTAAAGAAAAGAATAGAGACTGGTCCAATGGTAGTGGGTTATCAGAACTTACTCACATTAGTGTTGCTAAAGTTGACATACAACTATCCACTGCTAAACTCACTGACATTAAAAAATAAATAAATAAACAAACAATTAGAACATCGAATAATTAGCATGTATGGGTACTCATCTGATAATAGCATATAAACAAGGCCAGTAGCTTATACCTCTAAGTGAAGGTAAATGAAAATGTCTCAGAAATTGAAAGCGGCAAGAGTATTTAACTACATAATGCAAGCATTTTCACAAAAAGTTACTGGGTAAACCAATAAGGGGTAAACTAGCAAAAACAGCTTTGTAATCTTTCTCTTTATAGTCACTCAAAAGGAAAAGAATCTAATATCAAAAATTATACTTAATGCAAAGCAGATTACATTCAGATACGTTTTTCAATGATGGATATTTTCCATAGGAATGCATAAATTGCATTCCTCTTCAGTTACTCTGGGGATTCTCTTGGGGGTAATGTTTTACGTGGTATTTTATTGGATATGGAATGCTTCAAGGCAAACACAGAAAGCATCTGCTATTAAGCCAAAGTATATCTATTCTACAACTGCAACTTCTCTTGAGTTTGAAACAAAAAGCTACGAATGATTAATTGTCGCTCTCTTCTAAAACCCACAAATTTGTTGGTAAAACTTTATAAAACTACTTTTATCATTTCTTTGTTACCATGTAACAGACTAAGATAATGATAATAAATATAAACAAAGTCTTATAAATAAACAGTTTATCACCTTATCACACTGAAGTCCAGGAAACACAGACATAACTGATGTTATAATTGTACCAAACTAAAAAGAAAATGAATGAGCGACTTCAGAAAGACACTGATATCATTTTTCCAGATAAGGTGAATAAAACTTTTAAGTAAACAACATAATTATTGAAGGGGCTAATTAAAGTTTTAGCCTCTCATGGTTTCATCATGATCATTGGTTACATTTTTAAACTATAACAAAATTATTACCTTAGAATAGTTTTCTTTAATGTCAAAAAATACTTTCTTGCTATAATGACATACACTATGTTTCTACTAAAAGCTAGTCTGTCAACATTTCTTTTACATTATTTAAATTCTTCAGAGACTAATTGCACTATTAAAGCCAGTGGAGAGCATCTAAGGATAGTCTCACACAAATTAAAAACATTAGTAAAAACAACTTGTCAATATACTAAATAATATGCGAGATTCCTCAGTATCCACAAGACAGAATTTTAAGTGCCAAATGCTTGAATAAGCTCAGTTGATGAAATAAAGTTTGAAAGTAGGAAGAAATTATCAGTAGGTTCATCTAGGGACTGTTTTAAAAATCCAAATTTATGTTTTGTTAAATTTAGAAATATATATGTTTCCAGTAAATGTTTAGCACTAACGTCATGGAATATATTTCAAATTCTGTCAAGAATTCCTTTGCACATTCCGAACGGAACCCCAAGCAAAAGTTCATTTTCTTAAGAAATAAATCTTTATAATCAACAGTGTTAATAAGTCTGGCCACTTCCTATATCCCTACCTGTTTTCTCCATCTCTATGTACCTCTGCATTTTCACCTATCCTCCTCTCAAGACTTATCAGAACTCACATGCAGAAATTACTTTTTTAGTTTCAAGAAATGCAAGAAGATGGAGGAGAAATAGCTTCCATTTTTTTCATATTTTTAAGAAGAAATACATTGGAACACCCTTTTAGTGAAGAGCTTTTTATTTAAACAAGGGTAGGTGTATTTACCTCCCTAGTCCCCAATCCATTACCTTTACCATTTCCCTCCCACTTGTAGACAAGGTGGTAAATGGCTGACGAACTCTCTAAATTTTCTACTTCCTTTACCATAGATCATGCATTATTTTTTAAATAAATTATGTACGTATTTAGAGACAGGGTCCTGCTCTGTTGCCTAGGTTGGAATGCAGTGGTGCAATCACGGCTCACCGCATCCTTGATCTCCTGGACTCAAGTGATCCTCCCACCTCAGCCTCCCAAGTAGGTAGGACTATGGGTGCATGCCACCATGCCTGGCTGATTTTTTTTTTTTTTTTTTTTTTTTTTTAGTAGAAATGAGGTCTCACTATGTTGCCTTGGCTGGTCTCAAACTCCTGAGCTCACACAATCCCACCTCCTTGGCCTCCCAAAGTGCTGGGCTTATAGAAGTGAGCCAGTGTGCTCAGCCTAGATTATACATTCTTAACAGAGGTGAAAACTGGTTCTTGAGGGGAGAAAAAATATCACTCATTTTATTTATAAAGTCCATTTACACATACAGTATACAAATGGATAAACAGTAGATGTGCAATATGAAAATTTCATGGGTAGGTATATTTAGAAAAAAAAATTGATTCAAACGGCTCCTTCAAAAGGTGATGATGAAAATAAAAGATTGAAAAACACCGCCGGCTGGGCGCGGTGGCTCACGCCCGTAATCCCAGCACTTTGGGAGGCCGAGGCGGGTGGATCACGAGGTCAGGAGATCGAGACCATCCTGGCTAACACGGTGAAACCCCATCTCTACGAAAGACACAAAAAATTAGCCGGGCATGGTCGCGGGCGCCTGTAGTCCCAGCTACTCGGGAGGCTGAGGCAGGAGAATGGCATGAACCTGGGAGGCGAGCTTGCAGTGAGCCGAGATCGCGCCACTGCAGTCCAGCCTGGGCGAAAAGAGCCAGATTCCATCTCCAAAAAAAAAAACAAACAAACGACAACAACAACAACAACAAAACACCGCCTTAGATCAGAAATTCCCAACCAGTGTGCCTCAGATGGGTTACAGCTGTGTCAAGATACTATCCTCCAAGCTCTTGGCATGCCTGCAGTGCCAAATCAGGTACCCCTGGTTACAAATGGCTGTCTTCTTCACCCTAGGGTGCCATCCAAATATTATTAATTTTTATGTGTGCCACGACATGAGAAAGATTAGAAAACACTGCCCTAGAGAAATGAATTTCTCTACTTTCTTGGGACAACTGAGGCTGTCAGTTGTAAGGCCCTTCATCTTAGTCTCTATCCCCTAGCCCATATCTGTGTATTTCCACCTGTCTTTCTTCAGGACTCCTTTTCTTACCACATTGAGATAAGGGGTTATCCTTTCTTTCCAAGGCTACTGTGCAGCCCATCGTTTCATGGGCCTTGCTCTCTCATTATTCACCATCTCTCATGCATCCTTGATCTTTCCTTCTCTATTACTCCTTTGCCTCCTTGCCAACAAACGTACCCACATGTCTCTTCTCTTGGAAAAAGTTCCTCATCTGGACTTCTAAGTGTCATTCTAATTCTTTTCTTTTCATTGTCAATTATTTAATATGAAGTCTAAAAGTGCTACTTCTCAGATGTTTATTGTTTTATACTATTTAATAAATGCAAAAATAATATTTATAAAACATATGTAAGTTACAAAGACTTATACTACAAAAAAACACCAATGTACCCACCACCCAATTTAAGAAAAGGAATTCATTATCTTTAGATTTGTAGTGCCCTCTGTGCTCTTCCCTAATCTCATATCCTTCCTTCGCTATCAGAGTGACTATGTTTGTGTTTTTTATTCTCTTGCTTTTCTCTGTGTTATTACTACATACATGTATATTCCTAAATACTATATAATTTGGTTTTACATATTCTTGAATGTTATATAAATGGAATAACTTATCATACAAGTTTCTGAGATTCATCCTTGCTCTTCTGGGACACGTAATTAATCCATTTTATTGTTAATAACATTCTATTGTAAGACTGTACTTTCATTTATCTAGTCTGCTACTCAACAAAACTGAACTCTCAAATGACTTCCTGATCATTGAATAAATAGTCTGTCTTGAATCCTTCTTGGCTACCATAACATAGCTTTCATCCTCCTTCTAACCAATGCATCTCGAATTCAGAAGCTATTTCAAGAGCAGATAAAAATAGAGACGATAAGGGAGAGGAAGTATGTGATTGGGGATGTCTTGTTTGGGACACTGGGTAGCTAACACCACTAACTGACACAGGAAACACCGAAGGTTTTCCAAACAGGTTTGCGGGGAATAGGATGAGTTCGGTTAGAAGCTTTAGATGTTCCATGTAGAAATATCCAATTTAAAGTATGGATCTAGAAAGGAACAGATGTGTCAAGACTAGTGATAAAGCCATGAAATGAAGCTGTATGACAAGGATAAGTTGTTCTCAAACTTTTGCATGTATCAAAATCAATTGATGAGTTCTACCTCTGAGCTGCTGATTCAGGCTTAAGAATCTGCATTTCTAATAAGATCCCAAGTGATATTGCTGGTCTGGGGACCACACTTCGAAAATCTCTGGATGAGACAATATTGCCCACAAAGAAGGTGAAAACTAAGAATAGAAGCTCAAGAGCAGGGTCTTGAAGAATACAAAGAGGCAGGTAGAAAGAAGGAACCAGTGAAGGAAAATGAAAAAGAATTTTCAGAGAAGGGATGAGAATGGTAGAATTGCAAAAAGGGTATAGTAAATAGTATTAAACAACTGAATAGAACGAAGACTGAAAATAAGTTACTAGATAAAGTAATTAGGAGGTCACTGGAGAGCTTAGTGAAAGCAGTTTTGTAGAGTGAGAAGGAAGAAAAATACTATAATGAGTTGAAAAAATACAGACTACACTTGGGAAAGTTTGATTGTAGAGAGTAGGAGAGAACAGAAGCTTGAGAAAGCAGAGCACTATGGGAAAGGTGACTTGGGATAAAAGACTTGTGCACATTTGTAAGCTAAAGGGAAAAGATGTAAGAGAGGAAGACATGGGAGATACCGGAAAAGTTAAAATAATTGATGGAGTAAGGCTCCCGTTGGAGTTGTAATGGAATAGTATCCAGGGCACAGGTCAACTAGTCGATCCTGGGCAAAAGAATCAGCTCTTCTGAGATAGGGGTGAAAGAAGTTAAAAATAGACATTGTTAGAGATAAGAACAGAGGTGAAGGGAAAGGAAAGAGAGCACGCTGTGAGACACATGCCTAAAGCCTCTATTTTTTCTGTAAGCCTGCCCTACAACAAACATTAAAAGAATTTCTTTAGGCAGAAGCAAAATAATACCAGATAAACCCTGGATCTACACAAAGGAAAGAGTGCTGGAAATACAACTTTATATGATAAAATATAAAAGATACATTTTTTCATTTTTAGCCTCTTTTTAAAAATAACTGAAGCAAAAAATAATAATGTATTAGAGGATTTACTACAAAGTAAAATGTATTTCAAAAAAGAGCACATAAGAAAGAGGAGTGGTAATTCAAGTATAGTGACATAAGCTTCTTATCCTATATGTAAAGTGGTTTATTATTGTTTGAAAGTAGACTGTGATAAAAAAGATATAAGCCCTAGATCAATGGTTCTCAAAGTGTGGTCTAGGGGGTCTGAGGAAGGTTAGATCTAGAAATCCCAACACCTAGCTAACAGAAGTACCAGAAAGAGAGACTCACATTTATGTTAGCATGATAAAGGCTTTAAGAACTCCCGTAGTAGGATGTGGAGAAATAGGAACACTTTTACACTGTTGGTGGGAGTGTAAACTAGTTCAACCATTGTGGAAGATAGTGTGGCGATTGTTCAACGATCTAGAACTAGAAATACCATTTGACCCAGCCATCCCATTACTGGGTATATACCCAAAGGATTATAAATCATGCTGCTATAAAGACACATGCACATGTATGTTTATTGCGGCACTATTCACAATAGCAAAGATTTGGAACCAACCCAAATGTCCATCAATGATAGACTGGATTAAGAAAATGTGGCACATATACACCATGGAATACTATGCAGCCATAAAAAAGGATGAGTTCATGTCCTTTGTAGGGACATGGATGAAGCTGGAAACCATCATTCTCAGCAAACTATCGCAAGGACAAAAAAACAAACACTGCATGTTCTCACTCATAGGTGGGAATTGAACAATGAGAATATTTGGACACAGGAAGGGGAATATCACACACTGGGGCCTGTTGTGGGGTGGGGAGAGGGGGAAGGGACAGCATTAGGAGATATACCTAATGTAAATGACGAGTTAACGGGCGCAGCACACCAACATGGTGCATGTATACATACGTAACAAAACTGCACGTTGTACACATGTACCCTAGAACTTAAAGTATAATTTAAAAAAATTTTAAAAAAGAAGAATTAACAACAAAAAAGAAATCCCGTAGCAAACAAGTTTGTTTAACTTAATGTTTACCAAATTTGATTGACCACAGAACTCACTTTTCAAGTTATACTTATTAACAACTCACAGAACTAGTGTTACCACGAAATATATTTTGGAAAATGCCACTAGTTCTGAAAGACATTAATAAATATTAAAAGATATCCTAGTCACAGTATGAACACAGATATGCCTTAAACAATGTATGCATTCTTGTAGCTAATAAAACAAATTAGTAGCTGCATATTTTGAGAAAAAAAATCACAGGCTTTAGAACAGACCCGATCTGGGTTTCAATCATGATTCACCACTTACAAGATAAGAGATCTTAGACAATCTACTGATCTTATTGTGAGGATTATATGACATAACATGTATAAAAAAAACCTGTAAGTTACCTGGTACATAGTGGTAGGTATTCACTAAATAGCAGATGATAATAATGATGAAGATAAACAAGGGTCCTTGAAATAGTACATTCTCCGACACATTTTAAATGAAATTCAATTCTCAAAAGTTCCATCTTATTTGAGGAACATAGAGTAAACCGTCTCTATTAATGTTTTTTAAAGAGTGGAAGTATAAGCTCATCGTGTACCACCATGCCCAGCTAATTTTTATATTTTTTGTGCAGACAGGGTTTGGTCGTGTTGCCCAGGCTGATCTCAAACTTATGAGCTCAAGTGATCCACCTGCCTTGGCCTCCCAAAGTGCTGATAGCCAACTAACAGGTTTACTTACTGAGATACTAAAAATATATTACTATGAATATCGCGCAATGCCACGGCACAGACATCCAAGGAGAGCATTTCAGTGAAGCTCTAGAATTGTTTCTTATGTAAGGTAAAACGACTGAAATATGCATTAAAGCCTTATAATAAAAGGGTTATTGTAATTTAAGTTAAATTTCTTACTGAAACGTTGTTTAATATAGCTCTAACAGTCATTATGAGTAATGTTTATGCTAATGAACTCATCCATTAATATTCACAGAAGAGGATCTGAAGAGGTGGGAGGAAAGCAGTAGTTATTCCAGGCAGTGAAAATTAGATGAATCTTTGTAGGGACAATATAAAAACCTAGTTAGAATGATAATGAAAAAATTGTGCGTGTCTTTGGGAAACAATGAGTCCAACCATGTACAGAGGGCCTTGAAAGCTAGGCGGAAGAATTCAAATTTGATTTGATAGGTAGGGAAAAAAACCACTGTTAAATTCATCATCTTAGGACCCATGTAATAAAAACAATGTTTAAGAATGACTAGGCTATTAGTGACACTTAATTTGCATCAAATAGAGAGTGAGTCAGGAAGCCTACTTTATTACTTGAATGATGGCTATATTGAGACATTAGGCTACGAGAGTAAGACATGCTTGTTATATAAATAAATGACTGAGCAAGTGAACTGTGTTAAAGGGCAAGTAGACAATGGCTTGGTCATTTTTCAGTCAAAGAGGATGAAGGACCGGGTTGAAATAGATGGTCCCACAATTTTATGTGTGGGTGATGGGGAGAATGGTGGCACGAAGAGAGAGACCTATAGGGAAAATTTGTTTATTGATATTCTAAAGGGATATAAAAATTAAAATATTCAGTAGAAATTTTAGATATGAAATTAGATTTTGAAGAACTTGCCTTTATATGTCATATATATTTTTTACATATATACATTTTTTTTGAGAGAAGGTCTTGCTCTGTTGCCCAGGCTGGAGTGCAGTGGCTCGATCTTGGCTCACTGCAAACTCTGCCTCCCTCCCAGGCTCAGAAGGTCCTCTTGCTTCAGCCTCCTAAGTAGCTGGGACTACAGGCATGTACCACCATGCCTGGCTAATTTTTATATTTTTTGTACAGGCAGGGTTTGGTCATATTGCCCAGGCTGGTCTCAAACTCATGAGCTCGAGCGATCCACTTGCCTTGGCCTCGCAAAGTGCTGGGATTACAGGGATGAGCCACTGTGCCCGACTGACATATTTTCTTTTTATATAGATATGCAAAGTAAATTACATTAAATATGTAGTATATCCTGGGACATGTTTTTCCCCAAGTAGAATTACTTTTTAAATTATATTGGTCTAGGCTATACTTAAAATTTACTTTAGAGTTGAACAATGAGAACACATGGACACAGGGAGAACATCACACACTGGGGCCTGTCAGGTGGGGGGCAAGGGGAGGGAGAGCATTGGGACAAATAACTCATGCATGCGGGGCTTAAAAACTAGATGATGGGTTGATAGGTGCAGCAAACCACCATGGCACATGTATACCTATGTAACAAACCTGCACGTTCTGCACATGTATCCCAGAACTTAAAGTAAAAAAAAAAAAAAAAAAATACACTTTAATGACAGTTACCCCAGAAGCCGGTAGACTGGATTAAAATGATTATTAAATGTAACTCATATATAAATGTCTGTGAATTTAAGTATTATAATTCCCATTTCATAGAAAACAAAAAAATATACGACAGATTTTTAAAGGGATCAGCTGAGGACCAATAGATTTTTCTCTTCTATTTTTTTTTAAAGACAAGGTCTCACTCTGTTTCCCAGGCTAGCATGCATGGCTTATTGTAGCCTCTAACTCCTGGGCTCAAGCAATCCTCCTGCCTTAGCCTCCTGAGGACACACCTGGGACTACAGGTATGTGCCACCACATCTGGCTAATTTTTGAATTTTTTATAGAGATGGGGGGTCTCACTACGTTGCCCTGGCCTCAAACTCCTAACCTCAAGCGACCCTCCTACCTCGGCCTCCCAAAGCACTGGGATTGCAGTCATGAGCCACTGTGCCTACCCCAGATTTTAATGAACTAAATGGACTTAAGCAATGTTTAAACCCAGCTGTCTCTAATTTATCCACAAAATTTGACAAAAGGAACAACAAAACAATATACGATAGCCAATAATCCCAATGTAAATAAACAAAATCTGAAATATATTTTGCCACATTAATCTTAAGTCAGGTATACCTGACTCTCAAACTAGTAGTTCATGATAAGATCAAGAAAGATTACTTTTCAGAAATGTATTCTGCCTATTGAGACCTGGGAATGTAATTTTCACTGTGAGCAACAACTTGGGGTTGGAGGCAGAATGGTTGGGATGGGAGGACAGACCTATTGAATCTGAGCCCTAAGACTTCTAATAGTACCTAAGAGTATACGAAGATTTGATATTATCATGAAACAGTATATCTAATTCTTACCATTAATAACTGGCGTGTAAACAACAATCCCAACCAAGTTTGGGTCAGATACAGTTGTGTCCAGAATAAGGCCCCCAATGCTGAAAGAGATAAAATTATATAATTTAGAGAAGAGGGAAGAGAACATACTTGAAGTTATTCTGTACATACAGACACTCCTCCTTTTTAAAATAAAATATTCACACATTTTAAAAATAGAGCAAAAAGAAAAATATTCAAAGTAAAAATCAATGTCAACAGTAAAATGTTGAAAATAAAACACGGCATAAGCTCTAGCCCCAAATTTCAGAATTCTGATGTCTAAGATATGCTACTTGTGAAAAGAAAAAGCATACGCTTTAAGTGCATTAAAATGTCTTCAACAGTATACAAGAAATTATTAACCATGTCTATTTCTGGGGGTGAGGGTGATGGGGACTGACGGTCATCTTATATCCTTCTGTGCTTATTAATTTTTTAAAACC
The DNA here is from genome assembly GCF_009828535.3 of Hylobates moloch. NCBI lineage: Eukaryota > Metazoa > Chordata > Mammalia > Primates > Hylobatidae > Hylobates > Hylobates moloch. The sequence goes on along the minus strand of NW_026652287.1, from coordinate 28,117,090 downwards.
ATGCCATTGATCACTCTTATAATTTAAAAAATAATTTAAAAAAGAGTATGTTTTCATATTTGAAATAAACAAGGCATAAATGAGGTTATTTTTATTGTGTTAAAACTAGATATTGTTAGGATGTGTCTTATTACTGGCAAATTAAAATAATGAGTTATAGCCACAGAAAGAGCTGATCCTGAGAACAGAAATCTGGAAAACTAACATATCGTTATATGGTAGCAAGCCATACACTCTCAATGTGTCAGTGGAACTTGGAGATTTTTCTAAGTTTCCAAGGCCATTATCAACTGGTTAACATCAGTTTCTGGGTCTGTGTAGTATAAAACATTGCCAGTCCTAATATTCCATGGAATCCTGTGCCCAAATCTTCCAGGAAAATGCCATCCACATTACAACAAAATGAACTACATGCTGTCACAGAATGGGATTGATTGTCAAAATATCAGATCAAATGTTCTTACCCGATAGTTAACATTAGAAAGTTATCAAATCTTTATTATTTTAATTCTTTAGTAAAATAAAGGAATTATGCCTTAATAGGCCTCAACTGTGGGCGTTCTCATTAAAGAGGTACACTGTAGAGCCCCAAAATAGTTCTCTTTAGAAATATTTTAACATTTTAAGCCCTAATTAAAAGAATAAAGTACATATTTCAAGAACAAACTAGTTCTGAGTCAAAAAATAAACCTCCCTGACAAAATATATAGATCATGTTGTGGATATAACAATTGCTAAAAGTACATTTTTTAAGATTCCTGTTAAGCCCAGTGATAAAAGTTACTATAGAAAAAATTAGAAAAGACAAAATGAAGAAAGTAAAAACCGACCCTAGTTACACCATTGCGTTACACTGTTGGTATGCTGTTATATAGGCTTCTAGACATTTTTAAACTTATTTTGTTACTTATTTAAATTGACAATAAAAATTGCACATATTTATCCTATACAACATGTTTTGAAACATGTATATATTGTGGAATGACTAAATTGAGCTAATTAACTTATGCATTACTTCACATACTTATCTTTTGTGGTGAGAACACCTAAAATCTCTTGGCAATTTTGATGAATACAGTACACTGTTATAAACTATCATCACCATGTTGTACAATAAATCTCTTGAAGATGTTCCTCTAGTCTAACCAAAATTTTTAATCCATTGACCGACATCTCCGCAACCCAGCTTTTTTACTATATACATTTTTTAAAATAAAAATTAAATGATAAAAGTAGTTTTATTTGCTTTTATTAAATTTTATTTTTACCATATAGATGTGTGTCACTAAAAAGTAAAAGTACAGCCGGCATGGTAGCTCATGCCTGTAATCCCAGCACTCTGGGAGGCCGAAGTGAGAGGACTGCTTGAGACTAGCAGTTTAAGACCAGCCAGGTCAACATAGCGAGACCCTGTCTCTACAAAAGAGTAAAAATATTAGCTGGGTGGGTGCATGCCTGTAGTCTCGGCTGTTCAAGAAACTGAGGCAGGAAGGTTGTTTGAGCCTAAGAGTTTGAGGCTGCAGTGAACTACAATCAAGCCACTGTGCTTCAGCCGGGGAAATACGGCGAGACACAATCTCTAAAAAGAAAAAAAAGAGGTATATAAAAGTACCATAAAGTTCATAATAAAATAATGGTCCCTAGCCCCACCTCCAGGTCCTTCTCTCTACTGGAAATTCTTTTTAACTTCTTTAGTAGTTTCTTCTGGCATTTAATTTTTCTAAATAACATGTTTATACTGCTATTTCTTCATTTTAAATTTTAGACATTTAGCAAACGACTTCCTACTATGGCAGATGAGGATTTGACCTCTCTTAAACTTCCCTCCCCACTTTGATCCCTTCCCAAATCCCTTCCTCCTCCCATCCTGCTAATCTGGTTATAATTTCTGGTGAAATACTTAGGGTTGACTTTATCATAACAACAGAAATTTCATTATTCATAGCTGAGCCACAGAGTGTATTATTAGATATAATCACTTATACTTTTTGCTTTGCCTCATATTTTTCTTCACTTTTTAGGTACCTATTACTAATTCAACCTCATATGTGTAACTAAGTTTATGAAGTACCTTTCAGTACAGTCAAACTCATCAATTCTACCTCTTTTTTTTTTTTTAGAGACATCCCTCCTTAAGCCCCCTGTCCTCCTGCCAATCTGGGTGGTTGCCTGTCTAGGCCTGATGTACAGCTGTCATCCTGTACCTTCCCTCCAATACTCCCTTGGATCTTGGTCTATGTGCTATAACAAAATCCCGGTATTTCATGGGATCCTGTTGCCTGAATCCTCCAGGAAAAAAGCAATCTACATTACAGAAAAATGAACCACATGCTGTCACAGAATAGATTTCTTCTTTCCCGTATCATCTTCTTTCTTAATTTATTTCCTAATTTTGAGAGACCACACCTCCTTTCAGGTTTATACAAAGGGGTAGAGGGGCAGTAAATTCCATGAGATCCTGCCTGTCTGAAAATTTATTTAGTCTTCTCTTACACGTGGTTGATAATTGTGACTATATTTTATGTTCAAAATAATTTTCTCTCAGAATTTCAAAGGAATAATTTTAGTGTTGCTATTGGACATCATTCTGGTTCCCAGTGCTTTATATGTAACATATCTTTTCTCTGGAAACATTTGGGATTCATGATAATATGCTTTGATTTGGGTCCGACCTACTTTAATTTATTGCACTGGGTATTTAGCGGGCGCTTTCCATCAGGAAGCTCGTGTTTTTCAGTTCTGGGAATTTTCTTGTATTATTTATTTGATAATTTTCTCTCCTTATCATTTACCTCCTATTGTTTATCTCTTTGCTTCATGGTTTGCTTTTCAGGAGGGTTCCTCTACTTTATATTCCAACTCTTCTACATAATTTATTTCTGCTATTTATGTATTTTTTAATTCCCAAGAGCTCTTTGTGTTTTTCAAATCTTCTTTTGCATTCTGTTCCTATGTTATGAATATTATGCAATAGCTATTATGCAATAGTTTCTCTTATTTATCTGAGGATACGGATGAGAGTTTTCTGAAAGTACTGATGGTACTTTCCTTGAGTACCATGTTTTTTTCTGTCTTTTATGTTAGAGGGCTTTATGAGATGTCTAGCAATCCTTTACTGGCTGCCCTGTTTAAGGGGCACTGCAAGGCATACTTGGAACTCTCTGTGTACATGGGCAGAGTTTGTCAGCAAGTGGGACTCATGGAAGACAATCAGGTGGGCTTGCAGCTCTTTCATTAAAGGACTCACGAGGGTTAGTATCTGCAGATCTGATCTTTTGTGCTGGTAAGTTTCCCCAGAAAGGAATTATCTAATTTTTTGCCTGGGGGTAAAAGGCTGTCTCCCAGCATTATACAAAGGAAAGGAAGTGGGATAGGGTTCTCATTGTTCAGTGCGTAGACTTTTAGTCTTGCTATTTTTCATACAGTGCTTAAGCCATATCTCACATGTACAGGTGTTTCTGAATCTAGAACCTCTCCGACTTAGCCTCTCGAGAGGTTATTCTTGTCTTCTGTTAGGGTATGAGGGGGCAGTCACATGGGTGCTAAAGCTGGAGAAAGATTTTCCAGATCTAATTGCTCCTTATCTAAACTTTCAACCAATCTTCTTCATTGCAGCTTTCAGATGTACTTGATGCCTTTAATTCCTCTTTCTGGGTTTCTGAGACTTGCTTCTGATAGGCAGTTAGGTTTCAGCTTTTTTCATTCTGCTCATTCAGTTAACAACTCTTCATCTGATTCCTATCTAACTAATGTTGTCAAATCTCTCACCTGCTGCCCTCTTTGTTCCCCCTCTCTTTGTGGTTTTATAGCATTTTTATTCTCTTACTGTCCTTTTACTAATTTCAGGAAGGAAAAGAAATGTTTCTTAATCTACCATGTTTAATAGGAAATTCATACTCTTTCTAGGTTGTTCTTTTCATCAGATATATAATAAACACCTTTCCATAGCAATAGAAATGCTACAATGTTATTTTAATGGCTGATACTCCATTTTGTGACTATATAATAATTTATCTGATCAATACCATATTGCAAGACCTTTATGTTGTTCTATTTATTTTTGTTATTAAAAACTCTGGGGTGATAGGATGCTTGCAGCTAAATCTTTTACATATGTCCTTAATTACATCTTTAAGGTCGTCAGAGTCCTAGATATGGAAGTAGCCAATGGAATATACATTTCTAAGGCTTTATGATACTCATCTGAGCAACTTAATACTCAGAGTAAGTAATGTCCTTGTCAGGTTAACATACACATACATACACAAAGACAAACATCACTAAATTTTACTCAATCTGGTAAGGCTTTGGAGAGAAGTTTGAAATTGGTAGCCAAATGAGGTTCTTTACGTCTACTGAAATGCCTGTCATTTAGATCCCTTGTTATAATACCTGGGAGAATAATGAATTGGCTATATAAATAATTAACCTAAGAAATAAAAACAGGCAATTCATTAATTTTAATATGCATGTACATATATGCTTATAGAAGACACACAAAGACAGACAGACAGACAGACAGACACACACACACACACACATTTTAATACTAACCTACTTATAACCATAGCTGTTATGACAGGCTCCCAGCCTGAGTGGAGAACTGTTCTTGTGGCTGGATGTTTGGCAGCTATTATAATCCAAATAGGAGTTAGAGCCAAGAAAAATACACCAACTAATGGAGAAATGTAGTAATAGGTCTCTAAAATTAAAAAAAAGAGACAACATTTAAATCTCTCTTCTATGTAGCAGATCTAAATTATCAAAGTTCACTAGAAGGTATGACACTATCAGACATATTAACATGCTATACATTTTCTATAAACTTCAAACAAATTTATAACTGTAAATAAGGTAAAAATATTAATGTAACTGAAAAGTAACACATTAATTCAGCAAACATTTATTAAAATAATTACATAACCTACATGGAAATAGCATAATAACAATAACAATAAGAACAGTAACAGTAAAAAAGCTAACATTTATTGGGCTCCTACTATATACCAAGTACTATGCTAAATGCTTTATATTCGTCGTCTCATTTCATTGTCCCCACCAATATAAAATAGATACTGTCATTTTATTTTATGAAGAAACTGAGGCTTAGAAACTTAAGAATACAGTGAGGAAATAGGGAGAGCCAGAAGAAAATAGGTATCTGACACCAAAGTTAGTGCTCTTAACTCTAAAGGTAAATAGGATATTATTTTTATCCATAGGGATCTTATAGTACAGGCATTCCATAAAATACTGGCTGTCTGCTGATAATAGACATCCAAGCTCCAAAATGAAATTGAAAAACTAGGTTTGATTCTCAATTCATATTTAATTGTAAATCTCCCTAGGGTTAAAAGTTGCATATCCCTTACTGAAAGTCTTATCATCTCAAGGCATTTTTTTGATAATATCATTTTAGCTGATCAAAGTTTCATTATTATCAGAGATATTCCTGGCTTCTTCTCGATAACTCTAATTATTATGCAGAGTAAATACTTTTTAACTTAAAGGCAGAGTTTACCTCGAAGTTCTATAGCCTACAGCCTTACATTACTTAATCTAAGGCAAATGTTACTTAGTATTTTGATCCTGCAGAATGCTGCAACCCTTACCCCAACTCTTACCTTTGACTGAATTTTCTATTTCTTTTGCTTCTTAAGATATTTAAGGATCTTCTCACCTATGATTAAAGATGCCTGAACTACATACAAACCCCAAATTTTAATTTTTTCCATATCATGTAGGAATAAGCAATTATTATAGATATTAAAATAAAGCTAAACAAAGTTTACTCCTAAGCTTTTGTACGGATTTGCCATCACATCTTCTCACAGTCCTGTAGCCTACAGCCTTAGATTACTTAATCTAAGTCAAATGTTACTTAATTTTATGATGTTACAGAATGCTACAACCCTTACCCCAACTCTTATCTTTGACTGAATTTTCTTTCTCTTGCTTAAGATATTTAAAGATCTTCTCACCTATGACTAAAGATGCTTGAACTACATACAAACCCAAAATTTTTATTTTTTCCATATCATGTAGGAATAAGCAATTATTATAGATATTAAAATAAAGCTAAACAAATTTTACTCCTAAGCTTTTGTATGGATTTGCCATCACATCTTTAAAATCATTATACTAACAAAATTAATTTTTATATTTTCTTCTATTTAAAGGAATATGACTAATGCTACATTGTGTCATTTTCTCCATGATTTTTTAAAAGATGAAAAAAACCTTTTATTTGTTGAATGGATTCCCAGTTCTCCTCGTAAGCCATTAGATAAGGATAAATAACATCCCAGTTAGGAAGCATTTCAATCTACTAAAACAACTAAGGTTGCCAACAATTTCTTTAATAGAACTAAATAGAAAACAAAATGCATTGAAAACCACTAAACACAAATGAAAAGAACTATTCTGCTAGGTCAGATCATTTTAGTATTTTATTCTCAGGTCAAGGGAGGAGCACCCTGCTAGACTTCAAAGAAGTTATCCTCAACATTAAATCTCTGGAAGTTTACAATCTGAAGTTGAAAAACGCACCCACCACGCCCACCCCAGAATCACTGCCCTGAATTTTCAAAGAGGAGAAAAAATACCTTAGGAAAGAAACTAAAAATAATGAGCAGGCAGTTCCTTAAAAAGTTAAACAGAGTTTAACTTGACCCAGCAATTCTACTCCTCCATGTACACCCAACAGAATGGAAAACATATTTACATAAAAACTTATACATTACATAAAAATTTGAATGTTCATATCAGCACTATGCATAATGGCCAAAAAACAGAAGCAAACTAAATGTTCATCAAATGGTGAATAGATAAACAAAACTTGGTATATCCATAAATGGAATATTACTTGGCCATTTCATTAATCCATACAATTGGATGTTACTCGGCACTTCATATGATTCAAAACTGATGCATGTGACAACGTGATGAACCTTGAAAACATTATGCTAAGTGAAAGATGCCAGACTCAAAAGGTCACATATCAAATGATTACTTTTATATACAATGCCCAGAATAGGCAAATCCAAAGAGAAAGTAGATTGGTGATTGTTAGAGGAGGGGTGGAATGAGGAATAACTGCTAAGTATTCTGTTTTGTTTACAGACAGAGTCTCACTTTGTCACCAAGGATGGTGTGCAGTGGCATAATCTTGGCTCAGTGCAGCCTCAAATCCCTGGGCTCAAGTGATCCTCCCATTTCAGCCTCCCAAAGTGCTGGGATTACAGGCATGAGCCACCACGCCAGGCCCAGCGTTTCTGTTTGAGGTGATGAAAATGTTCTGGAATTAGATCACGGTGATCCTTTACAACCTTATGAATATACCAAAAGCCACTGAATTGTGCACTTTAAAAAAGTGAATTACATGGCATGTGAATTACATCCAATTTTTTAAAATCCTCACAGAGGGGAAAACAGGAAGGAGGACTACATTCTTCAAAAATGTCAGTCATTAAAGACAAAGGATATAGACACGTACATAGACAAGGAGAGAGAACAAAAGATAAAGCAAATGGGGTAAAATGTTAACCTTACGTGAATCTAGATAAAGAGTATGCAGGGTTTTTTTTGTACTGTTTTGATTTTTGCAACTATTCTATAAACATATAATTATTTTCAAATAAAAGTCTTTTAAACATTAAAAAGGTGGGAAAACCATGATAAAACCCAAATTTCCAAGTGATTTACTGTAAATGTATTCTACTTCAATTACCTGCCAAATGCAACATGCCCATTCCCACCAAATTAGACCATATGGATAATTCTATAGGACCCTCCTAACTTATTCCTGGCTAACTTCTAATCCAATTTTGATAGGTAGGGAAAATTACAAATATATAAAAAGAGATGCTACAAACATTTCTCTTTTTTGGGTATACTGGTGTTTTACAGATGTCATAAAATTAAAGAATTACTTTTAGAAAACCACCAATGACACAATCAACAAGAGGAAATAGTCAATTAAAAGCCAACTATGAACTTCTACATTAATTTTAAAATGTAAAATCATCTTCCTTCTAAATGAAACACATTTAAAAGATCCTGGTTAAAATAATATTTTGTATTAAAATCTGGGTATATCATAATGGGTATTAGGGTAGGCTGAATAAAATCTACATAATAATTCACAGGACCTGTGAATGCTACCTTATATGGCAAACGGGGCTTTGTAGAAATGATTAAGTCGAGAATTTTGGGATGGGAATATTATCCTGGATTATTTGTGTGACCCCTAAATATAACTGCAGGTATAGGAGGGAGGCAGGAGCAGATTTGGCTGCAGAAGAGGAGAAGGCAATGTGACCACAGAAACAGAGATTGGAGTCATATTAGCTACCAGCCGAGAACACCGGCAGGCAGCCACCAGAAGATGGAAGAGGCAAGGAACAGATTCTCCCCAAGACCAGAAGGATCCAACCCTGATGACACCTTGATTTTATTCCTATATAACTCATTTTGAATTTATACTTAATTGTAATTGTTCTGGCTTCCAGAACTGTAAAAACAAAACAAACAAAAAAACCCAAAAAACATTTCTATTGTCTTAATCCATAAGGTTTGTGCTAATTTGTTATAACGGCAATAGATAACTAATACGTGCATATTTAAAACTTTTTGGAATTTTAAGCCTAATAAATGTCCATATACATTAATACTGACTCTGTGATACAGGCAAACTACAGAAAAGTAAAGATTAACACAGCTAAAGTGGTTCAAATTGCTCTGATGCCACCTAACTGGCAAACATAACTAGCATCTTTTGTGATTCAGTTTTCACATTTTATATTGTCGACGGCATTTCTCAACTGCTATTATATCATTTCATTAATAGTGTTCATCATTCTCACCCCAAATTCTTCTGAAATATGTATCTGTTATTATTGACAATTTTTATGTATTAGCTGTTTCTATGTAAACAACAAATAATGGGCACTGTAAGTTGCGATTTTTTTCTAAATGCCCCTTAATAATCAATCTAAATTTTCTCGGGGAACTGACATTCTAGAAATCACTCTAACCTAAGATGGTACAGTGTTAAAAATGCCTCAAGCATAGAGACATTCAAGATAAATTTAGATTCTACTCACACCACCACATTAAGGCAGAGATATTCTAGAACGGTCTGTAAATAACCAGGTGGCATCCTTGTTAGTCTTCATAGGAATGCAGTAACCTGAGGCTAATTGCTACTGCTCTTACAGCTTCAGCTAAGCCATCTGTTTAAAGTTAATCTTGAAAAATGAAAAATCAATCAACATTTTGCCTCTCAGATCTCGCCTACAAAGAGAATATCTAATAATTTTTTTCAAATCAATAAATATCATGTACACAGAAGAATTAGATAGCCATGCAGTTATAAATATGTGAAAAGGAATTTTTTAAATCTTCTTGGAACTTATGCAAACAGAAAGAGCAACAATCATGTGAACATATATGTATTCCAGTTACTGACCCAATGTTGAATCTTGTTAATAGCTTTTAAAGATTACTATATGGTTAAAGATTACTATACGAATGTATAAATGCCTTTATATTGTCTCTGCAAGCCACACAAAAGTATATCAGAATCCAGAGCTTAGTTACTCTCTGAACTTTCTTTTTCCATTTGAAATAGATCTTTTCTAGCCATGTGTTGCCATTTTTATTTTTCTATAGTGGTACTAATTCCCAGATACTTTCTGCTAAGGCAAGATATCCTTCCAATGTTTCCCCAATACTATATCCTCATCAAAACTATTCTTTTTTTTTACAATCTATTATGTTATTGGACAGTTACTGTGCCAAATCATTCTGAATAACTTCTAATCACGTTAATTGGAGTGTTTTCAAAAGGAATAAAGCATTTGGTGAAGTACTGTTTATTAAACATCTGTTTTGTATATGGCACTATAGGGGGCTACAAAGAAATAAAATAAGAACACAGATTTGTCCTTAAGAAGCTTATATCCTCATAAGAGAAGGTATAACACTTATAGAAAAAGCTATAATGACCAGCCACACATTAAACATGGCATAAGAGAAGTGTCAATTAAGTGCTATAGGAAATCAGAGAAGAAAAAAGATCACTTAAGACTAGGAAAATCTATAAATGTAGCCTTTAAAAATGAGAAGGATTTGGATTGGCCTTGATGGGAAGAAGAGGATGAATTGGGGGAGGGGAATGAGGAATGAATTGAGGGAGGGGAATAAGAAGGAAAAAAAAAAAAAACAGATGGTATATGAGATCAGTAAACAGCTGAGTCTGGCTGGAGTAAAAGGTATGGAACAGGAGAAGCAGGCAGAAGCTTCTGCGAGGCCTAAATACCAGGCTAAAAACTTTAACTTTGTCCATTAAGCAATAGTTACTCAGGATGACTATAAAAAATAAAGTCAATTGGAGTAAACAAAGCTTTAGGCTTGTTTGTTTTATTCTTTTTTGGAGGAGTGGAGAGGAAAAGGGGGAAAATTGCATATTTACTTCAAATAGCAAAAATCAGCAAATCTCAGCAGAAGCAAAAGAAAGGTAGCACACATTAGCTGGGTGTGGTGGCTCACACCTGTAATCCCAGCACTTTGGGAGGCCGACACAGGTGGATCATTTGAGGTCAGGAGTTCAAAGCCAGCCTGGCCAACATAGCAAAACCCCCTCTCTACTAAAATACAAAAATTAGCCGGGCGTGGTGGTGGGTGCCTGTAGTCCCAAATACTTGGGAGGCTGAGGCAGGAGAATTGCTTAAGTCTGGGAGGCGGAGGTTGCAGTGAGCCGAGATTGCACCACTGCACTCCAGCCTGGGCAACAGTCAAGCGAGACTGTCTCCAAAAGAAAAAAAAGAAAAGTAGCACACATTGAATTGCATGGATGCAGAGATCCTTAGTACATGTATGAAAGCTAACAGGACATGAGGGAGTATTCAGTCATTTTAGAATACCCAGAATTCTAAGTAGTTGAATAAGACTTTTTTCTTTTTTTCGATACATACTTAAAGTGTACAACTTGATGTTTTCATAGACATATTACAGTTACATGGTTAGATATATAGTTAAGTGGTTAATATAGTCAAGTGATTTAACATCCATCATCTCAGATATTTAACCCCTTTCCACTTTTTTGTGGTAATTACATCTAAAGTCTACTGTCTTGGCAAACTTCTAGTTATAATATTACTATAGTCCTCATATTGTACATTCATTGGATCCCTAGATTTATTCATCCTACATAACTGCAACTTTGCAGTCTTTGATCTACATCTCCCCATTTCCTGCCTCACCTCCACCCCTAACCCCCATCCCCCATAACTACCATTCTACTCTTCATTCCTATGTATCTGACATATTTTTAAAGATTCTCTATATAAGTGAGATCATGCAGTATTTTTACTTTGGTGTCTGGCTTATTTCATTTGACATAATGTCTTCCAGGTTCATTCATGTTGTTGCAAATGGCAGATTCTCCTTTTTTAGGACTGAACAATATTCCACTGTATATATACTACAATTTTGTTATTTACTCATCCATCAGGAACATTTAGGTTGTTTCCATATCTGGGCAACTGTAAATAATGCTGTAATGAACATGGGAGTGCAAATATCTCTGTGAAGGGCTGATTTCATTTCCTTTGGATATATACCCAAAAGGGAGATTGCTGAGTCATGTAATAGTTCTATTTTTAATTTTTTGAGGAACCTCCATACTGTTTTCCATAAAACTGCACCAATTTACATTTCTACCAAGAGTGTACGAGGATTCCCCTTTCTCCACATCCTTGCCAACACTTGTTATCTTTCATCTTATTGGTAATAGCCATTCTAACAGATGTGAAATGATAGCTCATTTCAGTTTTGGTTTGCTTTTCCCTGATGATTAGTGACATTGAGTACCTTTTCATATACTTGTTCATCATTTTTATGTGCTCTTGGGGGAAATGTCTACTCAGGTCCTTTGCCCAGTTTTTAATTGGGTTATGTGTTTTTTATTATGTGAGCTCCTTATATATTTTGGATATTGACTCCTTATCAAATATATGGTTCACAAATATCTTTTCCCAATCCATAGGATGCCTTTTCCTTTTCACTTTGTGGATTGTTTCTTTTGCTGTGTAGAAACTTTTAAATTTGGTGTAGTCTCACTTATTTTTGCTCTTGTTGCCTGAGTTTTTTTGTTTGTTTGTTTGTTTGTTTTGAGACAGAGTCTTGCTCTGTTGCCCAGGCTAGAGTGCAGTGGCGCAATCTTGGCTCACTGCAAGCTCTGCCTCCCAGGTTCACACTATTCTCCTGCCTCAGCCTCCCAAGTAGCTGGGACTGCAGGCACCCGCCACCCCGCCCGGCTAATTTTTTTGTATTTTTAGTAAAGATAGGTTTTCACCGTGTTAGCCAGGATGGTCTCCATCTCCTGACCTCGTGATCCACCCGCCTCGGCCTCCCAAAGTGCTGCGATTACAGGCGTGAGCCACCGTGCCCAGCCAAATGTTCTGAGTTTTTGATGTGATATCCAAAAAATCATTGCCAAAACCAATGTCAAGGAGCTTTTCTCCTATGTTTTCCCCTAGGAGTTACATGGCTTCAGGCCTTATGTTTAGGTCTTTAATCTATTTTTAGTTTTGTAAGATAACTATTTTTGTGTATGTGTAAGATAAAGGTCCAGTTTTATTCTTTTGCATGTGGATATCCATTTTTCCCAACACCATTTATTGAAGAGACTATTCTTTCCCAATTGTGTCTTCTTGGTGCCCTTGTTAAAAATTATTTGACTGTATATACTTGGGTTTACTTCTGGGCTCTCTATCCTGTTCCACTGTCTGTTCCCATGCCAATACTACACTGCTTTGATTACTATAGCTTTGTGATATAATTTGAAATCAGGAAATGTGATGCCTCCAACTTTGTTTTTCCGAAGATTGCTTTGGCTATTCAGGGTCTTTTGTGGTTTCATATGAATTTTAGAATTCTTTTTTTCTATTTCTGTGAAGAATGCCATTGAAATTTTGATAGGAATTGCATTGAACCTGTATATTTCTTTGGGTAGTGTGGATGATACTAATTCTTCCAATCCATAAACATGGAATACCTTTCCATTTATTTGTGCCTTCTTCAATTTATTTCATTAATGTTTAATCATTTTTATTGTAGAGATATTTCACCTCCTTTGTTAAATTTATTTCTAGATATTTTATTTAACACAGTGTGCTGTATTACACTGATTGATCTGTGTATGTTAAACCATACTTGCATCCCTGGGATGAATCCCACTTGGTCATGATGTATAATATTCTTTATGTATTGTTGAGTTCAGTTTGCTAGTATTTTATTGAAGATTTTTGCAACTGTGTTCATCAGAAATATTAGCCTATAGTTTTCATTTCTTTTGTTGTTGTTGTTTAGGTCGTTTTTGTCTTTGCTCCCAACAAAAAAAAAGATTGTTTTAGAGATGGGGTCTCACTGTGTTGTCTAGTCTGGTGTCAAACTCATAGTCTCAAACGGTCCTTCTGCCTCAGCCTCCAGAGTAGCTGGAACTACTGGTATGCGCCACCACACCTCACTAGTTTTGTTTTCTTGTGGTGTCTTTGTCTGGAAAATTGGTATCAGGTGATGGTGACCTTATAAAATGAGTCTGGGCTGGGTGCAGTGGCTCACACCTGTAATGCCAGTAACTCAGGAGGCTGAGGCAGAAGGACCATTTAAGACTATGAGTTTGACACCAGACTAGACAACATAGTGAGACCCTGTCTCCAAGAAAATATTTAAAAATTAGCCAGGCATGGTTGTATGCACTTGTAGTTCCCGATACTTGGGAGGCTGAGGTGGGAGGACTGCTTGAGCCAAGGAGTTCAAGGCTGCAGTGAGCTATAATCATGCCACTGCACTCCAGCTGGGGTAACAGAGCAAGACCCCCATCTCTGAAAATAAAAGTAAAAATAAAAATAAATGAATTTGGAAGTATTTCCTCTAGTTCTATGTTTTTGGAAGATAAGGATTGGTACTATTTGAATGTTTGGTAGAATTCAACCATGAAGCCATCTGGTCCTGGGCTTTTCTTTGTTGGGAGGATTTTTATTACTACTTTAATAACTCTGTTATTGGTCTGTTCAGGCTTTCTATTTCTTCCTCATTCAATTTTGGCAGGTATATGTTTCTAAGAATTTATCCATTTCCTCTAGGTTATCTAATTTGTTGGCTTAAAATTGTTCAATCATCTCTAGTGATCTTTTTTATTTCTGAGGTCTCCACTTTTATTTCTGATTTTTAAATTTCAGTCTTCTCTTTTTTTTTCTTAGTCTAGCTAAGGCTTTGTCACTCTTATTTGTTAGAAGAGCCAACTAAGTTTTGTTAATGTATTTTTCTATTCTCTATTTCTGCTCTGGTCTTTATTAACTCCTTCCTTCTGCTAACTTTGGGTTTATTTTATTCTTTTTTTTCTAGTTCCTTGAGGTGTAACATTAGGTTGTTTATTGGAGATCTTTCTTCTTTCTAAATGCAGGTGTTTATCGCTATAAACTTCCCTCTTAGAACTGCTTTTGCTGTGTCCCTTAGGTTTTGGTATGTTGTGTTTCCATTTTCATTTGTCTCAATATATTTTTTTAATTTCCTTTTGGATTTCTTCTTTGACCTCTTGGTTGTTCAGGAGCATGATGTTTAATTTCCACATGTTTTTGAATTTTCCAGTTTTTTTCCTATTATTGATTCCTAGTTTCATACCACTGTGATCATAAAAGATACTTGATATGATTTCAGTCTCTTAAATTTCAATCTTCTCAAAGTCTTCTTTGTTAAGACTTGTTTTGTGGCCTAACACATGATCTATTCTGGATAATGTTCCATGTGCACTTGAAAAGAATGTGTATTCTGCTGCTTTTGGATGGAATGTTTTGTATATATCTGCTAGGTTCATTTGGTCTAAAGTGTAGTTCAAGTCCAATGCTTCCTAATTGATTTTCTGTCTGGATGATCTCTCCAGTGTTGAAAGTGGGGTACTGAAGTCCCCTACTATTATTGTCTTACTGTCTATTTCCCCCTTCATATCTGTTAACAATTGATCATATATATATTTAGGTGCTCTGATACTATGTGCATATATATTTACAATTGTTATATCTTCTTGATGAATTGAGCCCATAAGACTTTTCTTAATGTCCAGTTCTTTGAGCACTATATAATACATCGCCTCTATAACTAAAGCCTACTGCTATCATAAAATCCTCTTTTTATCTCTAAAGACTGCTAAGTGTTTTCAATATAGTTCAGGAAATAAACTTGGTTTCCAAAAGTGAAGCTTCTCAGCAGGATGAATGGAGCCTTGGAATTTAAATGTGCCTGTTCCTAATCTTTGTATTCAGAATAAAAATATTAGGCATCCAACTGCCGATCTCAGGAGGCCCCCTAGTGCTCACAGAGCAGACACTTTAGCAATCTGAACACAGACACTTCAGAAACACCTTTAACAAATTAACTATGGGATTGATCTGTAACACAAAAAATATCTTTTTAGGGGAATCAATGATACAGGAAAAATGTAAACGACTATTTTAGTTAATTCATCTTGAATTACTTTGAGCCAACTTTCAGAAGACAAGGATTAGAAAATCCTAAGCAATATTTAATAACATTATTTTTCAAAATCATGATCTGTGATAGTAACATTCCATTTTACTTTTTTTATTTCTTGATCCAGTTAAATTATGCACGCATCACTATATAACATTCAAAATACTGAAAGCTTTAGATGGCAACACATTATAATTAAGTCTTTTATAAGGAGAATTTATCCCTTGCATAATTTAAAAAAATAAAATTTTAGGTGGGGCATGGTGGCTCACTCCTGTAATCCTAGCACTTTGGGAGGCCGAGGTGGGCAGATTGCCTGAGCTCAGGAGTTTGAGACCAGTCTGGGCAACACAGTGAAACCCTGTCTCTGCTAAAAATACAAAAAATTAGCTGGACATGGTGGCATGCGCTTGTAGTAGCTGTAGTCCCAGCTACTCAGGAGGCTGAGGCACGACCATCACTTGAACCCCAGAGGCGGAGGTCTCAGTGAGCGAAGATCGTACCACTGCACTCCAGCCTGGGTGACAGAGCAAGACTCTGTCTCAAAAAATTAATTAATTAATTAATTAAATAAAATTGTAAAGGCCAGTGTGCATTATTTTCCTCAATAGTTGTTTATCTTCTGGAATCTCATAGTACTTAAGTCTGTAACATTATAACAATTGCCATGTTTATCATGATAACATTCTTCAATGGCATTCTCTTTCTTACTTTCTTACCACTGTCTTTAACTGAGGAGATATCTGGTATTTGCAAGCAGCTGAAAAATGTGTTATAAATGAATTAATGGTAATTTAAATACCCAAATCTGCAAATAATATACCTGTATTATATATATATATATTTTTTTAAGTTCTAGGGTACATGTGCACAACGTGCAGGTTTGTTACATATGTATACATGTGCCATTTTGCTGTGCTGCACCCACTAACTCATCATTAACAATAGGTATTTCTCCCAATGCTATCCCTCCCGGTTCCCCCACCCCACCACAGGCACCAGTGTGTGATGTTCTCCATCCTGTCTCCAAGTGTTCTCATTGTTCAATTCCTACCTATGAGTGAGAACACACGGTGTTTGGTTTTCTGACCATGCAACAGTTTGCTCAGAATGATGGTTTCCAGCTTCATCCATGTCCCTACAAAGGACGTGAGCTCATCCATTTTTATGGCTACATAGTATTCCATGGTGTATATGTGCCATATTTTCTTAATCCAGTCTACCATTGTTGGACATTTGGCTTGGTTCCAAGTCTTTGCTATTGTGAATAGTGCTGCAATAAACACAGGTGTGCATGTGTCTTTATAGCAGCATGATTTATAATCCTTTGGGTGTATACCCAGTAATGGGATGAGTGGGTCAAATGGTATTTCTAGTTCTAGATCCTTGAGGAATCACCACACTGTCTTCCACAATGGTTGAACTAGTTTACACTCCCGCCAACAGTGTAAAAGTGTTCCTATTTCTCCACATCCTCTCCAGCACCTGTTGTTTCTTGACTTTTTAATGATTGCCATTCTAACTGGTGTGAGATGGTATCTCATTGTGGTTTTGATTTGCATTTCTCTGATGGCTAGTGATGATGAGCATTTTTCATGCGTCTGTTGGCTGCATAAATGTCTTCTTTTGAAAAGTGTCTGTTCTGGCCGGGAGCGGTGGCTCACGCTTGTAATCCCAGCACTTTGGGAGGCCGAGGCGGGCGGATCACGAGGTCAGGAGATCGAGACCACGGTGAAACCCCGTCTCTACTAAAAATACAAAAAATTAGCCGGGCGTGGTGGCGGGCGCCTGTAGTCCCAGCTACTCGGAGAGGCTGAGGCAGGAGAATGGCGTGAACCCGGGAGGCGGAGCTTGCAGTGAGCCGAGATCGCGCCACTGCACTCCAGCCTGGGTGACAGAACGAGACTCCGTCTCAAAAAAAAAAAACAAACAAAAAAAAACTTAAAAAAAAAAAAAAAAAAAAAAAGAAAAGTGTCTGTTCTTATCCTTCGCCCACTTTTTGATGGGGTTTTTTTTTCTTGTAAATTTGTTTGAGTTCATTGTAGATTCTGGATATTAGCCCTTTGTCAGATGGGTAGATTGCAAAAATTTTCTCCCATTCTATAGGTTACCTGATCACTCTGATGGTAGTTTCTTTTGCTGTGCAGAAGCTCTTTAGTTTAATTAGATCCCATTTGTCAATTTTGGCTTTTGTTGCCATTGCTTTTGGTGTTTTAGTCATGAAGTCCTTGCCCATGCCTATGTCCTGAATGGTATTGCCTAGGTTTTCTCCTAGGGTTTTTATGGTTTTAGTTTTTAATCCATCTTGAATTAATTTTTGTATAAGGTGTAAGGAAGGGATCCAATTTCAGCTTTCTACATATGGCTAGCCAGTTTCCCCAGCACCATTTATTGAATAGGGAATCCTTTTCCCATTTCTTGTTTTTGTCAGGTTTGTTAAAGATCAGATGCTAGATGTGTGGTATTATTTCCAAGGGCTCTATTCTGTTCCATTGGTTTATATCTCTGTTTTGGTACGAGTACTATGCTGTTTTGGTTACTGTAGCCTTGTAGTATAGTTTGAAGTCAGGTAGCATGATGCCTCCAGCTTTGTTGTTTTGGCTTAGGATTGTCTTGGCAATGTGGGCTCTTTTTTGGTTCCATATGAACTTTAAAGTAGTTTTATCCAATTCTGTGAAGAAAGTCATTGGTAGCTTGATGGGGATGGCATCCCCATCAATTTTCATGATATTGATTCTTCCTATCCATGAGCATGGAATGTTCTTCCATTTCTTTGTGTCCTCTTTTATTTCATTGAGCAGTGGTTTGTAGTTCTTCTTGAAGAGGTCTTTCACATTCCTTGTAAGCTGGATTCCTAGGTATTTTATTCTCTTTGAAGCAATTGAGATTGATTCCTAGGTATTTTATTCTCTTTGATGCAAAGAGATTGAATAAGAGTTCACTCATGATTTGGCTCTCTGTTTGTCTGTTATTGGTGTATAGGGATGCTTGTGATTTTTGCACATTGATTTTGTATCCTGAGACTTTGCTGAAGTTGCTTATCAGCTTAAGGAGATTTGGGGCTGAGACAATGGGGTTTTCTAAATGCACAATCATGTCATCTGCAAACAGGGAAAATTTGACTTCCTCTTTTCCTAATAGAATATCTTTTATTTCTTTCTCCTGCCTGATTGCCCTGGCCAGAACTTCCAATACTATGTTGAATGGGAGTGGTGAGAGAGGGCAACCCTGTCTTGTGCCAGTTTTCAAAGGGTATGCTTCCAGTTTTTGCCCATTCAGTATGATATTGGCTGTGGGTTTGTCATAAATAGCTCTTACTATTTTGAGATATGTCCCATTGATACCTAGTTTATTGAGAGTTTTTAGCATGAAGCACTGTTGAATTTTGTTAAAGGCCTTTTCTGCATCTATTGAGATAATCATGTGGTTTTTGTCTTTGGTTCTGTTAATATGATGGATTAAGTTTATTGATTTGCATATGTTGAACCAGCCTTGCATCCCAGGGATGAAGCCAACTTGATTATGGTGGATAAGCTTTTTGATGTGGTGCTGGATTCGGTTTGCCAGTATTTTATTGAGGATTTTTGCGTCGATGTTTATCAGGGATATTGGTCTAAAATTCTCTTTTTTTGTTGTGTCTCTGCAGGCTTTGGTATCAGGATGATGCTGCCCTCATAAAATGAGTTAGGGAGTATTCCCTCTTTTTCTATTGATTGGAATAGTTTCAGAAGGAATGGTATCAGCTCCTCTTTGTACCTGTGGTAGAATTCGGCTGTGAATCCATCTGGTCCTGGACTTTTTTTGGTTGGTAGGCTATTAATTATTCTCTCAATTTCAGAGCCTGTTATTGGTCTATTCAGGGATTCAACTTCTTCCTGGTTTAGTCTTGGGAAGGTGTATGTGTCCAGGAATTTATCCATTTCTTCTAGATTTTCTAGTTTATTTGCATAGAGGTGTTTATAGAATTCTCTGATGGTGGTTTGTATTTCTGTGGGATTGGTGGTGATATCCCCTTTATAATTTTTTATGCATCTATTTGATTCTTCTCTCTTTTCTTCTTTATTAGTCTTGCTAGTGGTCTATCTATTTTGTTGATCTTTTCAAAAAACCAGCTCCTGGATTCATTGATTTTTTGAAGGGTTTTTTTGTGTCTCTATCTCCTTCAGTTCTGCTCTGATCTTAGTTATTTCTTGCCTTCCGCTAGCTTTTGAATGTGTTTGCTCTTGCTTCTCTAGTTATTTTAATTGTGATGTTAGGGTGTCAATTTTAGATCTTTCCTGTTTTCTCCTGTGAGCATTTAGTACTATAAATTTCCCTCTACACACTGCTTTAAATGTGTCCCAGAGATTCTGGTATGTGGTGTCATTGGTTTCAAAGAACATCTTTATTTCTGCCTTCATTTCATTATTTACCCAGTAGTCATTCAGGAGCAGGTTGTTCAGTTTCCATGTAGTTGTGTGGTTTTGAGTGAGTTTCTTAATCCTGAGTTCTAATGATTGTACTGTGGTCTGAGAGACAGTTTGTTATGATTTCTTTTATTTTACATTTGCTGAGGAGTGCTTCACTTCCAACTATGTGGTCAATTTTGGAATAAGTGCAATGTGGTGCTTAGAAGAATGTATATTCTGTTGATTTGGGGTGGAGAGGTCTGTAGATGTCTATTAGGTCCACTTGGTGCAGAGCTGAGTTCAAGTCCCGGATATCCTTGTTAACTTTCTGTCTCATTGATCTGTCTAATGTTGACAGTGGGGTGTTAAAATCTCCCACTATTATTGTGTGGGAGTCTAAGTCTCTTTGTAGGTCTCTAAGGACTTGCTTTATGAATCTGGGTGCTCCTGTATTGGGTGCATATATATTTAAGACAGTTAGCTCTTCTTGTTGAATTGATCCCTTTACCATTATGTAATGGCCTTCTTTGTCTCTTTTGATTTTTGTTGGTTTAAAGTCTGTTTTATCAGAGACTAGGATTGCAACCCCTGCTTTTTTTGTTTGTTTGTTTTCCATTTGCTTGATAGATCTTCCTCCATCCCTTTATTTTGAGCCTATGTGTGTCTCTGCACGTGAGATGGGTCTCCTGAATACAGCACACTGATGGGTCTTGACTCTTTATCCAATTTGCCAGTCTGTGTCTTTTAATTGGGGCATTTAGCCCATTTACATTTAACATTAATATTGTTATGTGTGAATTTGATCCTGTCATCATGATGTTCACTGGTTATTTTGCCCATTAATTGATGCAGTTTCTTCATAGCATCAATGGTATTTACAATTTGGCATGTTTTTGCAGTGGCTGGTACTGGTTTTTCCTTTCCATGTTTAGTGCTTCCCTCAGGAGCTCCTGTAAGGCAGGCCTGGTGGTGACAAAATCTCTCAGCATTTGCTTGTCTGTAAAGGATTTTATTTCTCCTTCACTTATGAAGCTTAGTTTGGCTGGATAGGAAATTCTGGGTTGAAAATTCTTTCCTTTAAGAATGTTGAATATTGGCCCCCACTCTCTTCTGGCTTGTAGAGTTTCTGCTGAGAGATCCACTGTTAGTCTGATGGGCTTCCCTTTGTGGGTAACCTGACCTTTCTTTCTGGCTGCCCTTAACATTTTTTCCTTCATTTCAACCTTGGTGAATCTGACAATTATGTGTCTTGGAGTTGCTCTTCTCAAGGAGTATCTTTGTGGTGTTCTCTGTATTTCCTGAATTTGAATGTCGGCCTGCCTTGCTAGGTTGGGGAAGTTCTCCTGGATAATATCCTGAAGAGTGTTTTCCAACTTGGTTCCATTCTCCCCATCACTTTCAGGTATACCAATCAAATGTAGATTTGGTCTTTTCACATAGTCCCATATTTCTTGGAGGCTTTGTTCATTTCTTTTTACTCTTTTTTCTCTAAACTTCTCTTCTTGCTTCATTTCATTCATTTGATCTTCAATCACTGATACCCTTTCTTCCACTTCATCAAATTGGCTACTGAAGCTTGTGCATGCATCATGTAGTTCTCATGCCATGGTTTTCAGCTCCATCAAGTCATTTAAGTTCTTCTCTATGCTGTTTATTCTAGTTAACCATTCATCTACTCTTTTTTCAAGGTTTTTAGCTTCCTTGCAATGGGTTTGAACATCCTCCTGTAGTTCAGAGAAGTCTGTTATTACCAATCTTCTCAAGCCTACTTCAGTCAACTCGTCAAAGTCATTCTCCATCCAGCTTTGTTCCATTGCTAAGGAGCTGTGATCCTTTGGAGAAGAGGCATTCTGGTTTTTAGAATTTTCAGCTTTTCTGCTCTGGTTTCTCCCCATTTTTGTGGTTTTATCTACCTTTGGTCTTTGATGATGGTGACCTACAGATGGGGTTTTGATGTGGATGTCCTTTTTGTTGATGTTGATGCTATTCCTTTCTGTTTGTTAGTTTTCCTTCTAACAGTCAGGACCTTCAGCTGCAAGTCTGTTGGGGTTTCCTGGAGGTCCACTCCAGACCCTGTTTTCCTGGGTATCACCAGCGGAGGCTGCAGAACAGCAAATATTGCCGAACAGCAAATGTTGCTGCCTGATCCTTCCTCTGGAAGTTTCATCTCAGAGGGACACCTGGCTGTATGAGGTGTCAGTTGGCCCCTACTGGGAGGTGTCTCCCAGTTAGGCTACTTGGGGGTCAGGGACCCACTTGAGGAGGCAGTCTGTCCGTTCTCAGATCTCAAACTCCGTGCTGGGAGAACCACTGCTCTCTTCAAAGCTGTCAGACAGGGACGTTTAAGTCCGCAGAAGTTTCTGCTGCCTTTTGTTCAGCTATGTCCTGCCCCTAGAGGTGGAGTCTACAGAGGCAGGCAGGCCTCATTGAGCTGTGGTGGGCTCCACCCAGTTTGAGCTTCCCGGCCACTTTGTTTACCTAGTCAAGCCTCAGCAATGGCAGACGCCCCTTCCCCAGCCTCGCTGCCACCTCGCAGTTCGATCTCAGACTGCTGTGCTAGCAGTGAGCAAGGCTCCATGGGTGTGGGACCCGCCAAGCCAGGCGCAGGATATAATCTCCTTGTGTGCTGTTTGCTAAGACTGTTGGAAAAGCGCAGTCTTAGGGCGGGAGTGTCCCAATTTTCCAGGTACCATATGTTACAGCTTCCCTTGGCTAGGAAAGGGAATTCCCTGACCCCTTGCACTTCCCTGGTGAGGCGGTGCCCCACCCTGCTTCGGCTCACACTCCTTGGGCTGCACCCACAGTCCAACCAGTCCCAATGAGATGAACCCAGTACATCAGTTGGAAATGCAGAAATCACCCGTCTTCTGCATCACTCACCCTGAGAGCTGTAGACTGGAGCTATTCCTATTCGGCCATCTTGGAACTGTATACCTGTATTTTTTATGTATATAGGGTAACCTGTCCCAGAACCACTACCAGCCCTCCATCCCTACCCCCACCCTCTATGTTCCTGGGCAAACCCATAGAATTTCTGTCCTTTTAATGATATTGAGACATAACCCTTTATCCTCTTCTACTCCTCTTTTCTTCTCTCTTTCCTCCTCCTCCAATTGGGAGAGACTTATCTAATTATTAATACTAGGGGAAGGGGCACTAACTCATGCCTACCTCATGCCGTTACTGGCTTTCTCTTTTGAGATACAGCCTATTAGTGACAGTCTCTCTTCACCAATACAGTTAACAGCTTCTTCTATGGGGTTAGGACTACAAGTTGTCCAACTGTCTGGCTGAGAGTGTGTGGGTGAGTTTAATAGAGCAGGAGAAGAATATTAAGCCACATTTTCTAATGCTAGCCATAAGCCAATATTTTAATCCCTGACTTCAGCATCTATTTCTAAATTAAAGTATTATCAATTTACCATCCAAACAATATAAATTGGAGCCAATTTAAGATTATCCCTTCAATAACATAACCCACTTCCTGTGCTTTTTTTTGAGTGGGAGGGAAGGGAATTAAGGGTTGTTCTTAATATACTTGAACATGTATCATTCTTTGCAAATTGCACAACAACATAAAAAAGCCAAGACCTTTGGGAACAAGAGCTTACATTTAGGCCATTGATCATTTCTTGTCTTATACCTCACTTAAAGTGGACACAACCTTATCTTCTAAATGAGAGAAATATTCCTTAAACATACACACCAAGTCTTATTAAATATTGTTTTTATGCCACTCACTAAATAACTTAATGCAATTTTATATACTAAATTAAGCTTCCTTGATGTCTCCAAAAGTCACAGAAAATTATTGCCTTTGGTTGGTTAAAACCCTTTCTTTATTTCAAGAACATATATCTGAGACCCTTACTTCTTCAAACGAAACATGCTTTAGATTTATTTTAAAGTATACCATAAATCTCTATAGAATCCATGAACATATGTGAGGATTTGTGAATAAATGTTTGTCTCTGGCTTGGCTTATATACTTATGGTTTTTTCTTGTATTACTGTAAGATTCTGTTTTCTTTAATTTGGTATCTAAAAATAATAAAACCACAATGAACTTTTAGCATTTCATCAACACTCACAAATCATATTTATTTACCATTTACCCAGAACACAAATTTGCATTAAAACAACTCATTAGATTCCATAAATACTCTATCACTATTTATCAGGAATTACATATATGGCTCCAACTTTATACAGCATTCAGTCTAATTTTTGTGGTGATTTTTTTTCCCTTTTGTTAACTGCCATGAAGCTACTTAATGGTGTGGGTTTCTGATTGGGAAAAACATTCCACTGGTAAATTTTAAGTACCACTTATAAGCTTATATTCTGAGATGGTTCTATACAGAGAACACTGCAGGTTGACTCCTGGCTGCTGTACACTTAGAGGAAAGGACAGAAATCACAAAATATGATAAGCCTGTGTTCAACTTTTTTACTAGTAGTTGTATAAACTTGGGTAATATACATAACTTCTGTGATCTTTGCTTTTCTCATCTAAAATTAGAGAAGATAATCCTTATTTTACAGAGTTTTAAACTCTATGAGAAAAAAGAAAGTGGGAACCATAACACATAGTAGGTATAAAACAAATGATAATCATCCTAATCAGTCTCAACAACAGTTCTAATGCAAATGAAGGCTACCATGGATTCATGGCATTGCTGCAACAATATTTATTTAAAGAGACTTGAGACAACACACAATGTTTAGTTTTAAATCAACTTACCAAGACAGGAGTATAAGCCCTGACTTATCCAAGCCAATATGGCAAGAGTTATAAGGTCGCCAAAACTAGCAGCAATGGGTGTAGCAACATTATCAGGATTTATACCAGTCTTCTTTGAACCAACGATAACCCCAACCATTATTATTCCTAGAAGAAAGAATGTTCATTACTTTTTAGGCTATGATTTAAAGAAAATCAATCCCCCAAATACCAAAATGTGTAGGATAGACAAACAGCATATCAGTTCCAGTTAGACTGCTTAGATAAGCTGACTAAAGCAAACAAAACATTTACTCTAACGCTTTGGCAAAATGCCTTTCAACAAACTCCAAGTGGGGATCATAGAAAATTTAAGAAGTTCAGTGTTGCATTTAGAGGCCTGAAAGCTACTAAAATTATGTTAAAGTTAAAATTCCAGATTTAGTGACATGTATATCTTAGATATAATGTATTTGTGTGTATTGAATCCAAAGGTTTTAATTTTAACCCTCAAATAAAGTATGAAAACATCAAAAAAAAAAGGTGAGTCATATGTATATATACAACAACTGGGAAGACCGCCAACAAAACCAGATTTGTTCACATATGGCAGCTAGAAATGCTTATTTCGTTTTATTATTTAAAGACGTTGAAGTATTAAGCAGCAGGACATAATTAAATTTTAAAACACTGAAGGCCAGAATACAAGACACAGTCTTTGTAAAAGATATTCTTTAAACCTGAAGTTTCTGTCTATAAATCTACGAGAGAATAGAAGATGAAAATTTAACTGTGTACTTGTACTTTTACATCCTAATTTTCTTAAATCATACAAATGGGATAAAACTATTAACATTTATATCCACTCTAAATTGTGTAGATTTTGTCACACCAAGATACTCATTAAGAGGATGTAGTAAAGAGAAAACTTTAAATGTGCTAACCACAAATCAATAAGAAAGCCTAAATACGGCTATGGAGAAAAACAATAACAGAATCTCACTGCACTTTTAGAGTTAAAATAACTCTAAATGTTTTTGTTCCAGCATACTCACTTTATAGATAATAAAACTGAGGTCCTGTAGAGTAGGGCTTAAATTCTTGCTTAAAGTTACATAGCTTGTGACTCTAGCCCAGTGTTTTTCACTCTACCTATTAAAGCCAAAATTTTAATAAGCAGAATTTTTGTCTTGCATCAAACAGTGCCTCACACTTTAGTATTTTGGAGGCTTTTTAAATTACTAGACTTACCTTTCCCATAATATCATTGAAAAAGAAAAAAAGCTATAGCAGAAAACTTTAAAAAAAAAATACATTATGCAATAATCAAGCAAGATGTAATCGCTTAGAATCTTTTTCCAAAATCAGCACATTCGAAGATGTATATGGGAAGTTTTCCTATACATAGTACTATCTATATCTTTTCAACTGAAAACAAACATTTTGTATGTATCATAGTCCAGTGGAAAAAGCTAGGAGTTAGAAAATGTGTTTTAGTTCTGATTCAGCTGGTAACAAGTTGATGAGATTGGACAAGTCACCTTACCTAAGTTTTCTCACCTACAAATATGGCTAAGAGTTTCTACTTTACATATACTAAAGTGCTTATAAAGGTCAAGTTATCATAAAATTAGAACACACATTATTCAAAGTAAGAAGCTTTAAACAAATACTTTTTAAAATTCTGAATTCTGGGTAGTTTTGAAAAGCTTTCAAATACTTGTTAGACTGAAAAATTTTAAATGACACTTTCTAAATGAAATGAAATCAGAAAGAAAAAAAGAAGCAAATGAGCCTAAAAAAATAGCATGCTGATGGCATAATTTTTTTGTACCAAAAGTTTAATTTTCTGATAGCTTAACTTCACTCTGCTTTGGTCAATGTTAACTCCATTCAACTGTAGTAATTCTTTATGAAGACAAGAAACTACCCTGACACAATTAAACTACTAAAACAAAATGCTTGAAAATATTTTAGAAGTCAAGTCATAATTTTAATAAGATTCCCTAAATTCTCAGAACCTAGCCAAAAAAGTTAGCTGCATTGTATGATCACCTAACGTGACAATAATCCACTTTAAACTTTGCTGGTGATATAAGGGCAAGAAAATGGCAATTATAAACAAAGTCTTTATGATTATGATTCCACAATAAGCTAATTCTCTAGTGTAAAGTTCATACTAATAAATATAAAGAAAAATAACTCAAATAAAAGTTCTAAAGTAGTTAATTTTTAAAACCTTCTGGCTCTTTAAAATTCTA
The DNA here is from genome assembly GCF_009828535.3 of Hylobates moloch. NCBI lineage: Eukaryota > Metazoa > Chordata > Mammalia > Primates > Hylobatidae > Hylobates > Hylobates moloch. Next base: position 28,090,184 of record NW_026652287.1, on the reverse strand, counting down.
TAGCCATATGCTGTCTTAAGTATAAGGTTATATTTGTATTGCCACAGAAACAGGGAAGAAATTTTTCTTGAAATCTGAAACAAAAAAATTTCAACAGAGGACAACTTTTGAAACCCAGAATTCCTGGAACACTTGTTACTCAAGTGACAAGCCAGTAAATCCCCTGCATGATGTCCAGAAAGGACTTTCCAAATTTAGTTAACTTACAGAAACAAATGAATGTCTAGGCGATTTTCCTGCTCTTTTTGAGGAACTATAATGGAGTATCTAAGGCCAGGAGACAACCTCAGAAAAGCCTGTTCTACACTAAGTTTTATAAATAATGAAATGTAAATATATCTGGAATAAATAAGGCATTTTTTAAGTTTGTAGATACGTTTTTTCTGTTGTTTTCATAACAAACAAGTATCATTTAAATAAAAATAGTCATCTTAAGAAATAAACCATTTAAATGTAAAAGGCTATAGAGTAGACATTTATAAATTCACTTACCCTGCAGAAGAGATGCAATGAAGGCAGTTGCCACACTGCTAGAGCACAGAAGTATGGAATGATCAAGGTAATATTTTCCTTCTGGAATCCAGCCCAATATAATTGCTGCCACAGCTGCTAGAAAACCAACTACTGTTGCCTGAACCTAAAATTTTTTTCATAAATCCAACTGAATTATTCACTTTAAAAACACATTTAAACATTTTGATTATGTAAATATTACTACAAAAAGTCAAAAAAAGTATTGCATGTAATAATTGAGCTACATTACCTTTTACAGTAGTTACTATATTTTGGTTTTAATATTCCCTAAGATGGTGGGTTCTCAAACTGCTCTGATGATCTGGTGACAACAAGTATGAAATAGAGTCCAGCAATCTGTTTTTAACAAGCACCCTAAGTGATGCTGATGGTATAATTAACAGATCACCTAAGAAAATGCCACCTTCAGACTGAGAAGTACCCAATCCACACATCTGACGTCTGACTCTAGAGGTAATGTTGGCAAGAGATTGGATTTTATAATAGAAAGATAGGAGTTTGACTTCTGGTTCTAGCACTTAATCTCGTAGCAAATTATTTAAACTCATTCATTCAAGGAGTATTTATTTAGATTCTACCATGTATAATGTGCTATGTTTTGTGTTGGGCTACAGCAGTGGTCAACATAGATTATTCCCTGCCCTCACAGAGCTCTTGGTCAGTGGGAGAGACAAACATTTGAAAATAACCTCACAAATAAGCACAATTGTGATTAGTGCTATGAAAATTTCAGTTCCTAATCAGTAAGACAACAATAACCTCAAACTTTGTGATTTAATTATATAAATATATAAACTGCTTTCCACAACGCTGACACAAAGCAACAATAAAAAAAACCTGCCACTAAGAAATAACACTCACCGCTAACTCAGCCTCAGATTAATAGGATGTCAGAACTAAAAGAAACTCTAAGGGAATCATCTATTGCACTCACTCTTAGCTGAGTTTGTGTCATGGACTCCTTTGACAATCTGGTAAAAACTCTATAGAATAGAGTTCTCTTTCTCTAGGCAAACACAGAGGCACTCAATATTTTGAGTAGAATTTCTTGGTGTTCATGGACTCTCTGAAGCCAATCCATGTGCTGGAATCGAGGGCTCCAAGTAAAAAATTCCTGAAGTAGTCATATAGAAAATCAACAGAAGAGCCATGACTAAAGAGACCATATATCCTGGACTCCAGCCCCATGATCTTGTATTAATATTATAGCTCCTGTGGATGTCATCCACAGATACAGAGCTGAGATTCAAACCAATAAGCACCATGATGAGTGTAGCTGTTAAAATATTTCAGTATTTTCATTCTGGTTAGTAAATAATGTAATTAGGCCTGAAGAGACGTTTGGTACAGGACACATCCCTCCTGGTGAGGCAACAGTTCCTCATGTGGGACTGGAGACTTTGCTTTATTTCACTATTTATGTATGTATTTGGTCCAGGAGGCCATTCTGTACAATCGTGAAGAAATCTGTGACAGGCGATCTGCCTGGGGCTCCATTTAACAGTGAGAGGAGCACACCCCTGAGCAAGTGGGAGTGTGGGCCTCATCTGTGCTTTCTACCCTTCTCTCTTTCTACCCTCCATGGCCAGTCTCCAGGCAGAGGAGACTTGTGCCAGCCCATCCTACTCCCCTCCCCACACTCATCATCTACTCTTTCACAAGCGTTAGCAGAAGAAGCCCCAGGAAGAAAAAACCCTCTCCCCCAACCATTACCCCCACTGCTCCATCTTCTTTTCTTCTCACTTTTGTCTACTTGTGACTGGGCTTCAACCAGTTGCTGCCTCACTGGCTGGTACCAGGTGTGTCCTGAGGGGCCTGGTTGGGGTTCCCTGTTTTTCACACATTCTTGATGGAGTAAGGCACATAAAGACACAAGCTTTGGGCTATGGCAGCTAGAATCAGTGAATCCCTAGCCATGTCTGACTCCTATCTTGACTGACAGTTGCAGGGAGAGAGGATGATAAAGGAAAAGTGAAGACTAAGAATGAGAGGAAAAACGAAAAGCTGAGATGGAAATTATTAGGATAATTTGACGAATAATTTATACTACAACTCATATTACTTTGTAAGAGTTCAGGGTATTTAAGAATAAATGGAATATATTTTCAAATTTTATATATTATTTATATTATTTTTATATATTATTTATATATATATTTAACAACTCTATTGGTTGTTAAATGTTTTGATTATTACTCCTGCATAGATTTCTACAATTTCAAGCCGAAAAAGATCTTAGACCTCTCTAATACAATAATGGTATTTAAAAGAGGAAAGAGACTTTCACCACTGTTATTTAACATACTACTAGAAGTCCTAGCTAAAGCAATCAGATAAGAGAAAGAAATGAAGGGCATCTAAATTGGAAAGAAAGAAGTCAAATCATCCTTATTTGCAGATGATATAATCTTATATTTGGAAAAACCTAAAGACTCCACCAAAAAACTATCAGAACTGATAAATTCAGTAAAATTGTAGAATACAAAATCAACACACAAGAAGCAGTAGCATTTCTATATGCCAACAGTGAATACTCTGAAAAAGAAATCAAGAAAGTAATCCCATTTACAATAGCTACAAGTAAAATAAGATAGACCTAGAAATAACCAAAGACATGAAAGATCTCTATAATAAAAACTATAAAACAGGCCGGGCATGGTGGCTCATACCTGTAATCCCAGCACTTTGGGAGGCTGAGGCGGGTGGATCACCTGCAGTCAGGAGTTCGAGACCAGCCTGGCTAACATGATGAAACCACATCTCTACTAAAAATGCAAAAATTAGCTGGGCATGGTGGCGCACCCTGGTAATCCCAGCTGAGGTGGGAGAATTGCTTGAACTCAGGAGGTGGAGGCTGTAGTGAGCCAAGATCACGCCATTGCACTCCAGCCTGGCAGCCTGGGCAACAGAACAAGACCTTGTCTCAAAAAAAAAAAAAAAAAAAAAAAAAACTATAAAATATTGATGCAAGAAATTGAAGAGGACACCAAAAAGTGTAAAGATATTCTATGTTCATGGATTAGAAAAATCAATATTGTTAAAATGTCCATATAACCCAAAGCAATCTACAGATTCAATGTAATCCCTATCAAAATGCCAGTGACATTCTTCACAGAAATAGAAAAAAAAACTTAACATTTATGTGGGATCACAAAAAGACTCAGAATAGTCAAAACTATCCTAAGCAAAAAGAACAAAACTGGAGGAATCACATTACCTCACTTCAAATTATACTACAGAGATATAGTAACCAAAAGACAGTACTGGCATAAAAACAGACACAAACCAATGGAAGAGAATAGAGAAACCAGAAACAAATCCATATATCTACAGTGAACTCATTTTTGCCAAAAGTGCCAAGAACATACACTGAGGAAAAGACAGTCTTTTTAACAAGTGGTGCTAAGAAAATTGGACATCCACATGCAGAAGAAATGAGACCCCTATCTCTCACCATCTACAAAAATCAAATCAAAATGGATTAAAGACTTGAATCTAAGACCTCAAACTATAAAACTACTATACAAAAACATCAGGGGCACTCTCCAGGACACTGGTATGGGCAAAAATTTATTGAGTAATATCCCACAAGCACAGGCAACCAAAACAAAAATGAACAAATGGGATAATATCAAGTTTAAAACTTTCTGCACAGCAAAGGAAACAATCAACAAAGTAAAGAGACAACCCACAGAATGGGAGAAAATATTTGCAAACTACCCATCTGGCAAATGATTCATAACCAGAATATATAAGGAGCTTAAACAAATCTATGGGAAAAAAATCTAATAATCTGATTTTAAAACAGGCAAAGGATCTGAATAGGCATTTCTCAAAAGAAGACATACAAATGGCAGTCAGTCATATGAAAAGGTGCTCAACATCACTGATCATCAGAGAAATGCAAATCAAAACTACAATGAGATATCATCTCACCCCAGTTAAAATGGCTTTTATCCAAAGGACAGGCAGTAACCAATGCTGGTGAGGATGTGGAGAAAAGGGAACCCTCGTACACTGTTGGTGGGAATGTAAATTAGTACAAGCACTATGGGGAACAGTTTGGAGGTTCCTCAAAAAACTAAAAATACAGCTACCATATGATCCAACAATCCTACTGCTAAGTAGGTAATCCCAAATAAAGGAAATCAGTATGTTGAAGAGATATCTGCACTTCTACGTTTGTTGCAGCACTATTCACAATGGCCAAGATTTGGAAGCAACTAAGTGTCTATCAGATGAATGGATAAAGAAAATGTGATACTTATACAAAATGGAGCACTATTCAGCCATAAAAAAGAATATCTGTCATTTGCAACAACATAGATGGAACTGGAGGTCATTATGCTACGTGAAATAAGCTGAGCAGAAAAACAAACATTGGATGTTCTCACTTATTTATGGGATGTAAAAATCAAAACAATTGAATTCATGGAGACAGAAAGTAGAAGGATGGTTGCTAGAGGCTGGGAAGGGTAGTAGGAGGATATGGGGGAGGTAGGGATGGTTAATGAGTACAAAAAAATAGAATGAATGAGACCTAGTATTTGATAGCGTAACAGGGTGACTTCAGTCAATAATGTAATTGTACATTAAAAAATAACTACAAGAGTATAATTGGATTGTTGTAACACAAAGGATAAATGCTGGGGGGATGGATATACCATTTTAGATGATGTGATTGTTATGCATTGCAGCCTGTATCAAAACATCTCATAAATATATACACCTACTATGTATCCACAAAAATTAAAAATTGAAAGAAAAGACCAGCCTGGACAACATGGCGAAACCCCGTCTCTACAAAAAGTACAAAAATTAACCAGGCATGGTGGCGCATACCTGTAGTCCCAGCTACTCGGGCGCTAAGGTGGGAGAATCACTTGAGCCCAGGAGGTCAATGCTGCAGTGAGCCATGATTGCACTACTGCACTCCAGCCTGGGCAACAGAGCAAGACCCTGCCTCAAAAAAATAAATAAATCAAGGAAAAATTTATTTCAAAGAAAAAAATAAAAGAGAAAAGTGAAGCCCAGAAAAGTTAAATAGATTAACAAAGGTTATAAACTGTTTAATGTTAAAGCTGAGGTCAGATCTCAGATTTTCTTATTTCCACATCTATGATCTTACAAGCAGTTGTACACGTATTCAAAAAATGTGCTTTATTTCTTTGTCCTTGAATTACATTACATGAAATTCTGTTCCTGCAACCAGGTTCTCAACATTATGTCCTAGCTGAACTAATATCAAAATTAGTGTGCATTCCCTAAGCTCACACTAGCTAGAGAATTACTAGGGGTAGTCGCAGTGTTCAGTCTTAGGGATAGGAGAGGGTGAAGGAAGAAGAAAAAGAGATACTCACCTAAGATTAGAAAAAGCTGTAGATTATACACGATCTACAGTTCACAATTCAGTGTACATGTAATTGGTAAACTACTGTATTGTTTATATTAATACTAGTAACATTAACAAATTAAGGAAAACAAATATCTGACCATAATATATAGAAAAGAGCTCACTTTATCTTTAAATATCAAAGTAAAAAATAGCACTTAATGAAGTGTTAAATATTTACTAAACAGATATATTAATGCAAATTCTGGCTCTATCACACACTTATGATAGAAAATATTTCGTATATTTTTCCATATTTTGTATATATTTTTCATATTTGTAAAAATTAGTTTCTAAACAAAGAATAGCTTTAAGAGGTCATGGGTATCCATTTATTCCATCACTTTTTCAAGGTACTAAATTATTGTTTTGGTGTTTCTGAAAACAATTAAAGGGTAGACTCATAGTACTAAAATTTACACCAATCTTATAGATAACACTTAAAATTTGTACACCCAAGATCTGTAAACAAATATATGTACCACTTACCTGCTTTAAAGCCAAGTTGCCAATTATTAGGTTCCACTTTTCAATGGGCGAATCCATCTTCCCAATATTTACCTGTTAAAGTGGATATTTTCATGTATCACTGAAGAAAATCTACATGCTCTCTGCTGTGTTCAAACAGCACATGAAATCTTAAAGCCCAAAATAATTCTTCAATAAATACAATGAGTTCACATTGTACTTTGAAAATAATTCTGAATTCACTACCAGTCTTTCAGCTAACACTAGGCTTGCCTAACATGTTTAGAGAAAAAAAATTTTTTTTACTTACCTGTCTTACAAGAACTAGTGGACCCGTTAGTATCACCCACTTACTCACTGATGTTATCTTACAACTAGCATCATCAGACATTATGTTAGCATGCCAAATTTTGTGTATTGAGGTCCAAGGTAAATAATTACATAATTTTGATCCACTAGCAGTTAATTCCACATTATAAAACTAATGTAACTTAAAGAATTATTGACCCAAAAACAAGATATAATCATTCACATGTATACAATTTATATTTGAGTCATGACTAAAACTGTTAGCAATAAAATTCATTGTTTACAAATGAATTTTGATGATGTACCACAACTATTAAATTTTACACATCTTTCTGCTAAATGGAAGAACACTCTCCAAAATAATATTATCACTCATATACTCAATTGCTCTGTGAGCTAATTCATATTTCTCAACCACTTAGGATTCAAAAAGTGTATTTCTAAATCTGCCAAGTTTTTCTAACATAGTTGTTTGGAAAGCAATGAACAATCATTTAGTAAAAATACTGAGTTGCATTTCAATTACTCATCATCTGCTTTGTCATGAAAGACTTTCTTTCAAATGACCTATAGATAAGTGGATAAAGAGGAAGGTAAGTAAGGGTTGTTATTCATGGGTAATTTTAACGAGGTACAGTCTAGAATTTAGGTCACTGGCTTTAGACAAACAGGTTAGGTGCTATATAAACATTTCCTCTATCAATCTGGAAAACAGATTCTATTCTGTAATCTCACTGTGGACTTTAGTCTCAAAGCATCCAGCAAATGCAAATATTGAGATTTCTCAGTATTTCAGAATAATTATTAATGCAGTCTTTATTTACATATTTCTTTACTAAGCCTGGGAATCTAAATCATTGGTGAAATTCATGTTTGTGGTTCTAACAACCTGGGGCTTTGCTCAAGTGAGTAATAAGGTACAAGCAATGTTTACAGAGTGAACGTACCTCAGGTTTAGAGTTCAAGAAATAGGAATGAGTGAAATTAGTGTTATTTTTTAATAACTCTTAGAAAGATGTCTATATCTATAGGAAGCAATCTAAAATGATTCAATGAAAAAATATAAGACATCAAGACTCCAGGGTTGCTTAATAACCAATGGAAACATACATACATTCGGGTCTAGGAAAAGATCAAGAAAGGTAGGAGTTACAGAATGAGTGAGTGCCATGAATTGGGTTTGCAACTGTGCCACATTAATTTGTTATTATCACCACTAGTCCCTTCTAAGGCTTGGAGCTACATTCCCCAAAATCCCCTCCCCTATAGCTTCAGGTGACAGTCTACCAGTGAGAAGAACTTGCCTAAGATTTGAAAGTCACCAGTGAAGCAAAGACTATTATTTTTGGAAGGTGATCAGACACACAGGTGTCCAGATTTCCTCGCTGTAATGCATGCATGGCTTTCTTTCCTGCTCCAGGGCTTCAGGCGGCTTCTCTGAGTTTCCTACCACAGATCTTCATTTCTCCAACTTCTCCTACAGTCATGTAACCCCAAATTTCTCTATTAAATTCCCTATTGATTCAATACATACATGGCTCTGTTTTCCTGACCAAACCCAGAGTGACACTTTTCTTTTTTTTTTTTTTTTTTTTTTTTGAGATAGTCTTACTCCGTCACCCAGGCTGGAGTACAGTGGCATGATCTTGGCTAACTGCAACCTCCACCTCCCAGGTTCAAGCAATTCTCTTGCCTCAGCCTCCCAAGTAGCTGTGATTACAGATGCCCACCACCATGCCCAGCTAATCTGTGTATTTTGGTAGAGACAGTGTTTCACCATGTTGGCCAGGCTGGTCTTGAACTCCTGGCCTCAAGTGATTTGCCTGTCTTGGCCTCCCAAAGTGCTGGGATTATAGGAGTGAGCCACCACACCCAGCGTCACTTTTCAATTAATCAGTTTCTTTTTTTTTTTTTCATGATCTCTAGGGTGGTACTAATCAATTAATTTGTTTTGTAAATGATGAAGATCACTTTCTGAGTCCCTTCCTAATCTAGAAGTCTCTGAATCTTTACTCTTCTTAGTCTAAGATAAAACAATAAATAACAAATTAAAACAATGTATGACATAAAATAAAAAATAAAATGTAGACTATATTTATAAACAATAACTTTTTTTTATAAAGCAAAGATTTTCAGGAGTAAGAATTTTTTTAAAAAGTAAACTAAAGAGAAATGTTGCCCCAAATTTACCTTGTTAGGGAAAATACATATAGTATAGGCTTGCATTGGCATGTGGATAGAGGTATGGCAGGACACAGAAAATTGGTTTTGTTGCCTCCATCTTGTAAAAACTACATCAACAGTTGTGCTGACCCATCCTACTGTCCAGTGGTTTAGGGTTAATATGAGCCATCTAAGTTTTTTCTAAAGTGGAGAGGGAGAAGTATGAGTGTTCTGTGTAAAGGCCTTTGTTAGACTTACTTTTATTAGATTAGCCGACCTGATGGTGCCCAGCTAGACAAACCTAGAGCTTAGAAGGTGATAAAATATAATAGGGCATGATCTAGTAAAGACTTCTGTGTAACCCAGTTTTATTTAAATTATGTATATCTTAAAGTATTAGAAAAATAGGCCAATATTTTTGCAGAGACATCAACTAATTTTTTAGGAAAGAGTAAAGCTGAGGTGGCCAGAGCCTGAAGATGTGTTATGTTTGGCCAACACAGTGGTTTTAAAATTTTTGAATCTGAATGCCTTTAGGTGGAATCTGCCATCTCTAGTTTTTATAATCCCAAAAGCCTTCTTCTGCATAAACAGATATTACTTATCTGACACTGAGACATATTAGTTATAAGCAAGACTTAGGATTTATTGGAGCTAAATATAAAAGTGGTCTTGGATGACCTTGAAATTATAGATTTATAAATATAGCCACTACAATTAATACTAGAAAAAAATGTTTAATGAATAAATACTTAAAACAAAGGTACTGAAAGTCTCCATTGGTGTATTATTTTAAAAAACATGTATTAACTATATGTGCAAAAAACTAGATACATTTTTTTTAAAAACCAGAAAGTTACCATTGTTACTTCCAAGTGTTAGGTGCATGGATAATTTTTAATTTTTACTTTGCCCTTTAGTGATTTTTTCAAATTTTTACCACTGAACATGTAGTGCCAGTATAATCATTTTATTTAAAAACAGGTATTTGCAAAAGAAATATCTAATAAAGGGCTACTATCCAAAATACACAAAGAATTCTTAAAATTCAACAATAACAAACAATCCAATTTAAAAAGTGGGGCAAAGACATTAACAGACACCTCACCAAAGAAGATATACAAATGGCAAATAAGCATTTGAAAAGATGCTCCACATCATATATCAGAGAAATGCAAATTAAGACAAGATAGCACTACACACCTATTAAAATAGCCAAAAGCCAGAACACTGACAATACCAAATGCTGGTGACAATGTAGAGCAACAGGAACTCTCATGCATTGCTGGTGTAAAGGCCTTTGCTAGGCCTACTGTTACTAGATTAGTTGACCTGATGGTGGGAATGCAAAATGGTACTCTTCACTCGAGAACTTCCATTTAATTCTTTTTTTATAGTTACTAGTTCTCTTTTAAGGCTCCCTATCTGAACACTCACTAAAACATATTTGTCTTTATTTGAACATATTTTCCTTTAGTTCTTTGAACATATTCGGACTAGTGGCTTTAAAGACTTTATTCAATCTAATATCTGGGCCTAATTAGAATCATTTTTTATTAACTGAATATTAATCACTTTTCTTGAATATCAATCACACTTTTCAGTTTCTTTCCACATCCAGTGATTTTGGGTTAAAAACCAGACAGTGTAGATAATATGTTGTAGTGACTCTGGATACTTTTATGCTGTTGTGATGATAACTGAGCTTTCATTCTAAGAGGCAGTTAACTTGACTAGACTCAAACTAGGCTTTTGTCTCTCCCATAGAGTGAAGCACCTCATCTCTCTGCTTGGTTCTTTCAGCTACCAACACATGCCTTTTAGTATAGCCCTTTGAAGGTCTCTTCTGTACCTGTGCAGTTTAAACAAACTACACAACCAAAGATTTGGGCACAATTTATGCTCAGATTTCAGGGCTCACTCTCTATGTAATTCTCTTGCGTGTGAGATTTCTTTATAAGTTTCCATATGCTGTCAGCTCCCAACTCTGTCATCTGATAATCCAAGCCACTAAAACTTCAACTTTCTGCCACTATAGCTATGCATAGGTCACAGAAGACACTCAGTCAACACACACAGAAATCTTAACCAGTGTATTTGTTTTTCAATGTAGGCCCCTCTCACATTTCTGCCTACTTTGTTGTTGTTGTTGTTGTTGTGGCTGTTGTTGTTGTTACCAGACTCATTTAGGTTATTCCTATGTAAATGCACTTCAGTACTTGGTCAAAGATTTCACCAGATCGTATACTCAGATTTTGGATCTCCCCTTTTCTGCACTTCTAGAATCTCCTCCCTTAATTCTCAGCCACTCTGCCCGCTCTGAACTCTGCTTTGAGCTAATAAGACTATCAGTTTTCTGCCATATGAGATCCAGGGATAGGGGAATTCCCTCAGGCAAAAACATCACAAACTTTGCAATTGTTACGCATTGTAGTATGGTCTTTCAAAGGTAAACCCTACTTTCTACCTGCTTCTGATCACTTTCCATTGCCTTCAAATAGTTTTCCAGATTTTATAATTGTTAATCTCTGGAGGCTTCATCCAACAATTTCATTCTGCCATTAATTAGAATTAGAAACACTGTTACATATTTTCATGTGCTTGAAATATTTTATAATAAAACATTGTACACAAAAACACACACACAAATAGCTGTCTGAATGTACAGAGATGATATATATATGTTCATTTTCTTGATTATGATGGTAGTTTTTACAGGTATATATTATATATCTAAACTCAGCAAATTGTAGACTTTAAAATTGCAGTTTATTGTATGTCAATAAAGCTGCAAAAATGGGGAGGAAAACCTAATTGATTAAAAACCTAGTTGACTATAACAGTTTTCAGTTATACATAAATAGTTCTACTCCACAAAGCTATGGCTAGGGACTGATATTTATAACTTAAGAAAGACACTTTAAAGTGAGGAACTAACAGGAATATGCAGTTCCATTTGTATCTAGCAATCAGGTGTATAACAAGAACATGGAGAATTATGCCAAATTTAGGAAATAATACTGAGATTGTAATTATATCTAAATTGTGCCATAGTTATTAATACCATTATCTAGGTTTTAATTTGCCTTTATTTTAGAACTTTTAGAATCTGAATTGGAAATCTAACTTAAAGTTATTAGGGGAAGACATTTTGCCAACTTCTTCATATCCCTCCACTGAAATGTAAGCTCAACAAAGGCAGAAACATTTTCTGTTTTGTTCATTACTGATCTCCTGGCACACACAGCAGTGCTTGGCATATAGTAAGGGCTCAAAAATGTTTTTGCAATTAATGAATGAGAAAGGTAGAGTGTTACTACATAATTTAGATAGTCAATCAAGTGTTCTCTGAGAAGAGGTTTGAGGCAATAGAAATCAGTTTTGCCTACAGTAGAAAAGTACTAATCAAACCATGCTGGGTGATTTGCTCCTGGGAAATAGTTTTACAGACTTTTTTTTTTTAAAAAATACTGTTTTTAGGGCAGTGAACATCATTTTTTACTCCTTTATACCTAACATTCAAAAGCTGAAAATTTTAGACCTCAAACAATAGAAAAACTCAACAATTTATAGAACCACTGTACTTGATTCATTTTCCAATTATATACTACTATTACATATCTATAATATCGACTATAATTTCATATATACTATTGAAAAGATTAAAATCCAGGAAAAAAATTATTCAAGTTAATCATCATACCTTTAGAAACAAGTTTTGACTCAAGTAAGATGGCAAGATAAAGTTGATTTGGATACATAATTTTTAAATCCCTTGTAAAAATAGGAAACCTATTTTTATTTATTTATTTATTTATTTAAAGACCAGGGTCTCACTCTGTTGCCCAGGCTAGAGTGCAGTGGCCCCATCTCAGTTCACTGCAACCTCCTCCTCCCAGGCTCAAGCAATCTTCCTGCCTCAGCCTCCCAAGTAGCTAAGACCGCAGGTGTGTGCCACCAAGCCCAGCTAATTTTTTTTTATTTTTTGTAGAGATGAGATTTCACCACACTCCCCAGTCCGGAAACCTATTTTATTGAAATATCTTTTTATCTGTGAACGTTTGGTCTTTAGGTTTATAGAATAACAAGCTTTAAAAACAAATGACCTTCCACAGATTGAATAAGTAGACTGTATCTTATGATATGTTTTAAGTTCTTTATCTTTATACTTATCAAAGGCCTTCCTTATAATCTTATAAGCTCATTAATCCTGATTCTCCCTCAGATAATCATAAAAATGAGAAAGGACCCTTGAATGCAGCAAAAAGATTAAAGTAACCATTGATTGGCCTTCTATAGCTATAATTATTTTTCTCCTAATTTTACAAGTGAAAACAAATACTACATAAAAAATGTAAAATGTTTAAAAGCATTATTGTTTTTGCACATAAATGAAAAAAACAGCTTTCAAATAGTGACTGCTTTAAGTTAAAAAGAAAACTATACTAATTCACCCTTCTCCCTGGAACCATTGAGTACAGTTAGAAATCTGCTTCAGTAGTCCCAATTATAAACAACAGGCAAATAAATTAAGGTGGTGACAGGTGGGGCATAAGGAAAAAGAAAGAGGAATTTCATAGGCAGAACTGACAGACTGGACAGTAATGGGATAGAGAGTGAAGAGGGACAAGGTGATTCGTAATGTTAATAAACTGATAGGAAATACAGAAAAAAGAGTATGGCTGGAAATAAGAGAAACTAATGAGTTTAGTTTAGAATGTATTGAGTGGTATCCAAAAGGCAACTGAAAATTCAGCTCTCAAAGTCAGGAAAGAGTCTGTAGGTACGGATCTGAGAACAGCAATGTGCAAGCAGTGCTGGACTACACAAAATTACTGAGGAAGAACATGTTGAACAAGGTACTAAAATTTCAAGAAAACCTCAAATTTAGAGGATGAACAAAGAAAAACAAAAGACATAGAATAACAAGCAGCAGTGAAAGAGGTGGGAGAATGAGAAGACAGTGGGGTCTCAAAGCAAAGGGCTATAAAGTTTTCAACTAGAAAATAATCAGTGAAGAGTCCAGAGAAGATGAGGCTTTCAGGATTTTGCCACCAAGAAGTCATTAACTTAGAGTTTCTTAACAGCCCATAGAGTATCAGAACTGAAATATACCCAACACTTCTCTAGCATTCTATAAGAACTGTAGTTTTCTACCCAGCGAACTTGAGATCTAGTTCTCTAAGCAATAAAAACACCATAAACTAGAAGAATATACCATGTTATCATAACTTAGCACCACAAGTTGCTACTTTCCCATCTACTAATTTGTTTGCTTTTACTCCTCTCAGATCCAGAAAGAATTTTTAGTGATGGCTCCTAGTGTTTAATTTCAGTTAATCCATCAATCAATTCTGTTGATTCTCTCTGAAAATTAATTCTGGACTCCAACTACCTCTCATTACATTCCCTGTTACCATCTTGAATATCATCTCTAAGCTATTATTGCAACAGACTCCCAATCAGTCTCCCTGCTTCAGTCCTTGGCCCCCTATACCCATATCTCAATGCAGTAGTCAAAATAATCTGTTAAAAAATATCTATCAGATCACATTAACTCCTCTGTTTAAAACCTTCCATTGGTTTCTTATCTCACAAAGTAGGCAAATCCGTATATAATCTGGCCTCCGGCTCATCCCCTAAAATTGTCCCCCCTCGCTCTCTTGGTCCCAGCCCTATTGGCCTCCATGCTCTTTATCTAACACAGTGGTTTTCAAACCTCAATGTGTATCAGAATCATCTGGAGAGTGTGTTAAAATTTAGATTGCTGAGCCACACCACTGGAGTTTCTAATTTAGTAGTTTTGGAGTGGGGCTGAGAATTTGTATTTCTAACAAGTTGCTGATGCTGCTGATCAGAAGAGCACACTTTGAGAACTACTGATCTAACATACCAACAACAGTCCTGCCTCTGGCCCTTTGCATTGCCTGGGGCATTCCTATCACAAATGGCCTCAACGCTTCTTATTTACGTTTTCTTATTTCCTTATAATGTTTTCTTATTTCCTTGACGGAACTATCTTCTTATCAGTAGCACAGCTCTCAACCAATGGAAGCTGGCAGCTCTACCCCTACCTCTCTAAAGAAAGACTAAGTTACATCACCCTGCAGCAGAGTAAAGACCATAGACGGCAAGCTTCTCCCCTGTGCTGAGCTTCTAATCAGCTCTGGAGACTCCTTCTCTTAAATATGGACAGATGCATATAACCAGACATTTGAGAAAAATACCTAGTGTAAAATATAGACACCACAACAAATTAACTAAGGTTAAAAAAAAGATTAAATTCACCTTCATTCAGGTTTAATGGTAGTATGTGATCAAATTGAACAGCAAATATCATTTGCAGCATATTGTTTTTTAACCAGATTCCCTATGGCATGGCCTATTTCAAAACAGACTGGTGTTTTAAATCTATTGTTATTCTGGATAATGCTCAAGAACAATGCTTTTGAAATATTTTCTTTGCGGTAAGCTAGCCAAAACTTCACTTTTCCTGCCAAAGTTATCAAGTTGCTTAAATTCTTGTATGCTTAACTGTATTTATCAGAGCAAAGGTCATTTTCCAACAAATGAAACTAAAGCCACCTTTTAACTCCCATTCAAATAACTTTCTTCTTCAAATGTTGCCACTTTTGCTTCTCAAGGCCTCTTCATTCTCTTCTCCTGCCAAAAAGCCTCTTGGATTGAGTTCTATCTACCATGGTAATCCACCAGTTCTTATAACATAATACAAGTAGGAAAAGATGAAACACATGCATATAATTTCACTAATTCTCAAAATCTCAGTAAGACTACATAAAAGTTTTTTTGTTTTTTCTTCTTAAAGATAAAAGCTAGAGATATACTTGACACACATTGCAGCTGGATGCCAAATGGTCAAGTGTTGAAATCAACATTCAGCTGACACCAAATGTCACCATTATATAAGGAAATACTGGGATACAGGAACAAATATAAATCTTAGATTACATGCTCCAGACACCTGAGACCAAGGTATCTCAAGTTAGTGTTCCTGAAGGCAGACCATGCCACCATTAGGTGCCAATGAACCCCAGGAGCACCAAGGGGTGGGTGTTTGTTGGAGGTGTAGATGGAGCTTGGACATGGGGCCTTGGTGTATGTGTGAGGTCTTTCAAAATGCAGTACCTATTGCCTAAGGTGGGAAGGGAATTGCGGCAGGCCTCAGACCAGTGGGTGGCTCAGTGGCTCTCTCTACAACACCATGTTCCAAAACAGAACCCAAGAAGTCCAAAAATTCTAAATCTGATCTTGGACTTCCAGGTATTCCTAAGGATATATTTGTCAAGGTACACAGAAAGAGAAAATATTTAAGTGTGTAAGTTTGTTGTATAATTTTAAACTATGTAGACATATGTTATATAGGTCTCCATTTGTATTGCTACCCCAAGCCTAGCTATTAAATGCTTAAAAAGCATTTAACATGCTTAAAAGGCATGTTAAAAGCCCAGCTGTCTAGAATGCTTATAAATATTTGACATTGTTACATTTATTAAATACAATAGTAACCTGGATTGTTTTTTCCTCAGATTCCGATATGGCTGACTCACCTTTACTATTCAGGTTCCAGCTTACATATACCTCCTCAGAGAAGTCTTTCCTGACCACATTGTATAAAACAGTCCTCAGGAATCATCCGTCATCACATTATCCGGTTTGATTTTCTTTACTTCCCTTACCGATATCCAAATTTATGCAAATTCCATCACAGCAGAGACCTTGCCTGCCTTATTATTCATGTATAGACTAATGGATTCTTATTTTTTTCCATGGGTTATATATAATCTGTAACTGTCATTATCTATTGTACGGCTCCAATTTTCCAAGATCTGGCCAGTATGTCACTCGTTATCCTTTTGACATGTCCCCATCTTTTTTTTTTTTTTTTTTTTTTCATTTTTAGCACTTCTTTACTTTCTGGCACCACAAGATATTTGAGGTTCACTGTATACTTTTCTGCCTCAGCCCAGGGAGCTCCTATTATTTTTTTCAATCCTTTTAATATTCAATAATTACAATGGCTACATACTATAGACTAAAGTGAATTTACTAAAGTAATTCTTCTCTATGAGTTTGGCTCTACCTAAGTGGCTGACTGATACCCCCAAACATCATCTATAGTTTACCAACTAACTACAATGGAAAAGCATTATATCTGTAAATAATAATGTTTGAAATAACATTTAAATATTTTAAATATTAAGTACCAAAAGTATTGGTGCTAAGACCAAGACCTTAGCAGATCATTCTTACAAAGTACATAGGGAAGCTATTAGGTTTTTGTTACTCATGTTATTTATTGGTTTTATAAATTCTGACAGAGTTACCCTGTGCAAGTAAAAGGAACATTCTGGAATGTAACTTATTCCACTATATGTAGAGCTGTGCGTCCTCAGGAAAGTTACTCAACTGCTCTAAGCTTCAATTCCTACTCTGTAAAGCAGGATAACAGTGCTTTTTCCATAGGGTTCGTATAAGATATCCCTGGAAAGCAGTTAGCAAAGGACCTGGCATATAAGAGCTCACTAATACCAGATATTTCATTATTGTCCTCTGCAGATATAGCTATATGACCTTTTATATACTATATAAGGAAGGAACTTACAAAGTTCCGTAGGGTACATGAGCCATTTTCCCTTAATTAAGCAAACCAGGCCAGGCACAGTGGCTCACACCTGTAATCCCAACACTTTGGGTGGCAGAGGCAGGTGGATCACCTGAGGTCAGGAGTTCGAGACCAGCCTGGCCAACATGGTGAAACCCCGTCTCTACTAAAAATACAAAAATTAACTGGGCATGGTGGTGCATGACTGTAATCCCAGCTACTTGGGAGGTTGAGGCAGGAGAATCGCTTGAACCCAGGAGGCAGAGGCTGCAGTGAGCTGAGATCACGCCACTGTACTCCAGTCTGGGCAACAACAAGATTCCGTCTCAAAAAAAATAAAAAATTAAGCAAACTAGTAATGTTAATAAAACATTATTTTATGCATTTTCTTTCCAAGCATCTGCTTTACTCAAGAAACTTTAGGAAACTGGCAGTTGCCTGGGTGGAAAAGGGGGAGAGGAGAAGTGGGACAGAGGGTGGAGAGTCCTCCCATCAACAGCACAGTTGTTCAGCTCCCACTTCTTGATTACCTTTAGATACATAAATTTTTTCCTAATTGATAGATGGATCAACTCTATCTTGCTCTATCTTCTTTAAAGGAAAAAAACTTTATATACTAAATGAATTTCAATTAGTAATCTTATCTGGTGACTTAGTTAAGTTTGGGCTAGTATTTCATATGCAGATAGCTCACTGAAGTGAACCTCACTGGCTACATGGTTTTAACCATAACTTGGTTCCACAATGGCAAACCCCAAAATCATATTATAATAAGATGACAATGTCCTTTTGAGCTTCTAAAAATAACTCAGAACTCTGCTACTGGCAGTATTTTTTAAAATGTTTATGCTTTTCGAATGACAATTTTGCAATATGTACCTAAAGACTTAAAAGTACAGATTTCTTTTTTCTGAATAGTAATTACAATCCTAGAACGGGCCCTAAAAAAATAAGAATGGAAAAATGTATGTACTAGAATATTCATCACAACATTGTTTGTAATAGAAGAATGTTAGAAGGAGTTTAAACATCCAATAATAGATGACGAAGTAAACTGTAGTAGAGCTATACAACAGAAAAGTACATATTCAATAACGACACAGATGTACATTTACTGATATGGAAAGATGATCATGATGTATTTTTAAATGGAGATCACAGATTATAAATGAGAATATATAGAATTCTAGTTCTTTTTTAGAATACACGGTATGTATTTACATTATGATATACCTAACTACATATAAGTATAGATATGTAGGTATAGAAGGATCTGTACCAAAGTATTAGTAGAGGTTATATTTAAGTGGATAATTAGGGGTAGCTTTAGATTTTCTTTTTTATATTTTTCCCTTTTCTTTAGTTTTTATAATAAGAATGTATTACCTCTACAATTACAGAAAGTTTAAATACCAATCAACCAACCATCGAACCACAAAGAATCTCAATATCTGATTTACCCCATGCCTTAAGCATTGATGATAAATGCCAGAATGTCCTGGCATCAAAGGAGGCAAGTAACTACTTCCTGGGATAAAAGAGGGCCTATAATTATCAGATGAGACAATATTTCAGAATATGATATCAGGCATAACTACTTAGCACAGCCCTGAAGTGCAGAAGTGTATCAGAGAAAGAAATATTTTCCTGATACAAGTTCCCCTTAACAGAGAGAAACAGGATAGATAATACACATAATTTGAGGTAGGAAAAAACTTACTGCAGTGGATAATCTGGATGCCAATGTCATTTCCAAGTTCCCTTTGAGACCAAGAAGAGCAGGGACTAAAATGAAAACTTCTGTAACTTTTCTGAACACCTCCCAGTGCTGTAAGAAAAAAATAAAATAAAATGTTCTGGCACTCTTTAAAAACTTTAGAACAAAGACATTTCTAAAAATCTCAGCCTTTTTCCCAACTTGGCATCTACATTTTGAATAACCACACAGTTCATGTAATCAGCGAGGACTTAGCTTAACTCCATTCTCCTGAGCTCTGAAGCTCTGAGTCACTTTAAAAGATGCTGTTAGAGTTGGGGGTCAGCTGATATGTTGCTACAACCCATTCTACATCTACTTGTTACACAACCCTCATATTCCTAAAGGTTTTACTTTATCTCTTTATGATGACAATCGTTAGACTGGCTAGTGGTTAAGAGCACAGATTCTGGAATTAGACAATTGATTTGAATCTTGCTTCCAATACTAATTACAACAAATCCACTGGAAAATTACAGTGCTATTACTATCTAATTTCACAAATGAAGGAATAAAGACTCAGAGAGATTAAATTATTTCCCCAAGATCAAAAGATGGGACCTAGAGTTGACCCCAGGAGTTCTAAGTAATCCCATGTTTTAATCCCCATTTTAAGGTGTGAGGCAGAGACGTTCATAAAAACAGCACTAAACTGGAAATAAAGTTTGTGCTTCTAGCCATGGATCTGTCATAACTTGGCTTCATGATCCTGGATGAGTCATGTATCTTTCCAATCTCAATTTCTTCATCTATTAAATGAAAATAATATCCACCCCATCTAGCCTTTGGAGAAATACCGTGTATAAATGAAAAATAAACTTCTAATGTCCCCAACCAACGGAATAGACCCCCTTCTCAGCCAAGGGCATTCCAAAGTAAATCTAAAATCTAGCTTAGGCCATAATGGGAAGGGGGCTGGTCAGACATGCCTCATTATACCCTCTTCCCTTTAAAATTCAGGCATACCTGACCAACATTAACATTAAAACAGAGATCTTAAGACTGACAAAATAGACTCTTTGTAGCAATGAGATACCAAATTCCAAACAGTCTTTAGTATAGCTTCACATGACAGCAGACCCTGAATGAAACTGAAGTTATTTTACCCCAAAATATATTTCTTTGACATATTTTTAATGGCCCTGCAAAGCTGTCTCTTGTGGAGAAAATCTACATTCTGTAGCAAAACCTTTTCCCTTTCCTGGTCTTTTCCTGATCCAGGAGAGATTAACTAACAGTCTAGCAACTTCTTAAGTCTAAGAAACATTTACCATCTATTCTCTCTGAAGCCTGCTACCTGGAGGCTTCATCTGCATAGTAAGAACCTTGGTCTCCACAACCCCTTATCTTAACCCACATATTCCTTTCTATTGATTCCAGGTCTTCAAATAATTTAATTCTTTAAACCAATTGCCAATCAGAAAATCTTTGAATCCACCTATGACGTGGAAGCCCCCACTTTAAGTTGTCCCACATTTCTGAACCAAACCAATGTATAACTTACATGTATTGATCGATGTCTGCCTGTAACTTCCGTCCCCCTAAAATGTACAAAATCAAGCTACAACCCAACCATATTGGCACATGTTCTCCATACCTCCTGAGGCTGTATCACAGGTCATGATCCGTAACTTTGGCAAAATAAACTTCTAAATTGAGGCCTGTCTTGGATGATTTTGGTTTACATATGATAATGAAAATAACAGATATTAAAGATACATATAAAGATATTAAAGATATAAATATCTTAATAACACAAAGTGACATTTTACAAGTGCTATTAAGAGGTGATTGTCCCAGTAAGATATTTTATGAGCTAGGCATATTAACTTTATATCAAAAAGTATCAAAAATATACATGTTGTCAAGAGTACCAAGACAGATGAGAAAAGTAAAACTTATATCTATCAGATAAACGAAGGAAAATTTTGATTTGTTCCCAAACTTTCCCTAGGCTGTTCCAAACAGATGTAGAACTGGGGGGCCTAAAGAGACCTCAGAAAATATTTATCAGATCAGTCTTCTGTAAAATCCTGGTTCAAAGAGTTCACAAGGGAAAACCCTCTAATTGGGTTCAAGCCAATTAAGGATGGGCCTAAAAAAGCACTGGGGGGGTTCAATGGCACCCGAGATTATTAGTCTTAAAAACTAACCAGCAAACAATTTTGTCCATGTTTTATGATGGGCTAACAATTCTGATGTGCTAGTGAAATATATATCTTTCAAAGACATTGGTAGCAATGATGATAATGATGAATAACAGATAGTAACAAATATTAATAATACCTAACATTCACTGATTGTTATGTTCCAGGCATGGTTCTTTAGACTCACTCAATCTTCACAACAAACCTAAGAGATAGGTATGATTTTTATCAGATCCCAAAAATAATTCAGAATACCTTTTACCTAGGTCATCATTTTATGACACCTGCTGTGATACTGCAAAGCATATATTTGGTCTTCAACCCTGTTTCCTGGCATATATCTAAAATCGTTAGAATTTAGTGATACACAAAGTGATGTCTTTGTGTATGCTGATTGATGACAGCTGGCAGCCCCAGGTAGCTTCAGGATGGGGCTGGTCACTAGAAAGACCAAGGCATTATTAGAGGACTGGGACTTTCAAACTACCCTCACCCACGCAAACACCTTTGGGGAGGATGGAGGGATTGAAGGTTAAGTTGACCACTGATGACCAGGGGTTTAATAAATCATGCCTACATGATGAAGCTTCATAAAAGTCCAAAGGACTTGGTTTGGAGAGCTTCCACACAGCTGAACATTTGGAAGTTCCTGGATGAGGGAACATACAGTGAGGGCATGAAAGCTCCATGCCTCTGCCCCCATACCTCACCCTACATATTTCTTCATCTGTATTCTTTGTAATATCCTTAATGATGAACAGGTAAACATAAGCGTTTGCCTGAGTTCTGTGAGCTGCTTCAGCAGACCAATCAAGCCCAAAGAGGAGATCATGGGAACCCCAGCTTAAAGCCAGTTGGTCAGAAATTCTGGCGGCCAGGACTTGCATCTGGCATCTCAAGCAGAGGACAGTCTTTTGGACTGAGCCCTCAACCTGTGGGATCTGATGCTACCTCTGGATAATGTCAGAATTGAATTGGAGGACATTAATTCTGCATCAGCCAGTGTCTGCTGCAGGATGGACTGCTTGCTTGGTGTGTGGGGTAAAAGCCCCACACATTTGGTCACAGAAATCTTCTGTGTTGGTTGTTGCAACATGAAAGCATCACATGCCATCACGCTTTAGACCTGTTGGAACGCACGCCTATAGGCTACTCCCTTTGGTTATTCTTTCCACATTCAATTCAAATGAAATACTTATGGGAGAATTCCTATGAAATACTTAACACCTCAGCATTGGTGTGACAACAATAAGAGCTATGAATTATTGATTTCCTATCTTGTGCCAAAAAAATCTACATTATTTTTTCCATATTAGTGAGAAATAAAAATCCAAATCCCCCAAAACCAACTGAAAGAACCCTCTTATGGCCAAGAGGACAGAGTAATCTTGAAAACTAAGTTCTCAGCCAGGACAGCATGGGAGATCAACCACATCCCATTATACCCCTTTTCCCTTGTTAACTGCCATTAGGCTTTCTTCCCTAAGGGCTAAACAGAAATCAACCTTTTCAAAAGACTCCACTGCTGATCTTGACTGCTCCCATCCTCTTTTGTAGTTTCAGCAAAACAACTGACCAGCATTCCTTCCTGATAAGAGACTGGAGATCACAGAGTGGTTCTGGCCAGTCTACATGCAACTCATGAAGGGGTATGAAGTTCCACTGCACATGCACGTTTCTCTTTTCACAAATATTCATGACTCCTCTTATAGCATATTAAATACATACATTTGGCCAACCTACCCAGCATAAATTCCTATTTCCTTTTTCCCCTCCTTTGAAGTGTCTGTTTCTGGCTTCTGACTAGAGGCGATGCTTCCCAGACTGTCAGAATGGCCACCTTGCAGGCTGCAACCCTGTATGAAATATAAGGCTCTCCTTTCCAAATTTATGTACCTCATCATTCAAAAGTTAACACCAGGTTGGGCAGTGGCTCACGCCTGTAATCCCAGCACTCTGGAATGCCGAGGCAGATGGATCACTTGAGGTCAGGAGCTCGAGACCAGCCTGGCCAATGTGGTGAAACCCCATCTCTGCAAAAATTAGCTGGCATAGTGGCAAGTGCCTGTAATCCCAGCTCCTTGGGAAGCCAAGGCAAGAGAATCGCCTGAACCCAGGAGGCAGAAGTTGCAGTGAGCTGAGATTGCGCCATTGCACTCCAGCCTGGGTGACAGAGCGAGACTCTATCTCAAAAAAAAGAAAAACAAAAAGTTAACACAACCTGATGTGCTTGCAGAAGTTCCCAAACTTTCTCAGTTCACGGCATGCTTAGTAGCTGAGAAATATTTTCATAGCATCCTTAGGACAAAAAGAATACCTAACAATCCTATGTATTAAGTAGTTAGGTCCAAACAACCTAGTAAGTATTTATTTCCTAACACTTTAGTAACCATTTGAAGAACTTATACAGGTAAATTGAAAGAAAAAAAAGTATTTTATGTCATTTTTTACAACCATAATTATTTACTAATGGGATATAAGTACCTGTTGGGCACTGCGCAACTTCTCAAACGTTGGAATTGGAAACTATCACCTTCATTTCCTGTTTTATATTGATTTTTGTGTGATCTTGCTTTTTATCACAGCAATACTGAAAACCCAGTTTTGCAAAGACATATCATCCAAAGAAATGGAGTGTGACCTAATGTTGAGATGTTAAGCCACCTTGAGCTAGTAGTCTACAGTGCATCCAGGAGACATCGTTGTGTTTCCCTCAAAAACTTAAAATATCCCACAGTAACCCTGGGGTGTCTTGACACACAACTGGGAACTACGAGAAGAGTATGAAGTAGTATGCACAGGGGTCAACAGCAAGGGCTCTAGAGTCAGATCACCTTCACTGAAATTCTGACTTTACTACTTACTGTGTGATTTGGGCAAAATTATGCTTTACTTTCTGCATCTAAAATATGGACATACTTGTACCACCTCAGAAGATTCTGCTCAGGACTGTGCCTGCACATAGTAATTAATTGAGTGTTTATTAGCTGTAAGACCAGGATGCATTATCAGTTAATTTTCCTGTCAAGAGGACATAATGCAGAAAATGTCCAGAGAGGGAATGCTGAAGCAGCTAGTGCCAAAAATAATGTTCACTTACTTACAAATTTTACCATGATCCAGTATGTGCTCTGGGGCTATGAACCTGCCCTAAAGTATGACTTCTTGTCATACCTAACTTTGCACATGCATCAGTGCAGAAACTGAGGTATACATCTACAAGTCAAACATAATGTCAGATTACTTACCTAAATACTAGACTCAAAACTTAAAAATCTGTTTAAATCCACAAGAATAAACAAAAATGAAAATTCAAAATAATAAGTTGAAGAACACATCTATAGACTCCTAACTTTAAAATGTCAGAGAACATTTTTTAATTGGTAAAATAAGGTTATGCAGTTAAAAAAGTACATACCCCAAATCCTTATATATGGAAAAAATTTTTATTGTCATTTAAACTTAGTTTGAAAATAAACCTATTCACTTTTAAACATATGACAAAATGACCAACTTCAATCTTAATTATAGAAATACAAATGAAAAGGTGAAAAATTTTCATTGATGAGATTGGTAAAGATCAAAACGTTGGAAAATACACTTTTGCTAAGAGTATAAGGACATAGGCACTCTTTTGCACTGCTTGTGAAAACATAAAGGTTTAACTTCTTTGGTGGAATCTGGTAATACCTATCAAATGTAAAATGACCAAAATTTTGACTCAGAATTCTACTTCTAGGAATCTGCCCTATAAAAAAACTTGCATATGAGTTCAAAAACACACCCATATAATGACTCTTCTTCATCATTGTTCATAACAGCCAAAAGTTTGAGGCAATTAAAATCCCCTTCATAAGGTAACTTGGCAGATTAATTATGATACATCCTTATATTAGTGCATTACCTGTCTGAGAAGAATTTGGTAAATCTGTGTGTACCTACATTGAAAGAGCTCTAAGACAAATTAAGAAGATCAAAGTGAAGAGCAACATTATAGAGTGTTACTTAGTTTTTGTTTTTTAGAAAATATATATATTAATGCAAATACATGCATTTCATGTCTGTTGAAGGAGATATAAAAAAAAAATTAAAAACAGTCATTTCTAAGGAAGGGCCCAGGGTAAGGGTGCATACAGCAGAAGACAGACTTTTTTTCTCCACCACTTATTCTTCATACTGCTTAAATATGCTTAACCAGGTACACATATTACTTTTTTTAATTAAACTTTCTATTTTGAAGTAATTGTAGATTCACATGCAGTTATAAAAAACTAATACAGAGAGATCCCATGTAACCCTTATCCCGTTTTTCCCCAATGGTATCTTGCAAAACTGCAGTACAATATCACAACCAAGATATTGGCATTGATACAGTCAAGATATAGAACATTTCCATCACCACAAGGATCTCTCCTAATTCTCTTTTAGAGCCATCTCTCTCCACTACTAATACCTCCTTAACCACTGGCAACCACTAATCTGTTCTCCATTTCTATAATTTTATCAATCAGAGAATTTTGTATGAATGAAGTAATACAATCTATAATATTTTAAGATTAGCTTTTCACTCAGCATAATTCTCTGGAGATTCATCTAGGTTGTTGCATGTGTCAATAGTTTATTTCTTTTTGTTGCTGGGTAGTAGTATTCCATCATACGAATTTACCAAAGTTTAACTCAACTGTTGAAGGACACTTCGGTTGTATCCAGTTCTTAGCCATCATGAATAATGCTACCATAACCATTCTTGTAGAGGATTTGTATGAACATAAGTCTGCATTCTCTGGGGATAAATGCCCAGGAATGCAGCTGCTATGTCACATGGTAGTTAATATTTAGGGTTTGTTTTTTACAGAACTGCAAAAGTGTTTCCACAGCAGCTGTACCATTTTATATTCCCGTCAGCAATTCATGATATCCTTTCTCTACATGCTAACTCCATCCAGTGTTGTCACTATGTTTTATTTTAGCCATTCCGATAGGTGTGTAGTGATAGTTCATTGTGGTTTTCATTTGCATTTCTCTAATGGCTAATGATGTTGAACTTCTTTTCATGTGTTTATCTGCCATCTGTATATGTTCTTCAGTGAACTGCTCTGGGTCTTCTGCCAATTTTCTAATTTTTTTTTTTAACTGTTGAGATTTAAGAGTTCTTATATATACTAATCCTTTGTCAGATAGGTGGTTTGAAAATATTTTTTCCCACTCTGTAGCTTGTCTTTTCATCCTTTTAGCATTGTTCAGAGTAAACTGTTTCTTTTATGAAATCCAATTTATTAATTTTTCTTTTTATGGATCATGTTTTTGGTGTCAAGTCTAAGAACTCTGCTTAGTCTGAGATCCTGAGATTTTCTCCTGTTTTTCCACTAAAGGTTTTATCATTTACATTTTATATTTAAGTGTGTGGTCCATATTGAGTTAATTTTTCTATAAAGCACGAGACTCAGGTCAAATTTATTTGTTTGCCTATGGAAGTCGAATTGCTCCAACACCATTTGCTGAAAAGGCTATTTTTTCCTCCACTGAATTGCTTTGGCACCTCTGTCAAAAATTAGTTGGATGTATTTGTGTGGGTTGTCCATTCTGTGGCATTGATCTCTGTGTCTATCCATCCTCTAATATCATGCAGTCTGGATTATTTAACTATATAATAATTCTTGAAATTTTTCCTGTCTCAAAATTGTTACAACTATCCTATTTTCTTTCCCTTTGGATATGAATTTTAGAATAATCTTATTTATATCTACAAAAAGTCTTGCTGGGATTTAAAAGGGAATTCTGTTAAACATTCAAGGTGACAAAGAAAAGTAATGCAGAAATTTATCAGAGAAATTTAACAAAGAGATTGAAATAATAAAAATAAAAGAAAACAAATCTTAAAACTGAGAACTACATTTGCTGAACTGATAAATTCATTGAAAGCTCTCAACAGGAGAATGGATCAAGCAGAAGAAAGAGTCGGTGAGCTATTCGAAAATACACAGAGAAGAAAAAAAGAAAAAGAAAAACAGCCTGCGCAACAAAGCAAGACCCTGTCTCGACAAAATTTTTTTTAAATTAGCTGGATATGGGCCGGGCGCGGTGGCTCACGCCTGTAATCCCAGCAGTTTGGGAGGCCAAGGCGGGTGGATCACAAGGTCAGGAAATCGACACCATCCTGGCTAACACGGTGAAAGCCCGTCTCTACTGAAAATACAAAAAATTAGCAGGGTGTGGTGGTGGGCACTTGTAGTCCCAGCTACTAGGGAGGCTGAGGTAGGAGAATGGCAGAACCCAGGAAGCAGAGCTTGCAGTGAGCCGAGATCATGCCACTGCACTCCAGCCTGGGCAACAGAACGAGACTCCGTCTCAAAAATAAAATAAAATAAAATAATAATAAACTAGCTGGGTATGGTGTCACATGCCTGTGGTCCCAGCTACTCAGGAACTGAGGTGGGAGGATCACTTGAGCCCAGGAATTTGAAGCTGGGCTCCAGCCTGGGAGAAAGAAACCCTGTCTCTTAAAAAAAGAAGAAGGAAAAAAAAGAACAAAGATTGTCTACAAGCTATAAAAAACTACCTTGAAAGACCAAATCTAATAATTATTCGTATTCAAGAGGGAGTTGAGCAAGAGCAAGGAATAGAAAGCTTATTCAAAGAAATAAAAACTGAAAACTTTCCAAAACTTGAGAAAGCTATAAATATCCAGATACAATAAGGTCAGAGAACACCAGATCTGACCCAAATAAGACTACCCCAAGGCATATAATAACAAAATCTCAAAAGTCAAAGAAAGAGAATCCTAAATGCAGCAAGAGAAAAAGAAGAAATAACATGTAAAGGAGCTCCAGGTCATCTGGCAACAGACTTTTCAGCAGAAACCATACAGGCCAGAAGCGGGTGAAATAATATTTTTTAAATGCTGAAAGAAATTTAAAAAGAAATAAAAAAAGCTACCATCCAAGAATACTATATATAGCAAAGCTATCCTTCAAAATGAAGGAGAGAAAGTTTTTCCCAGACAAACAAAAGCTAGGAGAATTCAGCACCTCTAGATTTGTCTTATAAGAAATACTAAAGAGAGTTCTTTGACCTGAAAGAAAAAAACACTACTGTGCAAAAAGAAAACAGTTGAAGATATAAAATTCACTGGTAAAATTAAGTGCACAGCAAAACAAAGAATCCTCTAATACTGTAATTAGGGTGTGAAATCCTCTCATAACTCTAGTATGAAGCCTAAAACACAAATCTATCAAAAACAATAATAGCTACAGCAACCTGTGAAGAGATAGGCAATATAAAAATGTGAAAATTGGAATAACCAAAGGTCAAAAATGGAGGGGGTGGAGTTAAAGTGTAGAGTTTCTTAGTTTTTTCTTTGTTTCTATTATTTTCTTTGTGATCTAAAATAAGTTGTCATCTCTTTAAAATAACATTGTTGGCCGGGCGCGGTGGCTCACGCTTGTAATCCCAGCACTTTGGGAGGCCGAGGCGGGTGGATCCCGAGGTCAGGAGATCGAGACCACGGTGAAACCCCGTCTCTACTAAAAATACAAAAAATTAGCCGGGCATGGTGGCGGGCGCCTGTAGTCCCAGCTACTCGGAGAGGCTGAGGCAGGAGAATGGCGTGAACTCGGGAGGCGGAGCTTGCAGTGAGCCGAGATTGTGCCACTGCACTCCAGCCTGAGTGACAGAGCGAGACTCCGTCTCAAAAAATAAAATAAAATAAAATAAAATACAATAAAATAAAATAAAATAACATTGTAAGATTTTTTGTTAAGCCTTATGGTAACCACAGTGTAAAAATCTATAACTTATTCACTAAAAATAAAAAGCAGCAAATTAAAACATGCAACTAGAGAAAAATCACAAAGGAATCACAGAGGAAGACGGTAAGAAAGGAAGAGTTACAAAACAGGTAGAAAATAAGCAACAAAATGTCAGTTGTAAGTCCTTACTCATCAATAATAATACTGACTATAAATTACTCAATTCTCCAATGAAAAGGCATAGAGTGGTTACATGGGTAAAGAAACAAGACCCAGGTTTCTGCCTACAAGAAACCCACTTCATCTATAAAGACACACCTAGACTGTAGGTGAAGCAGTAGAAAAATATATTCCATGCAACTAGAAACCAAGAAAAGAGCAAAGAATAGCTATATTTATACTAGATAGAATAGACTACAAATCAAAGACAGTAAAAGAGAAAAAGAGACCACTATATAATGATAAAGGGGTCAATTCAGCAAGAAGACATAACAAATATATATATATATATATCCACTCAACACCAGAGCTTCTAAGTATATAAAGCAAACATTTATAAATCTAAAGAGAGAGAGATAGACTACAATACAATAATAGTAGGGGACTTCAACACTCCACTCTCAATTAATGAACAGATCAGTCAGACAGAAAATCAACAAAGAAACACTGGAGTTAAACCACACATTAGACCAAACAGGCCTAACTGATATTTAGAGAACATTTCACCCAACTGCTACAGAAGATACATTCTTTTCATCAGCATGCGGAACATTCTAACAGAATAGATTATATCTTAAGCCACAAAATATTCTCCACAAATTCAAAAAAATAGATATCATATCAAGTCTCTCTGCAGAGCACAATGGAATAAGACTAGAATCAATAAGATGAACCTCAGAAACTACACAAACATATAGAAATTAAACCACATGCTCCTGAGTGACCAATGAAATAAAGAAATTAAGAAGGAAATTTAAAATTTAAAATTTTCTTGAAACAAATGAAAATGAAAATACAACATGTCAAAATCTATGGAATACAGCAATAGCAATATTAAGAGAAAAATTTATAACAATAAATACTATGTCAAAAAATAGAGGCCGGGCACAGTGGCTCACGCCTGTAATCCCAGCACTTTGGGAGGCCAAGACGGGTGGATCACGAGGTCAGGAGATCGAGACCATCCTGGCTAACACAGTGAAACTCCGTCTCTACTAAAAGTACAAAAAATTAGCCAGGCGGGCTGGCGGGTGCCTGTAGTCCCAGCTACTCAGGAGGCTGAGGCGGGAGAATGGTGTGAACCCGGGAGGCAGAGCTTGCAGTGAGCCGAGATCGTGCCACTGTACTCCAGCCTGGGCGACAGAGCGAGACTCCATCTCAAAAAAAAAAAAAAAAAAAAATAGACTTCAAATAAACAACTTAACAATGCACCCCAAGGAACCAGAAAAGCAAGAACAATTCAAACCCTGAATTAGTAGAAGAAAAGAAATTAAATAAAGATTAGAGCAGAAATCATGAAATTCAGACTAAAAAATACAGATCAATGAAACAAAAAGTTATTTTTTGAAAAGATAAACAAAATCAAATTTTTAGCTAGACTATGAAAAAAAGAGAGAAGTCCGAAATAAGTCAAATTAGAAATGAAAAAGGATTCATAACAACTGAGACCACAAAAATACAAAGAATCATCAAAGACTATTATGAACAACTATACACAAACAAATTGGAAAACATGCAACAAGGATAAATTCTGGACACATACAACTATCGAACCATGAAGAAATAGAAAACCTCAAGAAACCAGTAACTAAACATAAGACCCATTTCATACTCTACACAAAAATCCATTCCAGGGAGGGAATGATCTAAATGTAAGAGCAAAACAACAAAGCTTCAACAAAGTAATGTAATAAAATATCTTAATTACCACAGGGTATGTTAAGATTTCTTAGACAAGAGACATTAAACACAAACTATGAAAAAGCAGGAGGAAAAGGACTACTTCAAAATTAAGAACTTCTGCCACAGGGGAGAGAAAAGATGTTTTAAATATATAGCACTAAATGGCTCATATCCAAAATATAACTCCTACAAATCTATAAGAAAAACAAGTAACAGCTCCCATAAATCTATAAGAAAAATAAATAGAAAGATGGACAAAAAAAGCTTTACCAGTAATATCCAAATGGTCAGTATACATCATTAGTTATCACAGAAATCTCCATTAAAACCACAATGAGATACCACTCCACATGTGCCAGAATTTCTAAAAATAAAAAGACTACTGATTCCAAGTAGAAATAAGAATATAGAGTATTGAGATCTCTCGTACTCTGCTAATTAGACTGTAAATTGGTACAACCAATATGAAAAATCATATGACATCTACTAAATTTGAGTATCTCCATACCCTAAGACCTGGAAATTCCATCTCTACCTATATACCCAAAAGAAATTCATGCATATGTGCATCAAAAGTCTGGAAGCAGCCGGGTGCAGTGGCTCATGCCTGTAATCCCAGCACTTTGGGAGGCTGATGCAGGCGGATCACCTGAGGTTGGGAGTTCAAGACCAGCCTGACCCACATGGAGAAACCCCGTCTCTACTAAAAATACAAAATTAGCCAGGTGTGGTGGCACATGCCTGTAATCCCAGCTACTCAGGAGGCTGAGGCAGGAGAATCGCTTGAACCTGGGAGGCGGAGGTTGCAGTGAGGCGAGACTGCACCATTGCACTCCAGCCAGGGCCACAAGAGTGAAACTCTGTCTCAAAAAAAAAAAAAAAAAAAAAAGAGTCTGGAAGCACCATTCCTCCCAATGTCCATTTGTAGCAGAATAGATAAATTGTGGTACAGTATATTCATATAATGGATTACTATCCAGCAATGGAAATAAACTACAGTTTCATGAAATTTATATAATGTTGAGGGAAAAAAAGTCACATACGCACACACAAAAACATGTTCTATACTTCCATTATATAGTTTAAAAAGAGTCAAGTAAAACCAAACTATGTTGTTTAGGGATACACACTTATAAAGACAAGCAAAGAGGTGCTTACCAGAAAATCATATTAGTGATTACCTTTGGTGATGGGGACAAAAAGGGCAGCAATTGGAAGAAGGCACAAGGAGGACTAAAGAAGCAGTACTGGCAAAATTATATTTCTTGAGCTGGTTGATAGTTATATGGTTGTTTATATTACGAAAATTCACTGAGCTCTATTTTTTATTTTGTATACTCTAGATGTATTACATTTCAGTTAAAAAGTTTAAAACAGCACATTCAAATAAAGTCTTTAAAAATATTTATATCGGCCGGGCGCGGTGGCTCACGCCTGTAATCCCAGCACTTTGTGAGGCCAAGACAGGAGGATCACAAGGTCAGGAGATCGAGACCATCCTGGCTAACACGGTGAAACCCCATCTCTACTAAAAATACAAAAAATTAGCCGGGCACGGTGGCGGGCGCCTGTAGTCCCACCTATGTGGGAGGCTGAGGCAGGAGAATGGCGTGAACCCGGGAGGCGGAGCTTGCAGTGAGCCAAGATAGCGCCACTGCAGTCCGGCCTGGGTGAAAGAGCGAGACTCCATCTCAAAAAAAAAAAAAAAAAATTTTATATTATGTTTCTACAATGTTTAACACTAAAGTTTAACATTATAAAGTCCTTAGGGCTAGCACTGTAAAAGTTCATAAAATCATAAAAGGAACTTTTTCCAATTATATGTGTGCTGTTCTCTCAGTATCAGGAAGTAAGTCAACATTACTCCAGATACATAATGAGCTATGTAAACATTCTGCTAAGCTGTACTCTAACGCCTTAGTCTTATAGATGTTACCATTCTATAGTTAAATACTGAGTGTTTCTTCAGAATAATTGGTATCTCGAGAAAAAATCCCAACCAAAACCAGCCTATTTATTGTCGCAGCTGTGATACTACTATAAGAACTTAAAACAATTATATTTCAAGTGGATGTAGGTTTGATCTCTCTTTGGTATTATTATCTATTTAAAACTTTAATGTACTGCAATACAGTTCCTCTCATATCCTTTCTCCAACTGATGGTGGAAAAATGTTTCTATTTATGTACATTTTCCATTTAGATAAAAATATTACCTCTTCAATACCATCTTAGAGTCACAAATAACCTGAGGTTCCTTCAGGGAACAAACAATGAAAGATAAGAGCACATTAGAAGATAATATATCTAATACTTTCCCAGAGGCAACCTTTCTATGACTGATAAACAAAAACTGACAGAATAAAATGTCACATTTTGGCAACTTATTACTTTAGAAAGATAATTATATAATAGGTATTTGGTAACTACAAGGCATTAAGAACACCTACAAATCGGCTAGACATGGTGGGTCACGCCTGTAATCCCAGCACTTTGGGAGGCAGAGGCAGGCGGATCACTTGAGGTCAGGAGTTCGAGTCCAGCCTAACCAACATCTCTACTAAAAATACAAAAATTAGCCAGGCATGGTAGCGTGAGCCTGTGGTCCCAGCTACTCAGGAGGCTGAGGCAGGAGAATCACTTGAACCTGGGAGGTAGAGGTTGCGGTGAGCCGAGATCACACCACTGCACTCCAGCCTGGGCAACAAAGCTAGACTCCGCCTTAAAAAAAAAAAAAAAAGAAAGAAAGAAAGAGAATACCTACAAATCAAATCAATAAGTAGCACATAAATTTTAAAAATAAATAAAAGATACAAAAAATAATTCACAGAAAAATGGCCAATAAACATATGACAATATGCTAAACATTAATAATAATGTTAATTAAAACATGATAACATTTTCCTGCCATTTGGCAAATATAAAAAAGATCAAGAAGACCCAGTGTTGGCTGGGCACAGTGGTACACACCTGTAATCCCTAGCACTTTGGAAAGGCCAAGGTGGGAGGATTGCTTGAGCCCAGGAGTTTGAGACCCGCCTGGACAACACAGCAAGACCTCGTCTCTAAAAAAAATTTTTTTTTAATTAGTGAGGTGTAGTGCGCCTGTAATCCCAGCAACTCAAGAGGCTGAGGTGGGAGGATTACTTGAGCACAGGAGGTTGAGGGTGTAGTGAGCTAGGCCACAGAGCGAGACCCTGTCTCAAAATAAATAAATAAATAAATAAATACCCAATGTTGATAGGGAAATGAAAAAATAAAAGTACTTATATTTTGACAGTAGGAGTATAAATTGGTACAAATTTTTTGGAATGTGACTTGACAGTATCTACAAAATTTTAAACATAGATATTAATTCATACCCTAATATCCAACAATGCTGTTTTTAAATCTATCCTATGAAAACATTAGTATATGAATATATATCCTTATACTTATAAGGATAGTTATTACAGCACCAACAAGGAAGAATGAGTAAGTAAATTCTGGTATATACATACAATGGAATCTCATGCACTCAGTTTAAAATGCAGAAAATCTTTGTGTACCAATTTGGAGAGATGCATTATTAAGCAATGAAAATAAGTTGCAGAAAAATATATGCAACATTTTATTTTTATTTTTGAAAAAACTCTCATATGTATATATGTAAGCACAGAAAAAAGCCTGCAAGTGTATACAACAAACACTTCACAACGGTAATCTCTGGAGAGGAGGAGAGTTTTGATTTGGAGATAAGGAATAGGAGAAACTTCATGTTTTATTTAATACCCTCTAATGTTTGAATTCATTTTAATGAGTATATATTAATTTTTATTTTAAAAGTAAGAAAGTATTTAAATATGACATTTTGGGAAGATTTTCTTTTAACTAAGCTCTTTTGAGGTCTGTAGAGAAGAGTTACCTTACAGTCAGAATAACTATTCTTTCAGAATTTCTAAAGGGGAAAAAAGAAAAACTCCCACCTAGAAATAGATTCTCTCCCAGAGTCAGCATCTGTTCATTTTACCAAGGGAAAATCAAATCTAAAGTAAATGTTTGAGAGTAGTAACCTACATAAAGCATTTTAAACAGAAATGGAATAACAAAAAAAGATAGTAAAGTTAAACAAAGATGAAAACCCACCTGTACTATATCCAGTACCATGCCAGCTGAAACTGTTCCAAAACCAGCTAGCAAAAAGGGCACAAGTATTTGCAATGCCATGACGCCACTGGATTCCTTTGGTAATTTTGGGGTCACTTCTACGATAGCATCTTCATCACCATCACTAGATATATCTTCATCTTGTAACATGGCAGTGGTTTCTGAAGTCTCCCTTCCATCACAGTAATTATAATTGGCATAGTCATCATACTTTTGGCTGCAGCTTGAAGATGCGTGCCCATTATTGGCATGAAAAGACTGCTCTGAGAAACTGTGATACTCCATGTGTTGCTCAGATCTATTACTAAAAGTCTGTACTGCAGTTGATAATCCATCTTGCCAAATGCCGTTTGCTTTTTTGTGCCTGTCTTCTTGGTTTTTCTGGTAAATCACTGGAACCATACTCAAGAGTAAATTTAAAAACTTGTCAGATTGAATTGTGTTTAAACGTAAAGTCCAATCTACAAAACCTCCTCCACTACTTGGACCACCACTTGTTTTATCGGTAATAGATCTTCCTTTACTATTAGTCATATTGTCATCACAAAAGACCCTGTACTCCTTAGATCTCAAGCTTCGGGAACCACAGCAGATGAATCAGAACTGCACAAACACTGGTTTAAATTAAGTTGTTGACTTCATTGTGTAGAAAATATTTCCACTAATAAAAGATGTTCAGAAGTTCCACAGAAGGACTGGATCTGGAAAAATAAAATAATTTTTAAAAATCAGAGAAACAAGATAGTTTCAGTATCAAGATAGATACTTAAATTCTTATAAAGGTAGTAAACACACATTCTTAAACCAACCCTAAGGTACTGATACTACACTTTGTGGGCTTAAAACATAACTGCTTTGTGCCATACAACTGCTTTGTGTACAGAAATATAATACAGAGCTATTTTTGTGCTCAATCTTGGTTAAAAGTATCTCTTATCTTTGCATACTTTATGTGATCAATATCCACATAAGGTCTTCAACTGCCTCTGAAATCCCACAGTGGACAAATGTTTTAAATAAAGTAATGGCTTTTATTACTATTGCAAGGACTCAGAATCAAATTGCTATACCCTTTGCATATGTCAGTACACAACAAAAGTAAGATATATGGCATTATACTTTAAACATTAAATAATAAACCATATTACTTTATTTACAACTTAATATGATATACATTTTATTATTAAGATATGAAGAGACAGGGATGATGTTTACTATAAAAACACTTGGTAGGTATCCTGAATACTATATAGGGCATTTATTTCACATATAAAATGAGGCTGGAGTCACATTTGTAGTTCTGAGATAGAAAAACTCATTATAATTGATTTAGGAATATAAACCTTCTTTCATTTAGGAATAACAAAACTAAAAAGAAATTACAAATATTCACTTAAACCTCCATTTGCAAACCAGCCAGAAGAAAGCTTGTAATGTACTTATTTATGCCCTGCTCTGTCCATTCATAGTTCTCAGTCTGCTCTGGCCCATAATCCCAGGGTAGACCCTGACTGGCTGGCCATTCAGTGACTAGAGTCTCTTTGAAGACTTTGAACTAAGAGACACAAACACATAACTGTGGCATATCAAAGAGTGATGGGCACTGAAGCTGCAAGGTCACCCACCACCTGACCAGGGAGACAGCCTGACAATTGCTGCCATAGCTGGCAAGGCTTTCCAAGCTATCAGGTGTTTCTCAGAAACACCTAGGCCTGTCTTATACTTCCAAGAGCATCTAAAACCAAAAAAATGGCACTGATTTGATAAAGGATGGGTGGCCCCAAAACCTAAATGGGCTGCGTTCCTGCCAAGCTAGATTGAGAATTGTTGCTGCTACTATTGCTGCTTTTAATGAAAACTACTATATTCCTCAGTATTTGTTTCCAATGTCTTAGAATATCCATCTCCTCTCTGGATAGGAAGATCAATAGCAAGGAGTGGCAAAGGGAGAAAGAGAAGGGGCTATGTAGGACATAAGTGGGTGTTAGGGCCTGGTTCATCAATTCCATCACTCACTCACTTTCCTTTCCTCTCTCTTGTGATTATAGAGGGGTCTGGGATCTGGGAATTCCTTCTGAGGAACATTTTTAAAATACAGATTCCAGGACACCAGACCTACTGACTGAGAATGTCTGTGTTTGAGGCCCACAAATCTTTTTTATTTTTAACTTTTCCATGTGATGATTATGGTGCAGACTTCCTGTGGACTTGCACTGAGACTCCAATGAGTAGACTAAGCACTAGTTCCCATTTTTGCCACTTCTAGGCTGGCCAGTATACAGAGAAAGTTGCTGTTTAAAGAAAATCAGATTAATGAAACCAATGGCCAGAGTGAAGCAGAGATGAAACCATGTAGTCCCAGAAAGAGAGAAAAGGGCAGAGAGCCTTCTAGGCAATGAAAGGCTGAGCTATACATCTGGAACTTGGGAGATTCCCTGCCCCTTACATGAGTTAGATTAAGTGGGTGTCTGTTCCTTCAACTCATCTACCTTTTTAAAAAGTAGTGAGTATTTCACTGCCCCAGTAGATCTTTAATCAAATAAAATGCAAAACAAACCCCAAAGGGATTGAGCTATAAGACAGGTCTATTCCATAGGAGGACCAGTGATAGGAAACTTTCCTCCTGATGCAGAATTATCAGGATGATCAAAATGGAAATGCAGAGAAACGTAGGTAAACAAGAAAGAGAGATGACAATGTCACCATTCAGCCATTCTAAAGTTCAGAAAGCTCAAAATCTGTGCTTTGAAAACCTGACCAAATAGCAAAACTAGGCAGAAAAATAGAGAGGAGAGAAAGAAAACAAGGGGGAATTTCCCAAGACCAGTCATCTCAGAATTTCCCAAGATCAGTCATCTCGCAGAATATATGCAGAACATGGCTAAGCACATAGTCAACACTGAACTGGCCAGTGGGATCCAGATGCACAGACACATCCAGGTCATACTTTTGCTCCTAGTATTCTTACTTCGGTATAAGCTATTCAGAAGTTTAGATGGAGAGGTGGATACTCAACCAGGGATACCATATACAGAGACCATCCAAATGTGTACAAAATTAAAAACAGAGTGCCTCCTGGAAAAAGGAAGCCCTGTAAGTGGAGCTTTAGGCTGGATTTTAGCCCACACTCTGTCCCCTCAGCAAGCACCTTCATGCAATGCAGAATCTGCATAACCTTACACATCAGACTAGGCAGTTGGGTAAAATATGAAACTGTGCTTAAAGGACATAAAACATATATGGTAGACAGATATTTTTTGTTGTTGTTTGCTCAGCATCTTTTCCCAATTCCTTTAGCTAATGGTATCTCCATTACCTATGGTAAATCCATTTCCCTATTCCATGAGATTCTAGTAGGTATATCAATCACAGTACCCTACCCTGCAGACCACAATAATGACAAATGGCCCAAGGAGGATCTGAGTCCCTTCCTGGAATTTTATATATTTGCTGCTTACTATTTCCTGAGTGCCTACTAGATGCTGGGGCTACAGTAATGAAACAAATAGGCACAGTTACTGCTCTGATGGATTTTACCTTGCAGTTGGAAGGAAAAACAATAATCAGGTAAGCACATAAATAAAAGAGATAATTTGTGATAAAGGCTATGGAGGAAACAGTTGATTAAACAAAGAATAAATGACTTACGGGGCTATTTCAGAGGGGAAGGCCTCTGGGGGAAGAAAGTTCTCATTTTCCTTTGGAATGACTTAATTCTGAACTTTCTGTCACTATGTCTTCCTCCTCACAAAGCTCCCTCTACCACCATCATCATCACCACCACTTGGAAGAAAGCCATCTACATTAGAAGAGGATCTACAGAAAGAGGGAATCAGAGATAGGAGGTAATGAGAGAGTCATGACAACATAATTAGAATCTCTATACCATTTAGTTAAAACTCACTCCATTCCTGTTCTTCCCAACTATAGGCCAATAAATCTTCTTCATTGCTTAAGCTACTCTGAGTGGTGTTTCTGTCCTAACAGCTTTTTTTTTCCCTGTTTTTAAATAATACAGTTTGAAAGTGCCAGGAATGACCTTGATACAAGTACATGCCACGAACCACATATCACCATCATGCATTGAGGAAAATGTGGGCTTTTTAAAAATTTTATCCTTCTTTTTATCTGGTTAATGAATAATTATCAGTTAGTTCAATGCTTGCTTATTGACAAGGTCTATTATCTCCTTAATGATTCCTTAAACTTTCTTCCTTTAACTAAATAAATCACCTGTTATAAACTCTTCTCACTGAATAATGAATTACAATCAAAATAGCTTTGCGAGTAATCCTAAGCAAAAATAACAAATCTGGAGGCATCACATTACCTGTCTTCAAACTATACTATAAGGATATACTAGGCAGGGTACAGTGGCTCATGCCTGCAATCCCAGAATTTTGGGAGGCCAAGTCAGGAGAACTACTTGAGCCCAGGAGTTGGAGCCCAGCTTGGGCAACATGGCGAAACCTTGTCTCTACAAAAAATACAAAAATTAGCTGGGCATGATGGTGTGCACCTGTAGTCCCAGCTACTCGGGAGGCTGAGGTGGGAGAAGCACTGGAGCCTGGGAGGTCAAGGCTGCAGTGAGCTGTGATTGCCTCACTGCACTCCAGCCTGGGTGACACAGTGAGACTTTGTCTCAAAAAAAAAAAAGATATAGCAACCAAAACAGCATGATACTGGTATAAAAGGGGATATATAGACCAAAGGAAGAGAATAAAGAACCCAAAAATAAAGCCAAATACAACCAACTGATATTCAAGAAGCACACAAAAACATAAATTGGGAAAAGGACATTTTATTCAATAAATAGCACTGAGAAAATTAGACGGTCACATGTAGAAGAATGAAACTGGATCCCTATCTCTCACCATATACAAAAATTAACTCCAAATGGATTAAAGACTTAAATCTAATACCTAAAGCCATAAAAATTCTAGAAGAAAACCTAGGAAAAAAACTCTTCTGGACATTGGTGTGGGCAAAGAATTTATGGCCAAGACCCCTAAAAGCAAATGCAATAAAAATTAAATAAATGAGACATTATTGAATGAAAAAGCTTCTGCAGAGCCAAAGAAACAATCATCAGAGTAAACACAACCTACAGAATGGGAGAAAACATTTGCAAATTATGCAGCCCACAAAGGACAAATATCCAGGATCTACAAGGAAGTCAAATCAGTAAGAAAAAAACAAATGATCCCATCAGAAAGTAGGCAAATGACATGAATAGACATTTCTCAAAAGAAGACATACAAATGGCCAACAAACATATTAAAAAGTGCTCAAAATCACTAATCATCAGGGAAATGCAAATTAAAACCACAATGAAATACCACCTAACCCCAGCCAAAACTGCCATTATTAAAATGTCAATAAACAATAGATGTTATCATGGATGTGGTGAAAAGAGAATGTTTATATACTGCTGGTGGGAATGTAAATTTGTACAGCCTCTATGGAAAATAGTATGGAGATTTCTTAAAGAACTAAAAAGTGGATCTACCATTCAATTCAGCAATCCCACTACTGGGTATCTACCCAAAAGAAAAGAAGTCATCACATCAAAAAGACACCTGCACATGTATGTTTATCTGTTTATTACAGCACAACTCACAATTGCAAAGATATGAAACCAACCTAAGTGCTCATCAATGAATTAGTGGATAAAGAAAATAAATATATACACACACACACACACACACACACACACACATATATATACCATGAAAGACTGCTCAGCCATAAAAAAGAACAAAATAATGTCTTTTGCAGCAACTTGGATGGAGCTAGAGGCCATTATTCTAAGTGACGTAACTCAGGAATGGAAAACCAACTACTGCATGTTCTTAGTTTTAAGTGGGAGCTAAGCTATGGGTATGCAAAGGCATACAGAGTGGTATAATGAACACTGGAGACTCAGAAAGGGGGACGGTGGCAGGAGGGTAAAGGACAAAAACTACCTATTAGGTACAATACACACTACTTGGGTGATGGGTGCGCTATCCCAGACTTCACCACTATACAATTCATCCATGTAGCCCAAAACTACTTGTACTCATAAAGCTACTAAAAAAAAAAAAAAAAAAATTGTTTAAGTTTTATGGTAGATTTAAAATGGGCATTGTGCATATATACCACAAAATTAAAATCATTTGTTCTGTATTTGTTATCCATCAATCCATCAATGAATGGAAAAAAAAGTAAATTAAAAAAATAAGAAATAAAATTGGGCAGTTTCCACTGGCTTTAATGTGCTTAAAGAGTGCCATTGAGATATTTATCTCTAGCTACTTTAATAAGTTATACTAATCTAATAGTAGCATAGCTGGGAAGAACCAGTGTCTTTAAAACTCCTAGTATTCTTCAGTATAAGCTATTCAGAAGCTTAGATGGCTTAGGTTTAAATTCTGGACTCTCTTTGTAAACTATAAAACAACAAATGATTAGAAGAAAAGATCCACTACTTTATTCCTTAATGGCCAATATTTGTACAAGACAGAGGTTTAGAGAAAAAAAAAAAGAGCATCTACAACAGGTACAGAAAGTAGAGTGGTTAAAATGGTGGCTTGGGATTCTATCTGCACTCCCATGTTCATTTCGGTATTGTTCACAATATCCAAGATATGGAAGCAATCTAGATGTTCATCAACAGATGAATCGATAAATACAATGTGGTTTATAAACTACAATGGAATACTATTCAGCTTTAAAAAGTAAGAAAATTCTGTAATTCTTGACAACATGGATGGAACCGGAGGACATTATGCTAACTGAAATAAGCTAGGCACAGAAAGAAAAATATTGTACTTATGTGGAATCTGAAAAAGTTGATCTCTTAGAAATAGAGAGTAGACAAGTGGTTACAATGGGCGGTGGGGAGGAGGAGGAATGGGGAAAGGAAAGTTGTTCCTCAAAGGGTATAAAGTTTCAGTTACACTGGGAAAGAAAGTTTTTGTTTTGTTTGTTTGTTTGTTTTGAGACAGAGTTTCGTTCTTGTTGCCCAAGCCGCAGTGCAATGGTACAATCTTGG
The DNA here is from genome assembly GCF_009828535.3 of Hylobates moloch. Taxonomy (NCBI): domain Eukaryota; kingdom Metazoa; phylum Chordata; class Mammalia; order Primates; family Hylobatidae; genus Hylobates; species Hylobates moloch. Next base: position 28,047,961 of record NW_026652287.1, on the reverse strand, counting down.
CCCACTGCAACCTCCGCCTCCCAGGTTCAAGCAATTCTCCTGCCTCAGCTTCTCGAGTAGCTGGGATTAGAGGGGCACACCACCACGCCCGGCTAATTTTTTGTATTTTTAGTAGAAATGGGGTTTCACCATGTTAGCCAGGCTGGTCTCAAACTCCTGACCTCAGGTGATCCGCCCTCCTCAGCCTCCCAAAGTGCTGGGATTACAGGCGTGAGCCACCACGCCCGGCCTGGAAGAGTAAGTTTTGGTGATCTATTGCACTGTATGTTGACCACAGTTAATAATTTATTCTATGTTTCAAAATGCCAAAAAAAAAGGTAGATTTTCAATATTCTCACCACAAAAAAAAATGTGAGATGATATGTATGTTAGTTATCTTGATTGAATATTTTCTATAACGTATACATAGATCAAAATATCACATTAATATCATATTTATTAAAAATAAATAAAATTTAAGAATTATCTAAATTGCTCATGTACTGTCAATAAAAATATCAAGCATGATTCAAAAATCTTAGATTCGATTGGATGTAACAAATGTTGTTATTTACCGGTTTTGTTCCAAAGACTCTTTAGGTGCTACGGGCAGACAACACAAAGGCCACTCTGACTACAGTCATGTACTGCCTAACAAGATTTTGGTCAAGGATAGACCACATATATGATGGTGGTCCCATAAGATTATAATGGAGTTCAAAAATTCCTATTGCCAGCCGAGGTGCAGAGAGCTCACACCTGTAATTCCAGCACTTTAGGAGGCCATGCTAGGCAGATCACTTGAGGCCAGGAGTTTGAGACCAGCCTGGCCAACATGGCAAAACCCTGTCTCTAGTAAAAATACAAAAATTAGCTGGGCATGAAGGCACACACCTGTAATCCCAGCTACTCGGGAGGCTGAACCATGAGAATTAGTTGAACCCAAGAGGCAGAGGTTGCAGTGAGCCAAGTTTGCACCACTGCACTCCAGCCTGGGCAACAGAGCAAGACTCTGTCTTAAAAAAAAAAAAAATTCCTGTTGCCTAGTGACATCATAGCTGTCAATATGCCATAGCATGAGGCATTAGCCACATGTTTGTGGTGATGCTGGTATAAATAAACCTACTGTGCTGCCAGTCATATAAAAGTATAACACAGTTTTATATATGTAGTACATAATATTTGCCAATGATAATAAATAACGATTTTGTTACTGGTTTATGTATTTACTATACTATACTTTTTATATTATTTTAGCATGTATATCTGCTCCTTTGTGTGCTACTGGCCCAGAAAACCTTGCAGCAGGGCAAGATGTGAAGGTGGAAGGCAGTGATAGTGATGATCTTGACCCTATGGAGGCCTATGCTAATGTGTGTGTGTATTAGTCCATTTTCATGCTACTGATAAAGACATACCCAAGACTGGGCAATCTACAAAAGAAAGAGGTTTAGTTGGACTCGTGGCTGGGGAGGCCTCACAATCATGGAAGAAGGCAAGGCGGAGGAAGTCACATCTTATGTGGATGGTGGCAGGCAAAGAGAGAGCTTGTGCAGGGCAACTCCCATTTTTTAAAACCATCAGATCTCGTGAGACCCATTCACTATCATGAGAACAGTACAGGAAAGACCTGCCCCCATAATTCAATCACCTCCCACTGGGTTCCTCCCACAACACATGGGAATTATGGGAGCGACAAGATAAGATTTGGGTGGGGACACAGAGCCAAACTATATCAGTGTGTGTCTTAGATTTTAATAAAAAGGTTTTTAAAAGTAAAAGAAAAAAACAAAAATTGAAAAAAGTATATAGAATAAGGAAACAAAGAAGGAAAATATTTTGTGCAGCTGTACAATGTGTGTGTGTTTTAAGCTAAGTATTATTACAAAAGTCAATATTTTTAATATTTAAAGTTTATAAAGTAAAAATGTTACAGGCTGGGTGCAGTGGCTCATGCCTGTAATCCCAACACTTTGGGAGGCCACGGCAGGAGTTTTCCTTGGGTCCAGGAGCGCAAGATTACAGTGAGCTATGATTGTGCACTGCACCCCAGTGGATGACAGAGCAAGACCCTGCCTCTAAACAATTTTTTAAATTAAAATTGAAACAATGAAAAATTAAAAGTTACAGTAAGCTATAGTTTAACAAAGAAAAATATTTTTGTACATTTTGTGTAGCCTGTTTATAAAGTCTACAGTAGTGCACAGTAATGTCCTAGCCCTTCACATTCACTCACCACTCACTTACCAACTCACCCAGAGCAACTTCCAGTACTGAAAACTCCATTCATGGTAAGTGCCCTGTACAGGTGTATCATTTTTTATTTTTTATACTGTGTTTTTACTATACGTTTTCTATTTTTAGATATACAAATACTTACCATTGTGTAACAACTGCCTATAATATTCAGTAGAGTAATGTGCTATACAAACCTGTATAACACGTTACTGTACTGTAGCCTAGGAGCAATAGGCCATACCACACAGCCTTGGTGTGTGGTAGGCTCTACCATCTAGGTTTGTGTTAACATACTCTATGATACGCAATGATGAAATGCATCTAACAACACATTTCTCAGAATTTATCCCCATCGTTAAGCCCTTCATTAAGTGATGCATGACTGTATTTAGTGCCTTAGATTCTTGTTATCAAAGTGTGGTCTCGGGTCCAATGGCATGGCATCAACTGGAAGACTAAGAAACGCAGGACCTCAGTCAGCTCCCATCCCAACTCAACCTCCTGAATTGAAATCTGTACTTTAAATGGTATCCCAAAGGATTTGTGTTACTTTGAGAAGCACCTCCCGATACATTCAAAAAGGAATCATTTGATATTATCAGGCTTTCAAGTGTGAACAAGGATGTAAGCAGTGGTAACGCATACAGCCCTACTTGTGCAAGTATAAACTGCCAAAAGCACTTTGGAAAACAATTTGGCATTATCTACCAAAACTGAGAGGCATGTGCCCCACAGTCCAGCATTTCCATCCTTAAATCCCTGCCCTAAAGAAATTCACACTGTATACCAGAAGACACATGAAAGAATGTTCTTGGTAGCATTATTCATACTAGCAAAAACAAAAATGGAATTAATCCATGAGAAAGGACACATTGTGGCATATCTATACAATGGAATATAAGAATAAGGATATGACAAACACACATTTCAAGAGTGCTTACATTTGGTGAAGTGATACAAAAGCACCCAGGAGGTTCCAAAGGTATTGGTTGTATTTTTTAAGCTTGGTGGTGGATACCTAGTGTTTATTATTGTTCTTCAAATTGTGCATATACAACACTGCTTCGATGTGATTAATACTGTGATGGATGTTATTATTACTCCCCATTATTGGTCCCCTCCTACAAGAGGATTCTTGTCTCTACCTGTTGCCTTGTCATTTGCAAGGACTGTAGGAGAATTCTACTTCCTCATCTCCATTAGCATCAGGTTTGGCCATGGGACTCCCTTTGGCCAACAGAATAAGAGCAGCAGCAACACCTACAACAGAAACAATTCAGCTATGTCTCTTTGCTCCCTCTGTCATGAGAATGGCATGTCCTAGGCAGTTGCTGCTTCTTCAGACTGGGTCCCAAGACAACGACAGATGGAGAGATACAGCAACCACAGCCACCCCACAGCAATCAACAGGGTACACATAACAGGAGAAAGAAATAAAGCTTTGTCCCAGAAAGCCACTGAGAGTTTGGAATTGTTTATTATCACAGCATGACCTAACAAAAGCTAATTTAAAAAGTGTATGTTTTAAAAAGTAATCTGACCCACAGATTCCTATCCATTTTAGTTTAGGAGAGTCTCTCTGATATACTGAGCACTTAAAGGTTCTAGTCTATGATCAAGGAGTTTTAAAACACTGGCTTCCAAACATTTGAATCTCAAAAACCAAAATTTCCTCCCAAAATTTTACAAAGTTAAAAACAATTTTTTCCTAAAAAATAAGTATACATTTTAACACCAAAAATGTAGAAAGGACAAAATCTCAGACTAAAGGGCAGTCCTTTTCACTGAACACATTTAGATTTATGGAAAAGTTCATTTCATGTTTCCTGTGAGACTTTTGTCATAGTTTACCACTGGTTTATAGAGTCATGTCAGGGAATCATTGACTTAAAGGAAAATAAGACCAGACACTCCTTATGAATTCAACTTTACTTACAAAAATAAAAAAAGGGTCTTGTTCTGTCACTCAGGCTAGACTGCGGTGTTGCAATCATAGCTCACTGAAGCCTCAAACTCCTGGACTCAAGTGATCCTTGCACCTTAGCCTCCCGAGTAGCTAGGACTATAGGTGCAGGACACCACACCCAGCTAATTTTTAAATAGTTTGTACAGACAGGGTCTTGCTATGTTCCCCAGGCTGGTCTCAAACTCCTGGCCTCAAGTGATCACTTCCTCCTGCCTATGCCTCCCAAAGTGCCAGTATTATAGGCACGAGCCACCGTGCCCAGCCATAAAATTGCTCATTTTTAAAAATAAAGAAAACAAAGTATATTGTATGTATGTGGATCTACCAAACCAGAATCTTGGAGAAACTCTGCCTATTGTACTGAAAGAGGCATTCTGTTCCATTGCAAAAGTTAAATAACAATGCTTAGGAAATCCAGTACAGCTGAAAGTCAGGAGACACAGGTCATTCCTAATTACTAAGGATGGTATTAAATCAGAGTTTAACATTTTGTTTTCTTCCCACAACAATAAAAGAAAAAGTTTTAATGCAATCTATTACCAGTAATTATTTCACTTAGTTGAAAATCCCAGAACTTGTTGAGCAGGTATATATATTTATATAAACATATTAAAATCCACAGTACTATCAGACACACATACACACATACAGACACACCTAGAAATCGACTTATTTTATGGTTATTATATATTCTTACTTTTGCCACTCTGCAAGGATACATTCTGTTCTTTTAATTTTTTCTTTAAGTATACCTTCTCTATGTTTCTGTTTCCTATTATTATTTTTTTTTTTTTTTGAGACAGAGTTTCACTCTTTTTGCCCAGGCTGGAGTGCAATGGCGTGATCTCAGCTCACTGCAACCTCTGCCTCCCAGGTTCAAGCAATTCTCCTGCCTCAGCCTCCCAATTAGCTGGAATTACAAGCATGCACCACCACCCCAGCTAATTTTATATTTTTAGTAGAGACGGGGTTTCTCCATGTTGGTCAGGCTGGTCTTGAACTCCCGACCTCAGGTGATCCACCTGCCTCAGCTTCCCAAAGTGCTGGGATAACAGACGTGAGCCACCGAGCCCAGCCTTATTATTTTTATTTTTACTTTTTTAAAAGGCTCACCTGGGGGGAAGGGGGAACGGATAGCACTAGGAGATATACCTACTATTAAATGATGAGTTAATGGGTGCAGCACACCAACATGGCACATGTATACATATGTAACTAACCTGCACATTGTGCACATGTACCCTAAAACTTAAAGTATAATAAAAAACAAAAATAAAAATAAAAAAATAAAACATAAGCTAAAAAAAAAAGGCTCACCTCTAAAATGGAATCAAAGTATCTCCCTTTTATCTCCATTTATTTATTTATTTATTTATTTATTTATTTATTTATTTTTTGGCTAAAATACATAAAGTTAGCTCATGGCCGGGCATGGTAGTTCACACCTATAATCCCAGCACTTTGGAGGGCCAAGGCAGGTGGATCACCTGAGGTCAGGAGTTTGAGACCAGCCTGGCCAATAGGGTGAAACCCCATCTCTACTAAAAATACAAAAAATTAGCTGGGCGTGGTAGCAGATGCCTGTAGTCCCACCTACTCGGGAGGCTGAGGCAGGAGAATTACTTGAAACCGGGAGGCAGAGGTTGCAGTGAGCCAAGATCATGGTGATCCCGACCTCAGGTGATCCACCTGCCTCTGAGCGACAGAGCAAGACTCTGTCTCAAAAAAAAAAAAAAAAAAAGTTAGCTCCTAAGAAAAACCTTTTTTTTTTTTTCTTCAACTTTTATTTTAAGTTCTGGGGTACATGTTCAGGGTGTGCAGGTTTGTTACATAGGTAAATATATGCCAGGGTGGTTTGCTGAACAGATCAACCCATGACCCAGGTATTAAGCCCAGCTTCCCTTAGCTGTTCTTCCTAATGCTCTCCCTTCCCCCACCCCCACCCTGACAGGCTCCAGTGTGTATTGTTCCCCACCATATGTCCATGTGTTCTCATCATTCACCTCCCACTTATAAATGAGAATATGTGGTGTTTGGTTTTCTGTTCCTGTGTTAGTTAGCTGAGGATAATGGCTTCCAGTCTCATCCATGGCCCTGGAAAGAACATTATATCATTCTTTTTATGGCTGCATAGTATTCCATGGTGTATATGTACCACGTTTTCTTTATCCAGTCTATCACTGATGAACATTTGCATTGATTCCATGTCTTTGCTATTGTGAATAGCACTGCAAAGAAAAATCTTGACTTTTTGGCTTAACCTAGAAACTTTCCACTGAAACTGAATTCAAGAACTCACATAGGTTTCATTTAGGGAACAGAAGTGAAATCAAACTTTCTTAACAAGTTGGGGAACACGGAAGAGAGGTGAAAGGACAATCAACTGTCATGTCAGTAACACCGAATTGCTGTAAAATGGGTGGTCCTGAATTATCTGCACAAACACAAAAGCTTGAGAGCTTGAGACATCACAGACACAATTTAGCTACTGATACCCCAAAGCTAGCCGATTCCATAAAACAATTGCTCATTTCTAGGGTTGCCCACTGACAGAAAAGAATAATGTCATAACATTTATCAATCCTAAAGTTTCTACATGACTAAACATTTGTAAAGCATTTGTTTAAGCCTACAGAAGTAATAATGGATCCATTGAATAAATTCTCTATATAATAAATCCTCAATACATCGCAAATAATTTTTCAAATAAAACCAGACCCAGAGCCACTGATTTTGTTCTCAGAATCACAACCCTCAACTCTCGCCTCCTAAAAAAAATTAATATAAATTTTTTAAAGGAATTTTTATTTGGAAGAAGGATATATCAAAAGCAAGCCAATGAATCAACTCAAACACAATCCAGTTAAACCAACTCTTAACTGAGAAAATGTTGACAGAATAAATATGCTATGTGTCCAAAGAACTAAGTGGATTTCATAAACAGAGTACAGTTCATTCTATCAGTTAGATTATATCTAGCTCCTATCAAACCAGGCAATCGAAAAGTGAAAAATATCAAATAGCTAATGCATGTGGGGCTTAAAACCTAGATGATGGGTTGATGGGTGCAGCAAATCACCATGGCACATGTATACCTATGTAACAAACTTGCACATTCTGCACATGTCTCCCAGAACTTAAAGTAAAATTAAATTTTAAAAAGTGAAAAATAATTTAATCATTTAATTTGGAATTATGATTAAACTGACAGCAATGAATAAACAGTTTTTATTCATTCAAACAATTACCAAAAGTATTAGTGCTGCTGTTTGAGACAATTCAACCAGTAGATGGATGGCAAACTAGGTGAATTAGAGAACTCTATTTTGAAGTTGAGAAAGTGCTTTTAAACAACAAAAAAAAGAGGTATATTTATTTCCCCTACTCTATCTTAAACATTTCTTACATGTATCTTATTTTTAAAAAACTACCAAACACTTAATGACTCTCTCTTACGACTGACATGTGGCTGGGCACAGTGACTCACACCTGTAATCCTAGAACTTTGGGAGGCTGAGGCAGGTGGATCACTTGAGCCAGGGAGTTTGAGACCAGCCTGAGCAACATGGCAGAAACACGACTCTACAAAAATACAAAAATTAGCCAGGCATGGTGGCTCATGCCTGTATTCTCAGCTACTCCAGAGACTGAGGTGGGAGGATCACCTGAGCCTGAGAAGTCGAAGCTGTAATAAGCCATGATCATATCACTGCACTCCAGCCTGGGCCATAGAGTGAGATCTTGTCAAAAAAAACACACAAAAAAAACCAAAAAAACAAAAAAAACCATGTTAAATTCATTAATTTCCTGCAAATGATTTCAGAGAACTTTACCTCCTCATCACTCAGCACCTCTTCCCCTATACAGTCACAGGAACGTTTATTTAGAAATTACAGCTATAGAAGGTCTTGCTACTTAAAAATAGTATTTTTGCTTTTCTTCAATAAAAATTGAGCCAGCTTTTTTTACTTTAGCAGTGAGGAAACTTACAGCTATGTCTGAAACTCAAATTTTATAATTGATTTACTCATCTAATGTTATACTCATAGTTTTATTTTCTCTGGTACTCTGTAAGTTGTATTATTTATGTTTTATTCTTATGTACTCTATCTTCTTACACAGAGTCAGCTTATAAAAAAATACCTACAAGAAATAGTGAGTTCCCTGGCACTTATAAATCTGAAATAGCTAAATTTAGAAACTAAATAACTGCAGTTCATTAGCATTTCAAATGAGTAGAAATTGTTATTCAGGATTCATACAAAAGTATACTTCCATACTTTATCCTTAACACATTTTTATACTCTCACAGTTCAATTTTTAAAATGCAAAACCCACTCTAGGACCAAATTAAAATACACACTTGACTCTGTATAATTAAACTGAAAGTTAAAACCTTCCAGAATTTTAAGGTGCAGAAAAGATGCCAATGGGTTAAAGTTTAAAAGGAAAAAAAGCAAAAACCTTCTTTTTAAGAGAAGAGAAAGGAAGAAAGGGAGCCAATGTATCAACGCTTAGAAGAAAAACAAAATTATCTTTTTAAGAAAACTAAACAATCTGGAATCGTCACCGAGAAAGTTAAAGAAATTCGAGATCAAATACAATGTAGAGCAGAGGAGCTTCAAAACACCAGACCCTGGGGCCTTCTCGGCCAATGGATGCCCTGGATTCTCCCCTTCTTAGGACCTCTAGCAGCTATAATATTGCTACTCCTCTTTTGACCCTGTATCTTTAACCTCCTTGTTAAGTTTGTCTCTTCCAGAATCAAAGCTGTAAAGCTACAAATGGTTCTTCAAATGGAGCTCCAGATGCAGTCCATGACTAAGATCTACCGCAGACCCCTAGACCGGCCTGCTAGCCCATGCTCCAATGTTAATGACATTGAAGGCACCCCTTCTGAGGAAATCTCAACTGCACAACCCCTATTACGCCCCAGTTCAGCAGGAAGCAGTTACAGTGGTCATCGGCCAACCTCCCCAACAGCACTTGGGTTTTCCTATTGAGAGGAGGGTCTGAGAGACAGGACTAGCTGGATTTCCTAGGCCGACTAAGAATCCCTAAGCCTAGCTGGGAAGGTGACTGCATCCACCTTTAAACATGGGGCTTACAACTTAGCTCACACCCAAACAATCAGGTAGTAAAGAGAGCTCACTAAAATGCTAATTAGGCAAAAATAGTAGGTAAAGAAATAGCCAATCATCTATCGCCTGAGAGCACAGCGGGAGGGACAATGATTGGGATATAAACCCAGGCATTCGAGGTGGCAACAGCTACCCTTTTTGGGTCACCTCCCTTTGTATGGGAGCTCTGTTTTCACTCTATTAAATCTTGCAACTGCAAAAAAAAAAAAAAAAAAAAAAAGGAAAAAAGGAAAAGGAAAAAAATTACTTGCCATCTGTAAGGTTATCATTTTTATTCTACAATTTTAGACCACGAATCTCTCATAATTTTCACGGCTATCACATCTTAAATACTTACTTGGAGGACTCATCCACAAGCCCTTCTCTTTCCCCTATTCCCAGAAAGAAGTAGCACTCTACCATGAACTGGTAGCACTGAAGCACATTACCTCCCATTAGATTATGAAGTGGGCAGTGCAGGACAGCCTCCACACCAAGGTCTTCCTCAGGTGGTGGCCTAACATCACCTTCCCTTACTGGGACACCTTCGTAATGGCACCACGCAAGGGATGAGGCCAAGCTTCTACCTTCCCCAAACTGCGCTTTCTGTAAATCAGTTCAAGTGCACCAACTAATCACAAGAAACTAAATTGAGATTACGTAAATCACAGGTACATAGTATCATGTTACTCAATTATCTTGGCATCAAGTTGAAACAATGACCTAACTCTGAGTTCTTTACTCCTGCAATCAAGTTTCTCTTCTACCCTTTGGTCAGGGCTGAGCACTACTTTATTCAAATACCAGTTTGTGAGTTTGTTTGTTTTCAAAAGAACTCTTTTCTGGAGAGTTCGAAGCCCAACTTGAAATTTAGGCTAAAACTATTCTCAAAACCACCCCAAAGGCCAATTTAGCTGTCATATAGTGATCTTTGCTCATAAAAATTCCTAACTACCCTTCTTTCCCGGATTAGTTAAAAGTGTGTTTCTAATATCCACTGGCATAGAGTTATCTTCTATTGTTTTAATTTTTTTCATAAGACTAATATGTATTCAATGTAAAAAAAAAAAAAAAGAGGTCAGGCATCACACAGTGGCTGATGCCTATTATCCTAGCACTTTGGGAGGCTGAAGTGGGCATATCACCTGAGGTCAGGAGTTCAAGACCAGCCTGGGCAACATGGTGAAACCCTGTCTCTAATAAAAATACAAAAATTAGTGGTGCACACCTGTAATTCCAGCTACTCGGGAGGCTGAGGCAGGAGAATCGCTTGAACCCAGGAGGCGAGGTTGCAGTGAGCCGAGATCGCACCACTGCACTCCAGCCTGGGCAACAGAGCAAGACTCCATTACAAAAAAATAAAAAATAAAAATAAAAAGTAAGAAAAGAAAAGAAGGCTGGGCGCAGTAGCTCACACCTGTAATCCCAGCACTTTGGGAGGCCAAGGGGGTGCAGATCACAAAGTCAGGAGATTGAGACCATCCTGGCTAACACGGTGAAACCCTGTCTCTACTAAAAATACAAAAAATTAGCTGGGTGTGGTGGCAGGCGCCCGTAGTCCCAGCTACTCAGGAGGCTGAGGCAGGAGAATGGCGTGAATGCGGGAGGTGGAGCTTGCAGTGAGCGGAGTGAGCGGAGTGCACCACTGCACTCCAGCATGGGTGACAGAGCGAGACTCCGCCTCAAAAAAAAAGAAAAGAAAAAGAAACCACAAAAGATAAACAAAAACTGTTTATCCTGAAAATCCACCATCCAGCGATAGTCATTGGTGACATATTGGTATACATAAATTTACTATATTTTTTCGAAATATATGTTTAAAACAAAAATAGGCTCATATTGGACATACTGCTTTGCATCCTGCTTTTTCCATTTTATAACATATCCAAAAAATTGTCTCAATCAATATTCTACAGTTATCTTTAAATAAAAGGCAACAGCCTTCATTCAATTAATACATTCTAAATACTTTCAAACAATTCAGAATTCTGCTGTACTCCATTTTTTCATAGCCATAATTCACTTATATCTTATATAGGTTACATACTTGTGAATAAATAACTACAAATGAACCATCAACCTCCAAGGTGAAGCAAGGTGATACACCAAGTCCATGGTGTTATCTCCCCTTCAATCCATCACATATAATTCAAAATGAAAATAACGCCAAACAAAACGAGTACAAGAGTCAAAAAAAGTAAGATGTTCCCCCCATGAATTCTACTTCATTGTTTTTAAAAAATTATAAAACATTAAAAATTTTTAATCTTTTTTGGCGACCCTTTCTAGTGGTCAAACATGCTTCGATTGCATATTAAGCATTGTTTCCAGGGATTGAGAAAGGAATAGATTTTTTATTCTAAGAAGTAGCATAGGAGTTTTAAATTCAAGTTATAAAATCCACATACAATCAAAATCCCATAACTGAGTTTACAAATTTCAATCAGGCACTTTCTTTTTCTTTTTCTTTTCTTTTCTTTTTTTTTTTTTTTTTTTTTTGTAGAGACAAGGTCTCACTCTGTTGCCCAGGAAGAATAGGATGGAGTGAAGGGTGTGATCCTGGCTCACTTTTTCCTTGAACTCCTGGGCTCAAGCAATCTTCCCACCTCAGCCTCTCTAGTAGCTGGAACTACAGGTGCATGCCACTATACCAAACTAATTTTTAAAAATTTTTTGTGGAGACAGTCTCACTACATTGCTCAGACTGGTCTTGAACTCCTGGCCACAAGCTATCTTCCCACCTTGGGCTCCCAAAGTGTTGAGTTTACAGGTATGGGCCACCACATCTGGCCCAGGCATATTTTTAAAAGGAGAATATTAACTGCTTATTTAAAGTTGTATTATTCATGTGGAATCTTTATGGCAAGTACTTTATGCTATGTTTGAAACTGTACAAATTTTACTGAGATGTTTGCAATGCTTTCATTTGATGAAAGATGACTTGTATTGAGTGATTTTTACGGGGAAATTTCAAGTGACTTACTTGTCAAATCTTCACACTTCAATTAAGAGAGATAATCTGCTTCCAAAAATTAACTGTCAAGAAGTGTCAACACACTAATGATAATGAGAGCAGTTAAGAGCTAGGGCTTCAGAGTCAAACTGGCTTACATCCTGACTTTCACTAACTGTGGGACCTATGCCTCTATACCTCAGTTTTCTTATGTAAATACATCTCCTTCACTGGTTTACGGTGAGGATTAAATGACTTAATACATATAAAGTGCTTAGAACAAACTTCAATTAATGTTAGCTAATATTACCATTATTCATCACTATTATTACACGTTTTTATAAAAGGCTCAAAACCTAACTTCCCACCTCTTTCTCCTCTTACCAATGAAATATACTATGTCATACAATCACAAAAATGTTGTACGTTGCTGTACTGAATTGCCAGCTTTTATTTTTATCTTTTTTTTTTTTTTTTTTTTTTTTGAGACAGAGTTTCACTCTGTCGCCGAGGCTGGAGTGCAGTGGTGCGATCTCGGCTCACTGCAACCTCCACCTTCTGGGTTCAAGCAATTCTTCTGCCTCAGCCTCCTGAGTAGCTGGGACTACAGGTACGCACCACCATGCTTGGCTAATTTTTGTATTTTTAGTAGAGACGAAGTTTCACCATGTTGGCCAGGCTGGTCTGGATCTCCTGACCTCAGGTCCACTCACCTCAGCCTCCCAAAGTGCTGAGATTCCAGGCGTGAGCCACCACACCTGGCCATTGGATTTTAATTTTAAGATGAACTGTTTTGTTCTAATTTTGTATTAAAAAAACAACTGGATTTTAATATTTATATTTTATATAACTTATCCTATTTTTCATTAAATTAAATTGCCAGTATATTTTTTAAATTACATACATATTTTACATATATATATATATATATGCACTAACCAATATAAATACATACTAAACGGTACATATATATACCAAAAAGTACAAGTCTTCAGGGAACCACAATGTTTTAAAAGGAAAAAAAGACAATGAAAGTTGGATAAGGAACTAGCCCTAATACTGTTTTTTAATTTAAATATCATATCTTATATATATTTTAATTTACAAAGGACATCTAAATAACATTTTTATAATTTACACATAAACCAGATTATCTTAAATCTTACAATAAGGGTTATCCTGGGCTAATGAACTAAGTCTACTCAACCAGAACTCATGAAAGCATTAGAATCCACCATGAGTTTGCCTGGGGTCATTTTGAAACTCCACTAATCTAGAAATGTGACAACAGAGTTTGCTGACTTTTCTTGGAAATAATTAAAATTGTTATTACGGAAATTCTTTATTGTTTCTTATCTAAAAGACAGGCGAATGTAGTAGATATAATGTAGCAGCTGAGCTTTTGGGAACTAGGGATCCCTAAAAATTTTGCTTTCTTTGTCATATTTATAACAGTAGCCTTTCATTAAGTCCCAGTAGAATACACTGGATAATGACGAAAAAAATGTTTATTTCTCCAGGAAGTAGTCCTTTGGCCTAATTTGCTTCCTACATCATTTATACTTACCAGGAATATGAATAGCTTATAAAAATGCCACTCTCAGACTAAAAAAGCACGCTCCAAAGAACTAAACTCTAATCAATAAGTCCTACAAAATATATAAAAATTTAAACCTAAAGGAAAGGAGATCACCCATTCTATCTACATCAATACTATTTAAAGCAAAAAGAATCGCTTTCTCTTATATATACTGACCTCATTTTATCTTTTGTAAAAAAAAAAACCTAGAAGATAAGTATGTTCATCCTTTACAGTTTAGAAAACTGCATCTCAGAGAGGTTAAATAATATGCCCAAAGTTACAACGTCAGTAAGATAAAGACACAAGACTTGAGTTCATGACTTTCTGACTAACCAGTTAATGATAAGGAAGCCCCTATAGACATTTCTCTGTGTTATAATCCTCTGGCACCAGTGTACGCAGCCATGGGCACGAGGATGATAGAACCAAGGTGTATCATCAGTGTTCCCTCTCAGCTCCTTTCATGCCAAACACTGGAACCTAGTAAACTGGATTCAAGTTATTTTTGAACACAGTTTATTGCTCAAGAATGGAAACAGCTCCTTCCCAGGTTTCACCTCTGATTCATAGGTGAACTATCTCTGCACTATCTTCTGTTACTCAATCAATAAGTGAACAAATATGGCTGGGCGTGGTGGCTCATGCCTGTGATCCTAGCACTTTGGGAGGCCGAGATAGGCGGATCACCTGAGGTCAGGAGTTCGAGACCAGCCTGACCACCATGGAAAAACCCCGTCTCTACTAAAAATACAAAATTAGCGGGGCATGGTGGTGCATGCCTGTAATCCCAGCTACTTGGGAGACTGAGGCAGGAGAATCGCTTGAACCCAGGAGGCAGAGGCTGCGGTGAGCCAAGATCACACCATTGCACTCCAGCCTGGGTAACAAAAGCAAAACTCCGTCTCAAATAAATAAATAAATAAATAAAATGAACGAATATTTTCTGAAGATCCAGAAAAGTAATCATATCATAAATTGCCTTGTTTATAAGTACCAATACAAAAAACAGTGTGGAAGAAATAAGAGAACACTTATAACTTTAGTACCTGCTCCCAGAATGCTCTTACTTTATAACGCATTATTCCACTTATTTACATTAAGATCATCCTTTACATAAAAATTTACATACAGATTTACATAAAGATCATCCTTTAATTTTGTAGCTTTTGCTACAAAATTCTGCAAATTATCCACACAGTATTAGACAAAATGTAAGTGTTCACCAACTACAAGTTTTTTTTTTTAGACGGAGTTTCGCTCTTGTTGCCCAGGCTGGAGTGCAATGGCGTGATCTCAGCTCACCACAACCTCTGCCTCCCGGGTTCAAGCAATTCTCCTGCCTCAGCCTCCTGAGTAGCTGGGATTACAGGCATGCGTCACCATGCCCGGCTAATATTGTATTTTTAGTAAGGATGAGGTTTCTCCATGTTGGTCAGGCTGGTCTCCAACTCCCGACCTCAGGTGATCTGCCTGCCTCAGCCTCCCAAAGTACTGGGATTACAGGCGTGAGCCACTGTGCCTGGCTGGTGCACTGAACCTTTAAGAACAGGTAAGATTTAGAGAAATTGAGGGGAGGTGGGAAGGGGGAAGAAGGAAAAGCGCCTTTCAACAAGGTGAATAGTAATCAGGCAGAAAACTGATGGGAAAATGGGAAGGTATGAGTAGATTATTCAATATGACCAAGCAGCAAAATGAGAAACTTGGGGAAGACATGGAATGCCTGACTAGGGGGCTTAGGACTTTGTTTTCTAAATGAGGACAGTCCTAAATGAGCAAGAATAAATAACTTCCATTTATTCATTTATTTTAATTTTGAGACAGGGTCTCTGATATGCTTTGGTTGTGTCCCCACCCAAATAAGCTCCACGTGTCTAGGAAGAGACCGGTGGGAGGTGGTTGGATCATAGGGGTGGACTCCCCGACGCCGTTCTCATGATTTTGAGTGAGTTCTCATGAGATCTGATGGTTTTATAAGGCACTGTTCTGCCTTCGCTCCTCACACTTCTCTCTCTCCTGTTGCCATGTGAAGAAGGTCTTTGCTTCCCCTTCGCCTTCTGCCATGACTAAGTTTCCTGAGGCCTCCCCATGTGGAACTGTGAGTCAATTAAACCTCTTTCCTTTATAAATTAGCCAGTCTTGGGTATTTCTTTATAGCTCTGTGAGAACGGACTAACACAGTCTCACTACTTTTCCCAGGCTGGTCACGAACTCCTGAACTCAAGCCACCCTCCCACCTGAGTCTCCTGAGATAGCTGGGACTACAGGAACTGTGGCTGGCTAAACCTTTATTTTTAATGCAGAGGAACCCTTTATTTAAATTAAACCCTATGTGAAATCCCAATATATAAAACAGTTTTGTAAAAGCAAAGCAGTACCCATTGAAGCACCCTGGTTTCCACCCACTGGGTCCCCATATTACCCAACTTGAGAAGACCCTGAAATAACTCCTCACAGTTTAAAAACCACTGGATTAGAAAAAGATCTGCAAGGCAAATACCAAAGTGCTCAAAGCATTTACCTCTAAGGAACTGGGTATGCCTAGATTGACTCGGCTGGGGGAGAGGTAGGCAGTAATAGCAAGATTGAAATATCATTTTCACTTTTTTTGATTCTACATATTTTTATATTATTTGAACTTTTGAGTACTTTTTACTTTTTAATTTAAAAAGTAATTAACAGGAAGAAACTATTGCTCTAAAAAAGTATTTTTAATGGTTAAACTTTTTCAAATGGATTCCCATATTTTAGTAAATAATTTCTCTATAGCAGGACATTATTTGGCTAAATTACATTGCAATGAAAATGAATATCTCTGTGCCTAGTACTTTCCCATATTTAGAGTTATTTCCTTAGGATAAATTTATACAAGTTAACAGTTGCCATTTAGTTCTACAATGTACTACTTAAATTAAGACTCTGTGGAATATAAAAAGATAAAATTCTCTGATTGCTTTTAAAAAGCCATCTCACATTAGCAAAATTTGATTTTGGCAATCCAGTTTAAGATACATAAACCCTAACTTAAAAACTAATGAGCAAAATTTTTCACAAATCAAAAATTTAGTAAGATAAATTTGAATCAGAACTGAAATCTCCTTACCTTTTATGAACTTTCCGTAACTTCTTTTATCACTGATCAGAACCAAACACTAAAAGAATTTTTCCTTTATGGTTGGATTTCACAATTTAATTCTGTGAAGTCATAATACTGTCACAGTAGAATCATTCTCTGGCAACAAACTGACATCATTAAATTCTTATTTGTAAATTCTTTAGGGTATATGGATGTTCTATTTTCATTTGTAAGAACAAAATCTCTTTTCTGTTGATTCTTCATTAAGCTCATATGATTGATATATTTTTATCCATTCAGGTTGGTGCAAAAGTAATTGCAGTTTTAAACTGCAATTACTTTTGCACCAACCTAATAATTTATTCCTTTTGTCCTTAGCCCTTTTTCTAACACTGCCTTTGGGTGAGTGCTCAGAGAATGCCTCTAAGTTCAAACAAAACAGAAATGATTTCTGGATTGGCTGCTCCTGTGAGCAATCTGTGTTACTGCCCTGTACTCCCTGGGAAAAACATCAAAACCACAGTGTTTATTGTTCTTTTTATTATCTCTACTACTGTTTCAATGTAAGAACGCCCTCTGTTAAATTATCTTTTTAATAAATGTATGCAGTTCTATCATTAACATGATTTCAACTGAGAAAAAAAATTTGAATGAAAACTTTTTCTTTGTCCCAAAGCAGACATTACTAGAAACAGCAACGTCATGTCTACTACTGCATAATGTTCCTAATAGTAAAGGTATTTAGACTCTATCAACGAAGATTTGCTTAGTCTCTATTGTGAGCCAGGCACTACACTAGTTGCCAGAGACTCGATGTTAAAGGACAGAAGTGAAATCTGTTCTCACAGACCTTTTGGTCTTGGTGCAAAGGTACTTAGGCAAATGAATCCTTACGAACTGGGAGATTCCAATCACAAAAATAGTGGGAAGATTTTTTACAAGAAATAGATTGGAACCAGGTTTTGGAATACCTGTAACGCTGGGCCAATGAATTTGAAGTTGACATCCGAGTTAAGAAAGACCACGTACCCAAAGAGATCTTTTTCTAAAGATCTCTAATCAGGACCCGATTAGAACTTTTCAATAGTTTGTCATTTCCTCTAAGATAAATTCAACTTCTTTAATAAGGTTAACTAAATCCTGCATAAACACCCGTACTTACCCCTACAATCCAGTAAGTATCTGTGAGTGGCACACCCTTATTTTCTATTGTATTTCTTTTAAAAAACATGTGGATTACAACTCACTAATTTGCTTTCACAATCTACTAGTAGGTGCCTGCAGTTAAAGAAAAAAAATTTCACTTTAGTGTACCACATTCTCACACCTCTTGGCCTTTCCACATGTTCTTTTTGCTCAAAACACTTTTGCTCAACCTCACTCTTCCCTTTTACCTAGCTACTTCCTATTCAGCTTAAGATCTCAGCTCTTAAACATCATGTCCCTGGCCCTCATAGATAAGTTCCCCTTCTGTGGTTCCAAAGCACTCTACACTTAACCAATGCTTATTATGCTTTATTGTAATGGTACTTGTACTAATTGTTTTTCTAGGTTGTAACTCCTAGAGCAAGGACCCATTCTTGTTCACCACTGAATCCCAAAGCCTAGCCCAGTGCCTGTTACGTATTAGACATTCCATAAATATTTAACCAGTACTGGTAAAACAAGGAAATAGACTTGAATAATCTATATATTCAACTACACAATAAAATAATCACTCAAAAGTTTCTAAGAGATTTAGTTATTTCCAAGGAAAATATATAGTCAGTTCATTGTTATAAATGGTGAATTAGTTCCTAGGCTAGCCTACAAAACACTATTTATTTCCCATAACATACTTAACTATGAGAGGATGGCTGTTTACTTCTCTCTGCAATGACAACAGAACTTTCACTCCTCTAAGTAGGAGAAAACAAGAGTAAAGGAACACTTCTCTTTCTCTCCACCCCCATCACTAATTCCTCCCACAGGAAAGTGACTTATCTAATTGCTAGGATAGGTATAAAGGTCAACTTTTCAGACAGGCTCCACCCCTGAGCTCTCACTGGCTCTCTTGGACTTGCTGTGCCCTCAAGGAGAGAAAGTTTTCCGTTCCATTCTAACTGCTACAAGATAAGCTCCTTAGGACAGGACTTTCCCTTCCATTTCCTGGTGCAACAGTTTCATCTGGGTAGGTAAATTAAGAAAGAACAGTAAGCATGGGTCTAAGCTCAGTTCTCCAATCCAGCTTTATCAGAAATGAAAATTACACTATTATTTTAATAGTATTTAAATCTTTATCTGGCTTTAGTCTGATCTCAATTTGACTAGAATATGGAGAGAGAAGGGGTGTAACTAGCACACTTGAAAGCTTCAGCATGAACAACAGTAATCCCAGTCTAATTTCTGGGTCCTAGGAGAACAGTTAGCACGGAGGAGCAAGGTGGGGCAAAAGGAAAGAGGGATCAAATGAAGGAAAAGATTTCCACTTTTCCTATTTAGACATTTTTCTTGGGCAAAAATGTCTAAATAAGTCGAATCTGTCTTTATATCCTACAACCTTTCCTTCCAAATTGTTTCCTTCTTGCTTTTCTTTTCTCATCTTTCAGATCCCTCCTGCTATCTAAAGCTTTCCATTTTTTAACATCCTCACTTTCAGAAGTAGGGCAAACTTTACCCAGTATTCCAAAATGTTCCACGATCTCATAATACATCTACTATCCCTCCTCAAGTCAAAACTCCCACTTCCTTAGTGTAGCTAACCAAGAAGAAAGCAATCTGATTAAATCCATTCACATTAAAATAGAATAACTGACAGTTCTAGTCATTTCCATCTAAATATTTCTGTATTTGTTATTTTTAAGCTAAATAAATCTAACTACAGTACGTTCAGAGAGAAGAAAAGGGGTCCCTACCCTCATCTACCATAAAGGAGACAGGTCAGCTGTGACCATCACTTCTCAGGGATATCTGCATAGCGATTCCCAATTGCCCTCTACTTTCAGTGCTTCCCAATAAGCGCCACTAAAAACCCCAGCAGGCAGAGAAGGACAATTTGAGAAAACATCTGTAGCTGCAGGATATTTGTACATCCATTGGGTAAGTTGGTAACAATCAATATTAGGTTGGATAGTTTATATTTTCAATACGTTTGATAATAATTTAATTAGTTAAAACAAAGTAAAAACACATTTTAGGTTACAAACCCGAAATTACCAGCCTCATTCTTCTAAATAAAGGCAATGGCATAAAAGGGTTTATTCATATATCCATCATTTTGTAATGTATAGGTTGAAGAGCAGAGTTAGGCTATGCTTCACATGCTTTTTATCAGTTGCTTAGCTATTATTTCCATCTGGAACCTTTACTTGTATTTTCTGTAAAGTTTTGGAAATTGGGAAGTATACTTTTAAACAATGACAAAGATTCTTTTCTTGACGAAATTTTACTCAGGCCCCTGAACCTTCTAGGCCCATCTGTGCACTTCCTTGTAAAATGTAGTTTTATCAAAGAACCTTGCTAAGTCAGTTTGGCAACAGCCCCTGACTCTTGGCCCTTGCTTTTTTTTTTTTTTTTTTTTGAGTTAAGACGAAGTTTTGCTCTGTCACCCAGGCTGGAGTGCAGTGGCGTGATCTCGGCTCACTGCAACCTCCACCGCCTTCTGGGTTCAAGCAATTCTCCTGCCTCAGCCTTCTGAGAAGCTGGGATTACAGGTGCCGGCCACCACACCAGGCTAATTTTTGTATTTTTAGTAGAGACAGGGTTTCACCATGTTGGCCAGTCTGGTCTCGAACTCCCAACCTCAGGTGATCTGCCCGCCTCGGCCTCCCAAAGTGCTGGGATTACAAGCATGAACCACTGCACCCAGCCGGCCCTCGCTTTCTGATTACCCTCGCTACCTGATTACCCTCACAACCTGATTAGGTTCCTCAGCTGCCACTGTCCCCCAGGTGGTGTCTGATCACTCTGGCCTGTCTTCAACAAGAATCCTGTTAGGTTGGTTTGATCTGAATATCCGCTACCCCCGATGTTTCCTCTCAGTACTTTTCTGTCCACTGACCATGACACTGCTCCTTGGCTATAAATTCCCATTTGCCCATGCCGTATTCAGAATTGAGCCTAGTCTTCCTCCCACACTGCAAAATCCCATTCCATGGTCACTTTACCTATCACAGTGGTCCTGAATAGACTTCTTTACCACACTTTAACAAGTATCATCGAATAATCTTTTTCTTTAACAACAATCATATTAGATCAGTGGAAAATTGAGTTTGCATTCCCGGGAGGTAACATCAGGTCTTTTTAGGTGTTTTTTTTTTTTTGCCACGAAAGACCTGATGCTGAATTTGTGTAAACTCAGAAATTAACCATGAAATAAGCACAGCAGCATTCATTTAGCTGTAAGTGGCTCTTAACTTTAGTGCCATCAAAAATAGTTATTTACCACCCACA
The DNA here is from genome assembly GCF_009828535.3 of Hylobates moloch. Taxonomy (NCBI): domain Eukaryota; kingdom Metazoa; phylum Chordata; class Mammalia; order Primates; family Hylobatidae; genus Hylobates; species Hylobates moloch. The sequence goes on along the minus strand of NW_026652287.1, from coordinate 28,026,619 downwards.
CATGAACATAATTGTAATAAAAACTACACTGCACAAACTTAAGAAAACAAGATTCTCCACTTTACTGAGAAGTTAAACATAAAATTTTGAGTAATTTGGGCTTTCCATTTACTGTTAGTTTGTTCAGCTGGCCACCAATATAAATTATTTGTAATTAAAGTGATAACTGGGATTTTCAAATTGAGCATAGAATATATGAAAATACCAATTAAGGGTGGTCTCTCTTGACTCCAGTCAGGAATATGCCTTCTGTAGGTTTGCTCAAAATACCAGGGCAGTAAATGTAAAGGGGCAGTAAGATGTCCAAGAATGAACAGGTAGGGTATTCTTAAAGAATGAAGTGGCACTTATTCAACCTTTACCCAAGAATAAGCATTAAGTTTTTCGGTATCAGATTGGTTGGATTTTTTCAAGTCAGTGCCAGTATCCAAACCTATTAATAGAAATTTTTTTCCATAAATGAACAATAAAACTCAATAAAAAGCTAAGCAACCCAGACTGGCCGTGGTGGCTTATGCCTGTAATCCCAGCACTTTGGGAAGCCGAGGTGGGCAGATCACTTGAATTCAGGAGTTGGAGACCAACCTGGCCAACATGGTGAAACCATGTCTCTACTAAAAATACAAAAATTAGCCGGGCATGGTGGTGTGTGCCTGTAGTCCCAGCTACTTGGGAGACTGAGGCAGGAGAATCGCTTGAACCCCGGAGGTGGAGGTTGCAGTGAGCCAAGATTGCACCACTGCACTCCAGCCTGGGTGACAGACTGAGAGTCAGTCTCCAAATAAATAAATAAATAAAAATAAAAAGCTAAGCAACCCAATTAAAATATGGGTAAAAGATATGAACATTTCCTCCAAAGAAAATACATGAATGGCCAATAAGCACATGAAAAGATGCTCAGCATCCACAGTCATTAGAGAAATGCAAATCAAAACCACAAAGAGATACCATTCCACACTCACTAGGATGGCTATAATAAAAAATAACCAGTAAAAAAGTAACAAGCCTTGGGGAAGATGTGAAGAAATCGGAACCCTCATACACTTAGTGGAAATGTAAAATGGTACAGCTGCTTTGCTTGGCAGTTCCTCAAAAAGTGAAACACGGAGCAATTGCCCTCCTAGGTATATACCCAAGAGCACTGAAAACACATGTCCACAAAAATGCATAAACAAATATGCATAGCAGCATTACACACAATGGCCAAAAACTGGAAACAACCCAAATGTCCATCAACTGATGACTAAACAAATGTGGTACACTGATACAACAATATTAATATGCTATAAAAAGTAAAGTACTGATACATACTACAACATGAATGAAACTTGAAAACATTACGGTATATGAAAGACGCCAGACACAAAAAGCCACATATTGTACGCTTCCACTTACATGAGATTTCCACAATAGACAAACCCATATAAACAGAAAGTAGATTAGTGGTGGCTAGTGGGGTGGGGTCAAGGGGAAATGAGGAGTGATTATTAAGAGAGACGGGGTTTCTTTTGGGGATGATGATCTGGATAGTGGTCATATTTGGAAAACTTTGTGAATATATTAAAAGCCACACTTTAGAAGAATGAGTTTTATGGCACGTGATGTATATCTCAATTTAAAAATTGTCCACTACAAAAAAAGATGACATATATACGTAATATACATATCCATGTATATCGGTAACACATAGATATGTGTCATCTCTATAAATGAGCATTTGGGCTTTTAAAATTGAGATATGCTCCGTGTATATAAAGAATGAAAGAACAGGGTGACGGGGCACTCACGGAGCCCTGAACAGGCATCTGGGGTGTGCCCGAGCCAGCCTCGCAGCATCTCCATCCCAGCTCACCTTCAGCCATCACTCAGCCACCACCCGCCGCCTGCCCCTGCCTTGGGCGCCCGGCACTGCTTGTCCGCGGTGGCCGCGGAACAGCTTCCCTCAGCCCGAGGCGGGGCAGGCGCGGGGGCCTGGGCTCGGGCGCTGCCCGGCGGCCCGGAGAGGCGTCCGCAGGGGGCACGACTGCTCGGGCGGGACCTCTCCCACCGCTCCCCGCGCCCCTGCCGCCGGGTCCCGAGCCCAGGCCTCTCGGCCCCACCTCCCTCCCGCACCTGGGATGCGCCCGAACGCGGCGCCGCGGCCGAAGCTGAGACTTCCCCTCCACGGTCACCTGTTCCGGAGCGCGGCGGCGGCAGCGGCCGGTGTGAGGAGAAGGGACCCGTCTCCTCAGACCGGACCGAGACACCCGGGGCGGGGGATGGAAGGGGCATTCACCTGGTGCCCGGCACCGGTGGTGGCGGGGAGGACAGCGGCTCCCAGCCCACGGCTCCTTCCTGGCTCCCGCGCCTCCTCGCGCGGCGGCGGCCCCGAGCTGACAGCCCGGCCGCCGGCGCCCGCGGCCCACTGACTCCCCGCCGCCCCGCCCCCGCGCGGCAGCCCCGCGCAAGCGCAGCCGCGCCGCCGCCGGGGAAGCCCGGGCCTTGGTGATGTGGCCCGCGGGGCGGCGACCGGGAGCGACAGTGCTGCCCCGCCTGGACCCCGGCCGCGCCCTGGCAGACAGCTGTCGGGAATGGGGGCGCTGGACGACGGCGAGGGGACAGTTTTCTGGGGAGCCTGCCCAGGAGAGAAGGGCTGTGGCCTCCTTCGGCATCCCTCTTCCCCACCAGCCCACGCACGCCGACTTCACCGCTGCTCCAAGGTCCGAACCCCCGAATCCATGACTCATGATTTCTCTGCTCAGACCAGCGGCCTCTTTTTGGCTGAGGTCATGTTTCTTGCAGACCGGGGTTAAAACCGAAGCACGTGTCTTTCGGCCCAGCAGCGCATAGTGTGGGCGGTGCAGGAGCCGAGAAGGGCAGGGACCACCGCCGAAGGGGGTGAGGTTTAGGGCAGCCCCATAGCACCCTCCCCGTGCCAGGCAGGTGTAGGCGCCAAGCGCACGGGGCGCTGAGGAGTTGGCTGGGGTGCCAGGCTTTTCAAGTTTCCCCACACTTGCTTTTAAACCTAGATCAAACTGATCCAAAGTCTGCATGTAAATCCGAGAGCTCATTTATTTTATTTACAAAACTATTTATTGAGCATCTACTCTGTATGATTCAGGGAATGAGACACACCCCAGGGATACTCCAGTGAACAAAAGAAAGGTGTTGGTCCGAAGACTGTTATTTTAAAAATTACACAGCTAATGCCATAATGCCAGGATTGGTGGCTCATGCCTGTAACCTCAACACTTCGGGAGGACCAGGCGAGAGGATCGCTTGAGGCCAGGAATTTGAGACCAGCCTGGGCAAACACAGCGAGACCTGGAGTAGCTAGGAGACTGAGGTGGGAGGATCGCCTGAGCCCAGGCGTTCAAGGCTGCAGGGGGCTATGATCGCATCACTGCACTCCAGTCTGGGCCACAAAATGAGACCTTGTCTCTAAAACAACAACTCAAAATTACACAGCTAATGATACTCTTTTCCTCAAATCAAAGCTTCTACCAATTCCAAGCCACACCGGTGATTTAGTAGCAGCTTTTCTGGTGCTGAAGGACACCAGCATACATTTATCCAGGTTCTTTTTTCTTTTTCCTTATGCTTTGCGATCAGACTTTGAGCTTTAACCTTCACCTTCAGGGTGAAGGGTGCTTCGGTATCACTCTTGGCCATCTGCAGTCATGCTTTTTATAATGACTCATCCTGGTGTTCCTCACCACCTAAAAATGAAAGTATAATTGCAAGGAATATGGAAAAGCAATGTTTTGACCGCATTTCCAGCTGGTTTTTGTTCTGGTTGTTTTTTGAATTACAGATCATTAGAAAGTAGCTGCTCTTGAAAGTTTGGCAGAAGTTCCACCCAATACGTGTTCCTCCCCTGAGTGTGTAGTCTTTCAAGATTTCTACACAAAGCATATACAGAAGCCAGCCTCTCTTGGTTTCAAAAATTCTTCCACCATTTTTTTTTCTGAGAGAGCTGGTGGTTTCTACTGTCCTTCAGAGCATACATTCTTCATTCAGTACTGCAAAGTAGTGTGTACTTTGGAGATATGTTAAGCTTCAAGTTGGAATCCAAATTTAAATCAAATTTCAGCCCTGAAAATAACTCACATTGGAATCGGGCGAGGAAATGCCCCCTTGTAAATAACTGGGTCCTAATGGGTGCATACAACAACAATCCCATTTCTACTTCATCTCCCGTTTGATAGCTGGCAACTTCAAATGTGAAGCAAGTGGCTTGGAATTGAGGCTGTGTAGTGATGCTGTTATGATTGCTGGAAAAAAGCCTGAGAGTTATGAGAGTGTGTAACAAAGGAGCCTGTCTGTGCTAGGGGGTAAGATCTCCTTGAGGAACTGACATTTAATCTCAGCCTTGAAGAATAAGGAAGAGTTATGGTAGGCAACATAGAGAAGGGGGTGGGAAGGGCAGTGCATTTAGCTGTAGAAACTGCAGATTTGAAAGCCCTTTGGTAGGAAGACGCTCTGTCTGTGAAGGCTTTGGGAAAAGGCCACTGTGCTTAGACTGAGAGAGCTACCTGGGAGGGAGAGGTGGGCGGGCCCTTGAGGGTCAGGTTAAGGACTTTGGATTTAATCCTAAAGACAAAAGAAGCCAATGAAGAGTTGAAAAGGTCCTATCTGGACATGAAAAATTGCATTTGTAAAAGATGATCCTGGATGCAGTGGCTCACACCTGTAATCCCAGCACATTGGGAGGCTGAGGTGGGAGGATCACTTGAGGCCAGGAGTTTGAGACCAGCCTGGGCAACATTGCAAGACCCCCATCTCTACAAAAATAAAATATATAAAATTAGCCAGGCTTGGTGGCACACACCTGATTGAGCCCAGGAGTTCGAAGCTGCAGTGAGCTATGATCGTGCCTCTGCATTCCAGCTTGGGCAGCTGAGTGTGAGAAATTGTCTCTTAAAAAAAAAAAAAAGATTATTCCGGCTGCAGAGTGGAGAATTAATAAGAAGGGTGCAACAGAGGATGTGTGACAACCAGTTTGCAGGCAATGGAGATTAGGAGACGATGGTGGATTGAAGATATAGGTCAGGGTTAGAACTGTAAGGATTTGATCAAATGCATGGAAGGTAAAGGTGAAAAAGTGTCAAAAAATGACTCCCAAGTTTCTAACTTGAGTTTATGCCATTTCCTGACTTGGGAAATGTGGAGGAGGAGATCGGAAGGGGACAATTTTGAGTCGCTTTAGATATGTTGAGTTTGATGCCTCTATGAGACATTCAAATGAAGATACTGACTCTATGTTTGAAAAATAAATCTGCAACTCAAAGTAGAGATCTGGATTGAGATGAATCAAAACTAAATTTTAGGAGAGCACATAATATGAACTGTTCATAAGAATTTAACCTCGAAACTTCAGAGAAAACCTGAGCAGGCCTGGTGTGGTGGCTCACGCCTATAATCGAGCACTTTGGGAAGCTGAGGCAGGTGGATCACTCAAGGTCAGGAGTTCGAGATCGGCCTGGCCAACATGGTGAAACCCTATCTCTACTAAAAATACAAAAATTAGCCAGGCATGGTGGCGTGAACCTGTAGTCTCAGCTACTCAGGAGGCTGGGGTATGACAATCGCTTGAACCTGGGAGGTGGAGGTTGCAGTGAGCCAAGATCGCGCCACTACGCTCTAGCCTGGGTGTCAGAGCGAGACTCCATCTCAAAAACAAAAACAAAAACCTGAGCAGAAGCAAAGGGAATCTAATATTTACTATGTGTGAGTGCACAGATATTTTCTTTAATCCTGACACTCTATAAAATGATATTATAATCCCATTTTACATACGAGGAAACTGAGAGTTGAATCCTTGCTCAAAGTTACTTAAATTCCCAAGTCCTACTTCAGACCCATTAAATGAGAATCTCTATGGGTATTTCTGGTGATCACTGAGGCTCAAGAACCACCATGTGGCCTACTTAAAAGTGGTCCCACAAACCGTATAAATGCCCATAAAGAAAAAGAACTAGAGAAAAACCATCATTCCGGGGACATGCAGCCCATGCAGCCAATGTTCCAGACACATGTGCTAGTTTCTGCCCCTACCCCCATTATCAGTGCCCTTCCTGGGAATCTCTGCAATACTCATTTGTTCATTCATTCAACACGTAGCTATTGTGGGCCTCTTTTGTGCCAAATATAAATCATCATTCATTCATTTATAAATATTTTTTGAGCACTTAGCTAAATGCGATGCTTTGTCCTATACTCTGGGAATACAGTATTGAACAACATGAAGGAATGCCTGCCTTACAGGGTTCATGATCAAACGGGGAAAGACGATAAACAACTAATAAACAAACAAGCAAATATATATATCTAGGTATATGGTGATAACTACTATGAAAAGAAATAGAGTTAAAGAGTTAGAGAGTTTGGGGGCAGGGGTGTGGAAGTTGTGGAGAGGAGCGGGGACTGTTTTATATAAACTAATCCAGGGAGACCTTGATGGCTTGAACAAAAATGAGTGAGGGAGCAGTAATAATACCTGGGGAAAGCACAGCAAGCACAAAGGTCCTAAGACAGGAGTGTGTATGTTGTATTCAGGAGACAGCAAGGAGTCTCCTGCGTCTGTAGTGAAGTAATCAAGTGGTTGAGATGAAGCAAAATTAAATTTGCAGGCCAGGTGCTGTGGCTCACACCAGTAATCCCAACACATTGGGAGGCCGAGGTGGGCGGATCACTTGAGATTAGGAATTTGAGACCAGCCTGGCCAACATGGTGAAACCCCGTCTCTAACAAAAATACAAAAATTAGCCGAGCCTGGTGGTGCGTGCCTGTAGTCCCAGCTACTCAGGAGGCATGAGAATCACTTGAGCCTGGGAGGCAGAAGTTGCAGTGAGCCAAGATTGCACCACTGCTCTCCAGCCTGGGCAACAGAGCGAGACTCCAGGGAAAAAAAAAGAAAAAATTAGATTTGCAGATGCACTCAGAGAAGTGGCTAGGGGCAGGGCTTGCAGGCCATTGGCTTTGACTCTGAGCAAGGCGAGGGCCACTAAAAGGATCTCAGTGGAAGTGGCCCACTCTGACTTAGATTTCAGTGGGATCCCTGTGGAAAGCTGAGTGCGGAAGCCAGGGCGGAAGCAGGAAGACCCCTGAGGAGGCTTTTGTAATAATCCCGATGAGAGGGATGGTAGCCCAGCCCAGGGTGGGCACAGAGGAAAAGCACTGGACTCCGATACATTTGTTTGAGAGTAGAGCTGAAATACAGGATTTCCTAATGGATTAAATGTAGAGTTTAAGAGGAAGAGAGGAGTTAAAGATGCCTCCAAGGTTTTTGGCTCAAGCAGCTAGAAGAATGGAATTCCCATTTGCTGCAGTGGAAACGACTGTGAGAATAAAGTCTTGAGGCAGGTATGAGATCACCTAGTGGGGGTTTACTGTTCTAACTGCCTTGTCTCTATGAACTCCTTCAGTACTCACTACAAGTCTCTAAGATAGGTACTATTTTCATTCCTGTTTTATAGATGCGGAATTGAGGCTTTACCCTACAATGTGCCTCAGATTCCACGTCTGTAAAATGAGAATACTACTCCGGAGTTTACAGTTGCATTGCCTATCGGGGAAGCCAGACAATTAGATAAGCAATGTAATAATCTACAGTTATGGTAGGGAAAGTCTGAGGGGCTATAGTTACACAAAGCAGAAGCATCTTTCCAAGTTTGGGGGTGGGGGCAGAAAAACATCAGGGAAGACTTCTAAGGGGACGTAATATTAGACTAAAAGCTAAAGAATCAATAGTCATGCTGCTGCGGTTTGAATGTGTCCCCCAAAGCTCATGTGTTGGCAGATGAATTCCTGATACAACAGTGTTGAGAAGTGGGTGATTAAGACATGATTAGGTCATGAGAGTTCTGCCCTCCTGAAAAGATTAATGTTGTTATCTTGGGAGTGGGCTCATTATCACAAGCGTGGGTTTGTTATAAAACTGAGTTTTGCCTTCTCTTACACACATGCATGCTTGCTCTCTCTCACACACACACGTGTGCACGTGCACACACGCACACACACATACACACACACACCCCTTTGTGATGCTTTCTGCCATTTTATGAAGCGCCAAGAAGGCCATTGCCAGATACAGACCCTCAATCTCAGACTTTCCAGCCTCCAGAACTGTGAGCCAAATAAATTTCTGTTTGTTATACATTACCCAGTCTGTGATAATCTGTTACAGCAACTTAAAACAAAGACAGGTGCTAAGAGAAATTTTTGGACTAGGGATAAGAAAAGAAGGAAAGAGTATTCCAGGAAGAGAGAACTGCTTGTACAGAAAAAAAAAGAGGGGCGATTTTTAGTAATTGAAAGGATTTCAGTATAATGTTTGTACTCTCTCAGAGCACTGTATTGATTGGTCCCTGCTGAGAGTTTTTCTCCACAAGTACATGGTAATGCTGTGGCAGGATAGGTAGTCAAGGAAACGACCATGTTCTCGGAACGCAGCAACCATGGTGACCGTACAGCCAACACAGTAAGCCTCAGTATTTGCATTGGAATTGAGTTCATTCAAGCAAAGGTATCTTCAGTAGGGACTTTGCCTTCCAAAGAGCATGCACATTTTGATTTTACCTGTCCTCAAACTGACCCTTTGCTCAGTATAATAGTAAAAAACACACCCCTGGGTGGAGATTTAAGATGCTAATGAGACATGCGACATATGAACAAGCATGAACAGCTACTGTGCATGTGCACCCAGAAGACCACCCAGAACATGCTTACTAGTAACACTTCTTCCAACCTCCTTATGAATAACCATGTAAGACTGGGAGTTTCTCCAGCAATAATCAACGCTGCCCCACCCTTACAAGCAGCCCACCCTGAATTCTCTCTCTCTCGTGGTGTGCTGTCTATTCTGCATGTAACTTTCAAAATATTCTTTTTCTTTTGCAAGAAATTACTCTATGCCATGTGTCTCCTGTTTAAATTCTTTTAAACTAAGAAGACAAGAAATGAGGTTTCAAAACAGCTGTCAATAGTGCTTCAAGGGATTTCTATTTCTGTTGTCTTTACGATGTATCTCTGAGAAGGCAGGAGTCCACTGTCCTTGAATGCTCACTGGGTCCCTGTTGTTCCTCAACCATGCCCACAAGTTCCTGCCTCCAGACTTTAGACTTGCTGTTCTCTTTAACTAGGACATTCTATTCTCCCAGAAATCTTCCCGGTTCCACACCCACCAGGTGGATTTAAGGGTCTCAGTCCTCTTTGTTTCCGTAACAGCCATTGAATAATATGATTAACTCTTAAAAATACCAAACCATAAAGGTTTGCTTATCTGTCCATTTCTCTGCTAGGTTATCAACAGGTTCGTTATATCTCAGGCTAGCATGATGTTGTTAGCCCTAAGTGAATACTCAACAACTTTCCCCCTGCAATCAATGAATGGATACATTTAAATTTATCTCTCTTTACCATTAGTGGTGCTGCTACTGGCATTTTGATGTTCTATTCTGGTTCTAGCAGAATTATTAATTGATTTTAAAATCTTAATTGTATATTACAGTATCTTGGCTTTCTTAACCTGATTTTGTTAGGTTTTTGCCAGGAGACAGGATTTCCACAACACTGGGATGTTGAAGGCTAAGATATTTTTCAGGAACATATAGGCATTGACTGCTCTTCTGGGGGATGAGGGTGTGCCCTTCCCTATACTGTTTGGTTTAAGGACTATGGAAACTCAATATCTGTTACCATTCCGTTAAATGGAGGCTCATCTATCCACAAAAAGACTTGCATAAAACTGCCGATAGCAGCTTTATCATAGTAGTACAAAACTGGAAAGCATTCAAAAGCTCATCAACAGGAGAATGGAAAAACTAACTTGGGTATATTCATCCAGTGCAATACTACTCAGGAATAAAATGAAACAAATTATGGATATGCTTAACAAAATTGTGAATCTCACTAACATTATTCTGAAAGAGAGAAGGCCCAGATAGAAAAAAAAAAAAAAACTAGGCTTCTGTACCAAATTATCACAAACTTAGTAGCTTAAAGTAACACAAATTTGTTATCTTACAGCTTGGTAGGGTAGAAGTTCTAATACATGTCTCATTGCACTAGAATCAAGGTGTCAGCAGGGCTGCATTCCTTGTAGAGGTTCTAAGGGAGAACTTTATTCCAGCTTCTAGAGGCTACTCACATTCCTTGGTTTGTGGCCTCTTTTCTACCTCTTCAAAGACAGCAATGTATTAGGTTGGTGCAAAAGTAATTGCGGTTTATGCCATTACTTTCAAAGGCAAAAGCCGCAATTACTTTTGCACCAGCCTAGTAGCATTTCTGAGCCTGCTTCCATCCTCACATCTTTCTCTGCCTGTCTTTTTCTGCCTCCCTCTTCCACTTTTAAGGGCCCTCGTGATTATATTGGACCCACCCAGATAATCCAAGAATCTTTATTTTTAAAGCCATCATCAAACTTAATTTCATCTGTAACCTTAATTCCCTCTTGCCCTATAACCTAACTGGTTCCAGGAATCAGGACAGGTACTTATTTGGGGATTGTAGGGAGCATTATTATGCCAACCACACAGTGTGATTTCCATGAAGTTTTTAAAGAAGGCAAAACTCAGCTGTGGTTTAAAAAAAAAAAAAAAAAGAAGAAGAAAGAGGAAAGAAGAAGAGAAAAAAGACCAGGAGAAGGGAGGGGGGGAGGGGCAAGGGGAAGGAGAAAGAGAAGAAAAAGAAAGGTAATTGCCTTTAGGTGGGAGGAAATTGACTAGAAAGGCACATGAGGGAACTTTCTGGGGTATTGGAAATTTTCTGTATCTTTAGAGGCATGTGGGTTAAACGTGCACATGGATTTATCAAAATCCATCAAATTTTACATGTAAGATTTGTGCAATTCACTGTATGTAAATTATACCTGTAAAAAAAGAGAACTGTAAACAAATCTTGATCTCTAGATTTGCTTTTCATAGTGCTATGTGTGAGCAGGTCTGAAACTAGTTTCTGAGTATGCTGAATGAAAGTAAGGTTTCCAGTGGTGTGCTGCTAAACTGGCTCTCTGGGGAAAAAAAAAACACACACACACACACACACATACACACACCTTGATTTGTAGCACTTGCTAATTGCTATGTTGTAAATAGCCCCATAGCTGATTTCAAAACCAGCTCACAAAATTACAAATCTTTAGTAATCAGCCCTATGAGCTGATTCAAACTGGCATACCACTGCAGGTTTCTCATTGTTTAAGTTTTAAAATATGCATAAATAGATATAGAAATATAGATCTATGAAGAGATGAGAGTGTGTGTGTGTGTGTGTGCATGTGTGTATCTGTCTGTCTCCTTGCCCTCTGCAATGAGAGGACCTAAAAGCTAGGACATATTGGCAGCAGGTGCACATTTTGCTTCCAGATGTATCTTTCTACATACCATTCTCCACTTGAAAAGTAACCAGCGTTCCTTGGGAAAAAGGCTACTTCCAGGGCTGGGGTATAATAGAAAAGTACAAAAGGAGCTTGAAATAATGGATTGCACCAGAAATTAAGGAAGTGCTTAAAGAATGATGGACATTGGCCAGGTGCGGTAGCTCATGCGTGTAATCCCAGCACTTTGGGAGGCCGAGGAGGGCGGATCACTTGAGGTCAGGAATTCAAGACCAGTCTGGCCAACATAGAGAAACCCCAGCTCTACTAAAAATACAAAAATTAGCTGGGCAAGGTGGTGGTGTGCCTGTAATCCCAGCTACCCAGGAGGCTGAGTCAGGAGAATCACTTGAACCCGGGAGGCGGAGGTTGCAGTGAGCCAAGACTGTGCCACTGCAGTCCAGCCTGGGTGAGAGAGCAAGACTCCATCTCAAAAAAGAAAAACAAAAAGAAAGAATGATGGACATATATAAAAAGGAGCTATTTGCATACTGAACCAGTTCTACTTGGACAATTTTAGTATCAAGTATAATAAAATTACTGTTATATCAAATGTAATAGTAATGGACTAAAGCTCATTAAATAAAGATACATGTGTCAAAACTGATATAAATAAATAAGTAAATGGGAGAACAGAAAGCTCTGCCTCACAGTAGAATATCAACTAATACATAGAGAACAAATAAAAGCATTAGAAAATCATTAGTAGACAGAAAAATTCAGGAGTGAAAGTTTGGTAAGGGACAGGATGTTGACATATGTCCCCACAAATACTTGTTAATTACAAAGTGGAAAGTAGTAATTCTTTACTACTTTCTTTCTTTTTTTTTTTTTTGAGATGGAGTCTTGCTCTGTCACCCAGGCTGGAGTGCAGTGGTGCGATCTCGGCTCACTGCAACCTCCACCTCCTGGGTTGAAGCAATTCTCCTGCCTCAGCCCTTCTGAGTAGCTGGGATTACAGGCATGTGCCACCACGCCCGACTAATTTTTTTTTTTGTATTTTTAGTAGAGACGGGGTTTCACCGCATTGGTCAGGCTGGTCTTGAACTCCTGACCTCATGATCCATCTACCTCGGCCTCCAAAAGTGCTGGGATTACAGGCATGAGCCACCGAGCCCAGCCATTCCTTACTACTTTCAAGGGTGATTTGTAATAATCACCCTTACTCATGTGATTAAAGTTAACATCACCAGTAAGGTTCACCCTTCAAGTTCAAGGGTGATTAGTAGTAATCACCCCTACCCATGTGATTAAAGTTAACATCACCAGTAATGAGACAAATCTACATCATTGGCCTCCTGATATGATGCAGTGAGAAAGACCCAGTATCACTTCTGTGGTATTCTTAGCAAAAATATATAATCTGAATCTAATCATGAGGAAACAGCAGACAGACCTAAACTGAGGGACATTCTAAAAATTCTGTAGCCTATCCTCTTAAAAAATGTCAAAGCCCCAAAAGACAAAAATGACTGAGGCCCTGTCACAGATTGATGAGAGAAGACTGAGTGCAATGCATGATCTTATGTTGGATCTTGTACTTGGAAAAAAAATGAAGCTATACATGACGTTATTGAGAAGATTGAAATTTGGAAACACATACTAGATTCCATAGTAGTACTATATGTTAAATGTTCTGCTTTTGCATTGTTCTCTAGGTATATGAGAATATTGTTGTACTTAGAATTTATACACTAAAGTATTTAGGGATAAATAGGCATAAAGTCTACAACTTGCCTTTGAATTTTTTTTTTTTAAGTTTGGGAGTAGGAAGAAAGAGATAGAAAGAACGAGATGTGATAAAGGAAAAAACAAATGGAGCACAATGTACCCATTTTTTAATCTATGTAAAAGGTATACAGGAGTTATACTACTGTCGCAACTTGTTTGTAAATTTGAAATTATATCAGAATAAAAAGGTACAAAATAGGGTACCATAGTGCCAGCTACTGAGAAGTTTGAGGTTACTGTGAGCTATCATCGTGCCACTGAACCAGCTTGGGCAACAGAGCAAGACTCCATCTATAAAAAAAAAACAAAACTAAAAAAAAAAAGTGGGACAGGCACATATCAAGCTACTTTGGCAGGGCAGAGAGGTAAAAGCCCTACAAAGGTAAAAGCCAATGTGAAGAGGTAAAAGCCTTACAAAGATATGCCCTTTCTGTTCCTGTTCTCTGTAGCCACCACTTTTTCCCATATTCCCTGTATTCTTGGCTAAATAAATCAGAAACTGATAGGCAGTGTGTAGGTGGTGTGTTTGGGCAGCTTCAAAGGGAAAGACAGCTATTGTGACTATATGAAAGTATTCATTTTGAAATAATTGAGACCTCTCTGCCCCAGAGAGCAACTAGGGGCCCTGTAACGGTTTGTAATCAGAATATGTAAACTTGCAAAATGTTCTTAACATGAAATAGATAAAAAAGGTAGTGTAGGATGAGGAAAAAGGAACAGTACAAACTGTACACAATTTACTGATGTAAAAAAGAAAATGTCCTTGCAGTCCTCGCCCATTATTTAATTCTTCTATGTAGTCTCTCTTCTGATAGTTTCTATCAGATTGTACACCTGTCATAAAACAAATCATCAGAATGCATAGACATTGGCCTAATTATTCCTATGTCTCCTAAATACTTTTGAGGAAATGCTGGTGACCTAACCCGATATACTTTGTTTTGCTAGAGTGAGATCCTGGAGAAGAACTACATGGGAATAAAAATAACTAAAATTGATTAAAATGGACCAAATACTGTTGATCAAAAAACAATGAATTATATAATAGGAAATTGTTCTCCCCTGCTATAAATCTGAATCTTTGTGTCCCCCCCACCTCAGATTCATATATTGAGACCTAACCCTCAAGGTGATAGTATTAAGAGATGAGGCCTTTGGGAGGTGATTAGGCCATGAGGGCTCTGTCCTCAAGAATGGGATTAGCGTCCTTATAAAAGAGGCCTAAGGGAGCTTGTTCACCCCTTCTGCCATGGGAAGACTCAGCAAGAAGGCACCGTCTTTGAAGCAGAGAGTGAGCCCTTACCAGACATTAACTGCTGGCACCTTCCTAGCCTCTATCACTGTGAGCAATACATTTCTATTGTTTATAAATTACCCAGTCCAAGGTATTTTGTTACAGCAGCTTCAACAGAGTAAGACATTCCCCCTGACCAGGTGCTGTTGCTCAGGCCTATAAACCCAGCACTTTGGGAAGCCGAGGCAGGAGGATCTGTAGAGGCCAGGAGTTCATGACCAGTCTGGGCAACATAGTGAGACCTCATCTCTACAAAAAAAAATTTTTTAAGTTAGCCAGGCGTGGTGGCATGCAGCTGTTGTCCCAGCCACCCAGGAGGCTGAAGCGGGAGGATTGCTTGAACCTAGGAGTTCAAGGCTGCGGTGAGCCATAATCACACCATTGCACTCCAGCAGCCTGGGCAACAGAGCAAGACTCTCAAAAAGACACTGCCCACCCACCTCCCTGTGCACATTTTCACCCTTTGTTACTAAGTTGTCATTTCTGATTCATTGACATTTAGCAGAATTGAACACCAGTCTTTTTTATGCCATGCCATGGGTGAAATTTTGAGGAAGAAATGATGCCCTACGCTATGTTCAAAATTCAACACTTAAAAAACTAATTTAAAAATTCCAGCACCTGAGGCAGAGAATCAAGCTAAGTCCAGTTTAAGATGGCTACTCTTCAGAATAGTAGTCTACTAGAAATAAAATCCTGCTTCTCCACCAGTGGAAATATTATGTTGCTAGAAATCAAATCATTCCTTTGACACAAATGTTTTATTTTATCCATACGATCAAAATAGGTTAAGAGCTAACCAAAATAAGGCCGGGCGCGGTGGCTCACGCTTGTAATCCCAGCACTTTGGGAGGCCGAGGCGGGTGGATCACGAGGTCAGGAGATCGAGACCATCCTGGCTAACACGGTGAAACCCCGTCTCTACTAAAAATACAAAAAATTAGCCAGGTGTGGTGGCAGGTGCCTGTAGTCCCAGCTACTCGGGAGGTTGAGGCAGGAGAATGGCGTGAACCCGGGAGGCGGAGCTTGCAGTGAGCCGAGATCGCGCCACTGTACTCCAGCCTGGGTGACAGAGCAAGACTCTGTCTCAAAAAAAAAAAAAAAAAGAGCCAACCGAAATAAATGATTTGCCCTATAATTACACCATAATTTTCAGCATTAATATATATGTCTCTAGAGATAAAATAGTTTTAATTGGCAAAATTAGGTAATTAAATTAAATAGATAATTGTTCCTAAGGGCCAAGTAATAGCAATTTGAAAACTTACCAGCCTAAATACTCAGTTTGGATAGTCTCCTGAAAATAAAAACTGAAGCTGAAAGATGAAAAATGACCTTTTAGAAAAACCTCAAAATTATCAACCCAGAATTACACATTGCAAATATTATTGTCTGTAGTAGACCTGTGGGTGCCTCTCTGATTTCCTTGCATCCTCCCCTAAAGCTACAGCTCTGCCTTCTGGGTGGGATTGGTCCCCTCCCCCGGCCAGCTGCAGGAGTGGGACCTGATTCAGAAAATTCCACTTCCCTTGTCTCCTCTAGTTTGGGCCTATGACTCAAGTTTGTTACTTTGACATTTTAACTTTTAAATGCCAATCTTATTTTACCTCATTTCCCTCAATTTCCTGAAAAAAGTTTCAATTTTTTTTTTTCAAAAAGAAACTCAGGAATTTATATACATATTGCCAGTTCAAATTTAAGATTACAGGAGTGGGGCGGTTAGTGATTTTTTTTTTTCTTGCACAAAAAATCTGACATCTGGCGAGGCACAGTGGCTCACGTCTGTAATGCCAGCTCTTTGGGAGGCCTAGGTGAACAAATTGCTTGAGCTCAGGAGTTCGAGACCAGGCTGGGCAACATGGTGAAACCCTGTCTCTACCAAAAATACAAAAAATATTAGGAGTGGTGGCACATGCCTGTAATCCCAGCTACTTGGGAGGCTGAGGTGGGAGGATTGCTTGAGTTGGGGAGGTGGAGGTTGCAGTGAGCCAATATCGTACCACTGCACTTCAGCCTGAGCAAGAGTGAGACCCCATCTCAAAAAGCAAACAAAACCCAAAACAAAATCTGAGATCCAAATATTGGTATAATTACTTATTTGCTTTATCTAAGAATATCTATATAGCAGTTTTTAAATAACCATACTAATAATACTACTAAAAATTAAGATGATTCAATTCATTGTAACAGCCAATCAGCAATAAGGTCCAGGTTCAGTTTCATATGATTAGAGCTTGCCCATAATAATGACTGTAACATACATGCAAATCAACCAGCAAATTTCTCATATTTATATTCTTTTTAAATATCTTAAAATGTTTAACAGTTTATCTTTTTTTCATATCATTTTCCTGTACCAGAAGCAGCTCCCTTCCCCCTGCATTGCTCTTCTTGTTCAGAGCCTGTCTTATGGCTGTTGTCTTATCTTTTTATACAAACTTTATAATCCATATTCTCACTCAAAGGGAAAAAATTCCTGATGAGATTCTTATTAGGATTGTGCCAAGATCATGCCACTGCACCCTAGCCCTAGAGACAGAATGAGACCCTGTCTCAAAAATAATAATAGTAAAATTAGCTTTTTTTGCAGTTTTATTTTACTATTTCTTTTCGATCCAACGATTGCTTAGTAATACATTTTTACAGTTTTAGGTAGAAGAGACTTTTATTAAAAATGTCACTATTTTAAAATTATATTTAATTGTGGTCACAGAATATAACCTATATCATTTGTATTTTTGGAATTCATTGAGATTTTCTTTGTGGCCTATGATATTTCAATTTTGTGAATACTCCATGTGACTTCAGAAGAAAGTTTCATCTCTATTATCAGGGTTCAGTGTTCAATATATATTTACTAGATCTACTTTATCGATGATTTTATTTAGCTCCTCTAAATCCATACTAATTTTTTTGTCTAACTGGTCTATTCTTTTCTGAGAAAAGGTATTAAACTTCCAATTATTAGAGTTTTTGCTTATGTCGCTTTTTATTCCTTTTACTTTCTGCTTTTTAATGGTCGTTGCTGTGTTATTAGGCACACAAATATGAATGATGGTTTTCTTGTTTAGATCGTGTCATTCAGCATCATAAAGTGTCTTTTTGTCTCTTTTTGAATTTTTGCTTGTCTAATAACAAAATTGTGCCTCCACTTTGTTTTTACTTGCATATGCCTGGTTTATATGTAATCACCCTCTTATTTTTACTATTTTATCTTTTATTTTAGATGAGAGTTTTGCTCTTGTCACTCAGACTGGAGTATAATGGTGCTATCTGGGCTCACTGCAACTTCTGCCTCTCGGATTCAAGCAATTCTACTGCCTCAGCCTCCTGAGTAGCTGGGGATTATAGACGTGCACCACCATGCCCAGCAATTTTTTTTTCTTGTATTTTTAGTAGAGATGGGGTTTCACCATGTTGGCCAGGCTGGTCTTGAACTCCTGACCTCAGGTGATCCGCCCACCTTGGCCTCCCAAAGTGCTGGGATTACAGGCATGAGCCACCGCGCCCGGCCAATTAAACACTATTCTTTCAAACTCATTCCCATTGTTTAGCCTCAATTCTACTGTAAAATGCTCACCACCATAACTGGGTGACTCTGGTTCAAGGTCTTTCAAGAGGTTGCAGTTAAGCTGTTGGTAGAACTGTAGTTTCATCAAAAGGCTCAACCAGGTTTGGCATGGTGGCTCACGTCTGTAGTCCCAGCACTTTGGGAGGCAGGAGAATTGCTTGAGCCCAGGAGTTTGAGACCAGCCTGGGCAGCAATGTGAGACCCCACTTCTACAAAAAATTAAAAAATTAGCCAGGCATAGTTGGCATGTGCCTGTAGTCCCAACTACTGGGGAGGCTGAGGTGGGAGGATCGCTTGAGCCTGGGAGGCGAGAGGTTGCAGTGAGCCGAAATCATGCCACTGCACTCCGCCTGGATGACAGTGTGAGACTCTGTCTCAAGAAAAAAAAAAAAGAAAAATGGCTTCACCAGGTAAGGACCTGCCTCCAAGCTCTCTTATGCAAGAAACTCATACAAGGAACTGACAGGATTCAGTTCCTTGTGGGCATTGAACTGAAAGTCTCAGTTCCACCTTGGGTATTGGCTGGAGGCCAATCTCAGTTCCTTGCCATGTGGAACTCATGCAGGGTAACTCACAACACGTCAGCTGGCTTCTCTCAGAGTGACAGAAAGCAGCAAAAACAGAAATCACAGTCTCTTTGTAGTCTAATTTCAGATGTAACACCCCATTACTTTTACTGTACTTTATTCATTAGGAGCAATTCACTATATTTAGTCCATACTCAAGAGGAGGAGATTACATAAGGACATAAATACCAGGAGATGGGATCCCTGGAGGCTATGCTGGAGACTGTCTGCCATATGACAAATACCTAGGAATGGAATTTCTTTGTCATAGGGTACA